>NC_090923.1:1029103298-1029413202 GCF_040938575.1 Ambystoma mexicanum | reverse complement strand
TACCTCGGACTCTAATGTTGTTCCTCCTTGATCGGTTTTCCAAATCCTCCTGTTTTGCATCAAGGATGTTACATCTTGCTTCGAGGGCAGCTATCCGGTCCTTGTTATGTTCATCTTCGAATCTTTGGTCACAGATTTCGGATTCCATTTCGGCGGTTCGATGCTCCACTTCCCCCATTCTTTTGTCCAGTGTGTTTATTTTCTTAGTAATTTCCTCAGAGCTTTTTTGAATTTCCCTGGTTAGGGATACTAATAGCTCTTGCAGGTCTGCTTTGGTTGCAGCTTGAGGCAGAGTGGGATCTGTTTCTGTGGCTGGTGGAGTGCTATTTTTCATAGTATCCCCCGGATGGTCGGCTTTCTTAGCTCTTTCGGCAGCAGCGGACGATATAAGGGAGATAATGTCCGATTGTTTAGGTGCCTTCCCGCTTTTAGACATTGTCGTGGGGGATTGCGGGGAGTGGCAGTAGCTCAGTATTAGCGAGGTGATGAGAGTGATGAGATGCTCGGGAGGATCTAGGGCTGGGACTCTGGGTCCGATAGCGGAAGTTGTCTGTTCCGGAGGTGTGAGGGTACAGTAAGTGGGTTAGTGGCTGCGCCGGAATCCCAGGTGGGTCAGGAGGGATCTGGTGATATAGGGCTCAGAGAGTCAGGCCAGCAAGTCCGTGAGGCTCCACTCTGCCACACTCCCAGGGTGAGTAGATTGTCCTCCCGCTCTCCCCCCGACTCCTTACCTCCTGTCCCCTGTGCTGGGGTGTTATGCAGCTGTAGTGAATACGTGGGTTTCCTGCGACCAGGAGAAACCTGGGAGGATGTTGGGGGTAGCAACCCCTGCAGGTCTATGGAACGATAGTCCAGGAAGGGGGCCAGGAATTATGAGGAGCGGGTGGCAGTTGGCCTGGATGTGGTTGAATGGTGGATGGGGCGGCTAGGTGGAGGTCGTACTCCGGTGGCGATGCGTGGGGGGCAGGAGGGCCCGATGCTGTGGTGGGTGCTCCGGGCTCTGGACCGCAAGATGGCCGCCGGGCCTGGAGGTGCTGGAGCTGAGGGAGCAGTCGTGCGGGACCTAGGATACTGGAACGTTGATTTAGTCCAGGCTGGAAGCGCTGCGAGTAGGTGGCCGTACCACCACTTGCGATGTGCTCTGAGAAGGGAGAGGGAGGCCCGTGAGTCGGAGCCTCCGTGGATCTGGTGCAGTCCTGTGAGTGGGCTCAGAGCGCGCGCTCTCCTGGTGGGCTTGATAGCCGGCCGATATCAGGGCACTCGGGCTCCGGTGGCGATGGGGAAAGTTGATGGCCTCCTGCGGTGGGTAGTATGCGTGGAGGCAGGCTGGCTGTGCGGCAAACAGCGCCGTTTGATGTCGGGCTCGGGAGGGATGGGGACTATCCGGCGGCTGCGTCCCGGCCGGCGGGCGGGGAGGAGAGTTGGCTGTACCTCTGCCCGCGGAGCGGTTCTGCTTCGGGCGTGGACGGGGCCCGCTCTCGTCGGGCTCGGATGCCGAAGGTTCTCGTGGGGACACCCGCATTCGTTGGCGCTGTAGGGAGCTTGGAGGGTGCCTGTGGTAGATGGACTCGGCGTGAGCAAAGCCGAACCATCCGAACCAGGAGCTGAGGAACGAAGATCGCGGACAGCGGCCGCGTCTCGGTCGGCGAGGATCAGGGTTGGCGCCTTCGTTTCCTAGGGTGCGATGTTGTCTCCGGCAGTGCTTGACGGGGGAGGCTGGGGGTTGGGTCCAAGGCAGTGGGACTCAGCAGTAGGCGACGAGCGGGCACACACCGGATCATCTCTTACGGTTGCCGATCGGCAGGGCTTCTGTGTCCGCTCCGCCCCCTCCTGGGTGGCCACCGGCTCTCAAAGCTGCGGTGGCCATTTTACTGCCGAGTGGGCCCCGGGGCTGTTGAGAGGTCTACCACGGCGGTCTCGGGATGAAACCGGGATCCACTCGGCCGGTGGGTGCAGGGGAGTTCACCCACCGGTGGCTTCAATCACGGCAGAAAACGGAGGCTGGAAACGGGGGTTTTATGGAAAGGCGCATTGGGCCAGGCGGGAGCTCTCAGGAAGACATTCCAGACGAGTCGGCTCCAGGCCACGCCCCCAGGATACCGCTTTTTAAGCGGTCCTACCGCCTACCGATTTAGTGGCAACAAATACCATTTTTTTTGTTTTTTGTTTGGCCTGGATTCAGCAGCCTGTTCAGCCATGGTTGCAGGGTGCGCAATTACACAGAATCCGAGAAACATTATTTAGTGGGGATGCATCCAAGCTGCTGCTTTTATAATGGTGTGTTCTTACTGGCAGACCAGTGCAACCTCCCCAGACTGTCGGAGGCGCCCATGAGATCCGCTCCAGCACTTCTGGATAACAACAGCCACATGGTTCACCGTACCTCAGCTCCCCGGTGCCAGTCATCTACATGCTGGGGCGAGCCGCTGAAGCAATGGCAAGCCACTCCTCTTAATGAATTCTGGCAGGTGTGTGCTTGCGCAAGAAGCCGGGGGGGGGGGGCGGACCGCAGGTTTCAGCCCCGCCCCGCGCGAGTCTCGCCACTTCCACCCGCCTGCAAGTGCAATATGCTATTCTTCAGCATAGCTGCACAGCGCAGCACCCCTCTCTCCGGCACCTGCTACATACTTGCCAACCCTACCGATTTAGGCGGTAGGATACCGCTTTTTAAGCAGTCCTACCGCCTACCGATTTAGTGGCAACAAATACCGATTTTTTTCAATATTTTTGAAACTTTTAAGATTCCTACAGATAGATTTTTGGTCACAGAATGTTGGCATATATGCAAACTTGTCGCAAAAAATGTGGTATTAAAGTAAATGAATGATGGAATCTCAAGGTAAATGGCAACAGCTACTTTATTCTCTTTAACCAAGGACCTGGTGCTCCCTCCAACATCCACAATGCACCATACATTCCACATCTCAGGCACTCACTATTCCAATTAACGCTCACGGGGGAGCACAGGTAAGAACACTACAAATTGTATTGAGTTTAAGGATATTTTAGGAGAGGAAGCTAAAAATTGCAACATTTCTGTCAGAAAATGCGGAGTCTCCCACCTAAATAGGGAGGGTTGCCATGTTTGATTGTAACAGACCAAACCAATAAGAGCTATTTTAAAATATATGCACATTTGAATGTAGTTAAAACCATGAAACACACTGAAATATGTTAAACTTGTATACCTGACGTATTAAATGCTCCAGGTTATTTCCTGCTCGTCAAAGTAACACAGCCACTAATTGTTGTGGGTTTCAAACTCCGCTGGCTGCAGAGCAAAGTCAAATATGTCTAAATAGCGTTTTCCGTTATCATGGCGTCCAATGTTGACACAATCTAAGAGGAGAGATGTTAGAGCTCTAGTTGTTGTGTCTGCGGCTTGCGCACGCGTAATGTGCCTTGGTGTGCCTTCCAGCATCCCCCCCCCTCCTCCGCCGCCCCCAGTACGTGTCCTGCGCAGAAGAAGTACCGGTCACATGGAGTATACGCATGCGTAGCGATTCCTTGTTGGCACAGGGATTTTCAATATTTATTCTGGTTTGATATCTAACTCGTGTGCCTTCGCTCTGTTTATTTCCTCTGTGTTGCCGCGTCCACGACCATGGCGGCAGATGGGCATCTCGGGAATGACCCCAAGAGCGCTGTGGAGATGCAACGGGCGGGGTACGGAAACTGGAGCGGTGCCGAACTACAGACCAAGCTGTTGGAGCTGGGCGCTCCAGGACACGGTGAGTGGATTTGGCTCTCGTCCAGCACGGGGCGCTTGGACATTGTGAAGGAGGATGAGCTTCTTTATAGGTGGGGGTTCTTGCTAGCCCTTGTCAAGCGCATGGGATTCTTGGACATCGGCAAGAAGCACCACTTGAGTATAGTGAGGGTTGAGTTGGAGGTACAGAGGCATGGAGTGAGCGGGTGTTTGTTTTATTATTTGTAATGCGCACCAGACCCAAGGGTATCAGGGCGCAGCAGTTAAAAGAAAATGCAAGCTTAGTTACAGAGAATCATAAAGTGATTACAAAGCAGGTATACAGATATTACAAGGCATTGTGTACAAAACTATAGTTATGCTGTGGGGGTAGTCGGTAGTGAATCATAAAGTAAAGTACATTTCTTACAAAGGCTAGATATTACAGATATTTACAAATATTATGGGCATGGTTGTTAAAATGGATTTCTGAACTCTGTCCTGGAGGGGCAGAGGTTGAGAAGGCCAGCCTAGTTTCTTGGAACAGGGTAACCAATCAGGGTAGCGATGATGGCGGTCAAGACTAGGTCTCAAGAGGGGTGAGGGTGACTGAAAGCCCGCAATGAGCACACAAAGCAAGGACGCTTACAAATTACTCCAGACGGGTGTTATATTAAAAATAGACACATTTATTACAAGGCCTTTGTAGCATCGACCATAGTGAAGAATCACGGTAAAACTCTAATAAACCAACACAAATACAATATATATATATATATATAAGACCAATGGGTCTAAGGAATTAGAAGCACGAAATATGCAGACCACCTAGATGGGGAGGAAAACAGGCAGTGCAAGTAATCGTTACACCCAGTTCGACATCAGAGTCCACCTAACTAGAAGGAAGTCTGAGCCCTACGAAGAGTGGAGCCTTGTGCTCAAAAGTACCTGCAAACGCGGGTGGCAAAGGGGAGTCTCTTCGGGCAGTTCAGAGAGGTGAACAAAACGATGATGAACAGATCCCCGCTACTCAAGCGCGGTCTCCGCTTGTGGGCAGAAGCAGGGTGCGAGTGCCGAAAAGGGTTGCTGTTTACGACAGCGATAGAAAGCCACAGGCTCCTGCGAGAGAGTTACCGGTTAGGGTATTGGCTACTCACCGGTCCCCGATGCAGGCAGACCCAGGCTTCTCCGGTTCCGTTTCGGTACTGGCAGGTTCAAATGCGATCAGCAGGATGTCTCGACGCCGTGTAGATTCCGCGACAGCAGGAGTCGGGGTCGAGGGTGTCCCAAATGCAGCGAACACGCATAGCTTTGTTACTACAGCAGGGCATCTCGGCAACCGCATGTTTTCTTGTCCCAAAGGACATGTCTCACTTCAGACCTGGGCATGCCAAGTGTACGAATCGTGTGAGAGTGCCGAGGACACAGGATTAGCAGTAAGCCAGACGGCGGTGACAGAGCAAGTTTCCCGTGTAGGCTGGTCAGTCCACTGGATGGCCCAGGGATGCTTCCGAAGGCTTATGTACAGCATTTGGTGAAGATGCCGAGAATAGTTGTTCCCACTATTCTAAAGGGTCGAAGCGCCAGTACAGGTCTTCTCGTACGATCAGAGGCAGAGGGGTCTCACAGGAGGATAGCAGTGCAGGGTGCCAAACCTTCAGCGGGTCACCAGTGATTCCTCGCCTCAGCTTCTTGGTTGCAGGATACTTGGCTCCTTATCCTTTGATCGTGAGAACTCAGGAGATCGACATGGTAGTGGGGTTTTCAGCCTCCTCTTATCCAGAGTTCCCTTCACGCCAAAACAGAGAGGGCCCACTGGGAGATCCGCTCACAAACACTCACACCATACGTGGACCTATCACAGACCACGGTGGTCCCAGGCATTAAGGACACTCTAGACTCTCTGGCACCCAGGATGTATATTGGGAACAGACATCCCAGCCCACATCCTGGAGGCACACACAAGGCATGCAGAAGCCCGCGAAAGCGTTTAGCGGGAAAGTGCATGACCAAATAAGGACTCCCCCGGGTCGGCTCGACCTGGGGGAAGGTGAAGGGGCAAGACGGTCAGGGGACAGGACAGAGACAAAGAACCTCGTGGCATGGCCATTTTTGAGGCCAGGCCACCCATTAGGGCCAAAGGCGGGAAGCGCGGTTAACATGGCATAAAGGGGTTCAAAACACAAAGAAACGATAGCTGCCACCAGTCCCGTCCGTTGCACGTTTCATGATAAGTCCAGCGAGAACTTCTAGGGCCATTGGAATGACTAGAGACCCAAGAGCGCGGTAATGTAAGTTACGGTGCACTCTTGTTTCATGTTGCTCAAAAGCTGCAACCTGAGGAAAGGACTAAGGGAAACAAAGTCTCCCGGTACTGACTGTCTTAAGGGCATGCCAGTTTCCCCGTAAGAATGGAGCGAAAGCCCATAGGAGTGCAGCGGAAGGCTGCGCTTCTCTGGCAAAGTCTAGATCGGGGTGTAAAACAGCAAAAAGTTTGGGGGTTGCCACATGGAAGGAAAATTACCTACATACGCTGTGGGGGTAGCCGGTAGTGAATCAAAGTAAAATACATTTCTTACAAAGGCTGGATATTACAGATATTTACAAATATATTATGGGCATGGTACACAAAATTGCGGTTGCTGCCATGGGGGTAGTCAGCGGGCATTACTAGCTGCATTTTAGTTACACTGGCAAAGGATTATGCATCATGCGAATTAGTGGTCATTGGATTTCAGCCACAGGATAGTATTGGTTGTAAAGTTTTGGTAAGACTGGTCTCTTCTCATTGTGGGAGGCAGGGAGTTCCATAGTTTGACCGCTTTGATGGGGAACCTATTACCTCCAATCGTGGATAGTTTGAATCTGGGGATGGACAAGCGATCCCTGTTAGCTGCTCTAGTTGGTCTTGGGGATGTCTGTTTGTGGAATCACTCAGAAAGGTAGATGGGGCGGAGTTGTTAAGAGATTTATGGGTAAGCGACTGAGTTTTTTGGAGGAATTTGTCATTGGTCTGGTGCCAGTTATTCTGTTGTCTGCTCTCAGAAATGTGCTCTCTTCTGGAGATTCCTAGTAGTGCTCTAAGGGCATTGTTTTGTAGGGTTTGGATTCTTCTAATTATGTATTTGTTGCAATAATCCAAACGGGACAGGATGAAGGCTCTGGCCATGATGGTGCTGCTGTTGTTGGAAAGAAATGGCTTACCGGTTCTAATGAGTTTACACGTGTAGGCTGTAGAGGAGCGCTAGTATGTTGACCTGTTTGGAAAAGGACAGAGTAGAGTTGAGATAAAAACCTAGTGTTTTTACCTCCTGTGCTACCTTAATGAGGTTACCGTCAATTATGAAGGAGGAATAATCGGGTCCTGTTTTTTTTAGGTTAGTAGAGTACCCAAGATTTCTGTTTTATCATAATTCAGGCATAACCGTGCATGGCCATCCATGCCTGGATGATAATGTACACTCTGTTCACCAAGGCCAAATCCTTGTCATGATCCCCTGAAAGTGGGAGGAGGATCTGAGTATCATCTGAATAGTTAGTGTAGGTGATACCAAGATGGTCCAGATCATCGAAAAGGGGCTTGGTAAAAATATTGTACAGTGTGGGTGAGACACAGGACTCCTGTGGCACGCTGCAGGTGATGGGTATGGGGTCTGCCGCTGGTGAGGGCAAGAAGACCCTCATTGTTCTGCCACTTAGGAAATATCTAATCCAGGTTATGGCATCCTTGGAGAAGTGTGCTGCTGTTTCGAGATGGTTACATAGAATTGTATGATCCACCAAATCGAATGCAGCTGAAAGGTCCAGGAGGAGGAGCAAAGCTGATTTACCACTGTCTCTAAGCTCATCGACTTGGGTGTAATTCCAAATATTTTTGTATTTGCGTGTAAGCCACCTTGTCTAGTATTTTTAGCAGAAAAGGGACTGTTGTAATTGGCCTATAGTTGGTGGGTGTTAAGGGATCTAGCGTTGTTTTTTTCAAGAGTGGGAGTACCCATGATTGTTTGTGGTTAGTGGGGATGGTCCCAGTGGTAAAGGAAGCATTGATAAGCTTGGATATGAAAGGTGATAGTCCTCGAGCCACATCCTTGATGAGCTGTGCTTGGCAGAGATCACCCTGACAATTGGATGGTTTGAGGGACAGAATAATTATTTCAACCTCGATGATAGATACTTTGGAGAAGTTGAATCGAGTAGGTTGGGCTTCAGTAGTGTTACCAGCTATTTTAGGTGATGGTGGGTCCTTTTCAAGGAAGCTTTTTTATTTATTTATTATTTTGGGGATATTTTATTTTGTAAGGTAAGATACTTTATTGGATAGTGCATGTTGGTCTATCTGAGCACCATTTTTTATCTTTGGTACAAGTGTCTGGTATTGTGATAGGAGTCTCTAATTCTTTAAGAATAGTAAATCATTTTTCATATTGGAATTAGCTTGGGTAAATAAGAGTGTCGTCGGATGCCCGTTTAGCCAGACTGATTTCCTTTTTGTAGAGGGATGAGTTTGGTAAGCTTTAGTTTGTTGGCTTCCGATGGTAGTAGTTTCCATGCAGCCTCGCATTTTCTCTTTTGTTGTCTTAGATTTTTTAAGAATGGTGTAAACCATTTGTTCAGATGGTTTTTCGGCTTACTTGGTCTAAGTTTGAGGGGGGCGATCTGATCCAGGGAGGAGGCCATCATTTTATCATACTCCTCGACCAAGCTCTCTGGGTCAGTGCTGTAGAAAGTGAATTAAGGGTGGGGAGTAAGCAGGGATGATGCTCTTTTTTATTTCTAGTTAGTGTAGGTGGAGCCATCGGGTCAGGTATGGGCGGGGCTCTGTTGGTAGAGAGCGTAAATGAGAGTAGGTAGTGGTCGGTCCAGGCTAGCGGTGAGATGGAAAGGATGTTGGCATGGCAGTTGTAGTCTGCCACCCAATCTAGTATTCTACCTTTGTTATGGGTAGGGGTTTTGCTTCTTTGGGTAAAGCCAAGTTATGATAGAATATTCACCGTTGCCAGGGCAGGCTGATCCGAGGGGTCATTGAAACCCAGGTTGAAGTCGCCTAGTAGTAGTACTTGTGTTGGAACTTTTGAGGTTACTAGATAGAATAGTATTAATATCCTCCTCAAATGTCCCAGTTGGGCCCGGGGGGCGATGTATCAGATGGATATTAAGTGTTTGGGAGTTAAATCAGAGGTACTTTGACAGTTCTTCACACGATTGAATGTCGTAAGGGGGGCTAATCTCATACCTCCGCCTCTAGTCCCATGTCTGTCTTGTCTCAAGATTGTATAACCATCAGGGACTGCTAGCGTAAGCATGGGGCCTGCTGCAGCATGTAGTCATGTCTCGGTGATGGCGAGGAAGTCTCATCGCTCAGAATCAAGTCGGCAATTTCCATGGCATGTGCTACTAGAGATCTAGAGTTTATTAGAGCTCCTTTAATAGGCTGACTCATGAGTGTTGTGGTTGCTGGGAGGGAAGCTAGGTAGTCTTTAGGTGGTGCTGGACTGTAGTTTTTGTTTTAGGAGGGCAGTACTGTGCTACCTTTGTATCTACGGGCATTGGGCCAGGCAAGGTTTTTGGGGTCCTTTTTTTCCTATAGAAGTGGGTAGTGTCCTGATAGGAGGCTCATATATTTTGGCTAATATATTTTGGTTAGTCTAGCTCTGAGACGAGAATTCCTAGAGTCCGTTGTGCAAGGGTTGCTCAGGTTTAGGTATTGAGTCGTTTATAGCAAAGGGCTGTTTAGTTATGGTGGTGTTAGACAATTCGGGGAGTGTCATGGTAGATGGGTCCTTAAGGGCCAGAGTGTGAAGTCTAGCGAAGCAGAGTATAAAGCTCCGTATGAGTAATGAGATGCAGGCAGTCTGGCTGGTAGATGTAGTGAGCATCCTAGGGCTTAGTGAGAGTGTCTGCTTTCTAAGAGGACTGGATAATGAAGAGCAGTGGTGATCTAATGTATGTGCGAATTAGGTAATTGTGACAATATATAGGTACATACTGGTGGCCACATTCGAATATAAGTAGGGTGATAAGCATAGAGTAACAGACAGGCGGTTGTGCGCGGAGATAGCAGTTGCTCTAATAGAGCTGATTAGAGGCAGTAATTTCAAATGGTTAAGCTGTTACAAGTCCTTCAGAATGAGTGCGGTTATAAGCAGACCGCTCAAAGTTAGGTAGATAGCAATAGCAGCAGTATAAACAAGGTTCATGGGGGCTAGTAGTATTAGAGCATTTAGTATATTCACAAGCATTCTACTAAAGGCAACGTACAGACGCAATAATGTCTTTCAGGGCACCGTTAGAGAGTGTGCACAATTGAGTAATATCACTGGGGCTCAATAGCGTGGATTTGTACGAGTAGTGAGATAGACAAAGGCAATGTGCTTGAGAGGCATGCACAGCTCACACTATTAATTAATGTGCAATCTTATTTCAGCAGGAGCTGATGTTCATACAGAACACAGAAGCGCAATAAGCCGGAGGACATGGTGGGCGGAGGTAGCGTAGTGATGGTAGATGTAAGTGGAGTACAAAAACAAAATGACATATCTAGGGGTGTCACGGTGTTAGTTTTACGACGGTACGATAACCTTCTTGCCAAATGACGGTATATCATGGTTATCGCGGTATAGCAGGTGGAGTTAACTAATCTTAACAAATATTTTCTAAAAGGGTCATAAATTGACAGATTTATCATCACAAACAAAACCAGGCACCCAGGGCCAGAATTGGGCTTTTCACCATACTTTCCATTGAAATGCCTTGCTTCCACTAAACACAAACACACGTGTGGAGAGGAGGAGGGGGGGAGAGAAAGCCCTGATGCAACTGGCAAAGCAAACTGAATAGCTTTTTTCAAGTGGTCATGTTACCCTTTGGTATGGCAGCAGGGAATACCCACAGAGATGAGTGAATTTCGCAGTGTGACTTATTATATGTAAATTCAATGATAGAACCAGGGAAATCCCCCCCATTGTCATATGTTTAGAGAACATTATCCATTATAAATACATAGACCCCAAAGCCGCCACCCCAAAGTAAACCCTTTTCCTTCCTGGCACTGTATCTATTCTTCCTATTGCTAACATATTGATTTTGTGTCGGGCACGTGTGGTTTATGGAATGGCATTAAAAACTGCTCCAACTGAAACTACTTGGCAGACGGCACATCCAACAGTGCAAGACTGCGCAGCACTTGCTTACTGCAGCCTTTCCAAATCAGATTGAAAAGCACACTTAACGGTATAAACGGTATAACGGTATAAACAATGCAATGGTTATTATTGTTCAATTAATTGGTCCACGGTATCTTTAACGGTATACCGTTACATCCCTAGACATATCTGACATATCTGTAGTTGAAATGCAGGTAAAGAGGCGACGGATGTACAACAGTTAATTTCGCCTAGTACAACTCTTAAAGTGATGGTAACAGCACAGTGGGGATATTAATTACAGGGCAGTAGTAGTACATATTAGCAGGCATCCGTGGTACTGTGGCTTGGGTAGCGGTGAAGTCTTTGAGCATGGGCCAGTATCCTCGTAATTGAACTGTGACCGGCAGAGCGTCTAGTGGCAGGCTGAGTGCCGGTTGTAAGGCAAGTGTAAATAAGTGCGCGGGCCGATGTGGACTGGCTGGGAGCAGAGACTACTCAAAGTAGGTGGTGGGAGGAGGCAGGTAACAGCTATGGTAGGGAGGGTACGCCTTGATCAAATAGGAAGGGCTAGGAGGGACGGGGCGGTTGCATGGCGGAGTGGCTTTGGAAGGGTGAGGGCCTCCTAGATGAGGGCAGAGCCTCATTATGCATGACAGTCCTCAGAATGCGTGTTAGGCAAGATTGTATGCAGTAACCCTGTGGTAGACTAAACCAGTCTTGTCCTCTTGGTATTCAGTAACACACCTATTGTTATAGCTCTGCAATACACAAGTTGGTTGAGTGACTGAGCAGCCAGACTTATCTCAAGAGGGGTACATGTGAGCTGTAGCATCGAAATCCAAGTATCCAAATAACACACTCAAGGTTTTCTAGTAAAATAATTATTTATTTAACAATCAGTTTTAAATAAGCATTCTTTAAAAAGGGCAATGTGCAACAATCAGAATAAACTTCATAACACTTTCTCAGAATCAAGATAAGAAAGTAGATACTCTATAGAGATCAGACCTTCCAGGGTTTTGCGGCATGAAATGGCAAATTTTGCGGCACAACCCTTTATTTATTGCGGCATTTTTGCGGGACATTTTGTACTAACTGGAGGGTTTAAGATTGCCACATTGCAGGAAATAGGCAGAGTGCAAGGCTACAAGAGAGCCAGGGTATCATTATGTATCTTTTGTATTAATTTAATAGGAAGAGTCCCAGATGTCTCTGGCTTGGCAGAACAGTGTTTGATTTGACTACATTTCTGATAGTCATGCCTATTTAATAGTATTAACTATATTGATCATTATCAATTGTAATGCTGAAAATATTCCCCTTCTATGTTCTCCAAAAATACCCACACACCTCTCTCACCAACTCTCCATCACAACTTACATTCCTTAACCTCTCACTCTGTCATACAAATACTCACGTGCTATGTCACACTGTCAAGTCACAATTTGCAGTGCCCAGCCCCTCCCACACTCCAAATCATACTCCCAACTCACACCTTACACTCTACAATTCCTCCCGCAATATACAGTCCTTCCTTCTTTTGTGCTGCTTCTGCATCTTGCATCCTTTCTCCCATTCTATCGCACTCTTCCCTCATCCTTTTTCCCAATCTGCAGCTCACTGCCTCTTTCTGGCCAACCGCTTCCTCTCTGCTTTCTGGCTCACTGACCACACGCTCCTCTACTTTCTGTACCTCTGCTTGCTCTCAGATTTCTGGCCCACCGCATCACTGCTTCCTCTGCTCTCTTGTGCAGCGCTTCCTCCACTGACCCACTGCTCTCCCTCTGCTTTCTTGCCTATCACTTCACATCTCACCCATCACTCTCCCTCTCTCTCATAGTGTAACCATTTTTTTATTTTTTTTTAAATGTAGATTTTGACCCAGTTCCTCAAATAATGGGGCATTTAAAAAAAGAACGGAGGATATGCTATTTTTAGACAACCCATTTTTGGAAATGAGCAGGTCACCTTATTCTCAAAGGTGACCGGTGCATTTCCACAGGCTGGAGCTGTAGCGCAAATTGTGCGCTGGCCAGCTGCCTTGAATGGTGTTCTGGGTTGTTTGACCGAAGTGTAATTATTTGCGGTCGGAATTGACAATAGTCAATTTCGCTCTGAATTGATTTGCACTTCAGCTAAACAACCCAAAATGTACCTTTCACCACCACCCCACCCCCTCCCCTAATTAACTGCTTGGTCGCTGCCGCTTCCCCTGCAACCCTGCGGTGCCAGATCGTCCCTTTAACGCGGGTCCGATCCGACTCCGCAGGGTCCCTTTTTCATCATTTCCTTTTTTTTCTGTCCCCGCCTCCAATTTTGAGGAAAAAGGGGAAAACACTTCTGCAACCACCCTAGACCAAAAATACTGAACATGGGAAGCGGGTGACACCCCCGCAACACATGTTCAGTATTTATAAAAATCGATTGAATAGCACTGGACGAAATAGGTAAAATTGTGACATTCCATAGATTTTTGTCCTCAAAATGGGCAGTACTTTTAATAAAATCGCTCTCCCGACAGTGTTCTGCAAGCTCCCAGCGCCTTTTACAGGGACAGGCCCTCCAGGTGCCTGCCGCTGTAAAATGCGACCCCAAAAAACGAATTTTTATTCTGTGAGGAACAGAAATGCAAGCGACGCAGCAGCTGTTCATACCTTAAAAGAAATGCATGACAGGGTCAGGAAAGACCCTGTCATGCAGGGGCAGCCCCACATCCCGTGCGCGTAGGGATGCCTACAATTTCTGCACATTTAAAAGTGCATCTTGCTTGGAAATGAGGGATGCACTTTTAAATTGACAGAAATGCCACTTTATTTGATCAAGGATGTGAAAAAGGCCATCTGAATGGGCACGCATATAAAATGTGCCCATTCATGTGTCCCTTGTGGATTGGGCTGCACGTTTTTGGGGCGCAAGTGATGAGATGTGTTAGCGCATTTCATTTCTTGTGTAAAAAAAAAAAAAAAAATTGAGAACCTGGTACTCTGCGTATTATTTTTTTTAAACAGTAGTTTTTGCAGATTACTTAAAAAAAAAAGTAAAAAAAAAAACTAAAACATTTTTTTTTTTAAAAAAGATGCTGTTTTTGCACAAAACTGCTGTTTTGCGGCATTTTGCGGGATCGCAAAATCGCTATAAGCTGGAGGGTCAGAGATGCTTCATGCACACTTCTACACTCTGGGGTGACTTCAAATACTAGGACAATATTGGCATTTATATATCACTTTTATGCTTGGTAGAATTCTGAGGTTGTGAAAAGGGGAAGGTTTAGGAAGGAAAGGTCACGAGGTTCGTCACTGTTGTAGATTGGCCAGCTTCTCCGCCCAATCGGTTTAGAATGCATGGACTTGCCTCTAAAGGTGAGGCGCTCCCCTCCCAAACAGCAACTGGCCACTCCCAACCACCGTTTGCCTTTGAACGATAGAGTGGAGATAAAATCCTTCAATAATAAGGCGTGTTTATTGGGTGCTGTTGGAGAGGACTCTCATAAGTTTCTGGATTCCAAAGCTGAGTTGTCCTCTCATGGACTGCCAGAGGTGGTAGTTCCTTAACCATCACTTTTACTTTTTGCACCTCTGGATGTGTGATCACGCTGGGCCAAATGGGTTCCAAAAACAAATCACGACACCCAGTGCCACAAGTAGGTATACCACTTCTGACCCTAAAGGCCAATTAACAACAAGCCTCCAGTCGGCAAATAGCCTTCTGGAATACCAGGGGCTACTCTGGTCTCCATAGGGACCCAGATCTTTCCTCTCGAGCTTTGGGCATAATATGCCTTCAGGAAACCTGGCTTCTGTGCTCTCCATCTTTAGAATGATACACCTCGCTCCTCAATCCTGCCTACAGAGGCCTAAGAGCACGTCCGGCGTCTGGCTTACTTACATTTGTGAAAAGCAAAAGGACCACAAGGGTAGAGGGTTTGGATATTCCTAATCCATTTCTTGAGGTCATTGACATCACTTTCAAGGACCAGGATGGCGAGAAGCCTCAGCGCGGTCTCTTAACGTGCACTGGAACCCGATGCCCATTACCACTGAAGGATTTATGAATGCTACTACGTTGGCTATCGACAAATGGGTATTAAACTTCAATCCTCACTTTATAATAATAGGGGGTGACCTAAACTGCCCTTGCATCAGCAAAGACTTGGTGGTCCCCATATCAGAATGTGAAGGGAGAGCATCTGAATGGATGGATGTGATGTAGGCGAGAGATGACATCTTAAATTGCCAAACCATTGGCGACTGTCCGCCGACACCGGCTTGGTCCAATGGTTCTTATTCTAGCATTTTGGACTATGTTTTTGTCTCCAGCTCGTTAATTCAAGACACTGCTTCATTTGAGGTCCTTCACAAGTCTACAATCGATCACGCCTTATTAAAGTTTACTTGGTCTGCCAAAACGAGTCCTAGGCAAGAAGTATGGCCAACTGATATTGAACTAACTCCAGTCCTTTTCTGAAAAATTCTCGAGGCAGTCGGTTACTGGAGGTGGCGTGAACTATATACCTCTACTGTTGGAATTAAGCTTTGCCCTCAAAAAGCTTTGGCCAGGCCTACACTTCATAACCATCTTTTTGATGTAAAATTATCCAGGAAAAGAAGCAGCTTCAGAAAGATCTTAGACAGTTGAGCCGTTTGAATAAAGATCTACACATGCAGTAGCGGGTGGCGGGGGGAGAAAATGAATACAAGAACTGACTGCTGAGGCACAAGGCCGAGTCTACTCAAAAAGAAGCTGAGTGCATGTTGGTGGCACTCGCGAAAAAGGATGGCAGAGGAATTTGGCAAATCCTTAATGGAGCTGGGGCTCTACGTTGGCTGCCCTGGCAAATGTGATCTGTGAAGATTCCTGGACGTCCTTCTATCCAAGCTTTTCGCACCCGAGGCAGGGATCGACAGGCCTACAACTGGCAAAGCTGACTGCGGGTTGGCGCCACCTGTTTGACAGGCTTGATGTGGAGATGCTTATTAAGCAGGTCAACCGCTCCAGAGCTCCCGGCCCGATGACATTTCTTATTCCATGATCAAGGAAGCCCTGGAAGAGTGTGCCCCCTTTATTTCTGCCTCCCAAAAATGCAAGTGTCCCACCAGGACGCCCAATTGTGGCTGCTAAGGTTCACTCATCGAACCATTGTCGATTAATGTGGATACCTTCCTAAGACCTTTTGTAGAAAAGATGAGATCATATGTCCAAGATACCACCAGTATGATCAGGATTCTAGATAATTTTGTGACAAATGAAGAAGATAGCTTAGTAACATTGGACGTAGAGTCGTTATACTCTAGCATTCCCCTATTGAAGTGTGTGCAAATTATGCTCTTATCTCGAAAAAAGATCTGAACTGTTCCATCTGATTTTTTAAAAAAAATGTTTTGTTTTGTTTTTTATGGCGGAGTGCTTTAAAGTAGCTCTCATTAACAACATCTTTATTGTCGAAGGAGTTTTCTTTCCCCAACAACTGCATGGAACCAGCATGGGTGCAACCTTCGCCCCAGATCTGGCCAACCTCTTTATGGATGATTTGGAAAACAGGACGGTGTAGGCAGCCAACAATCCATTTAAGCAGCAAATGAAATCGTGGCACCTTTATATTGACAATGTCTTTCTGCTATGGGGAGGTAGTCCAGATTGTCTGTCTAGTTTCTTGAAATGGTTGAACACACAAGAGGCATGTATTAACTTCACCATGTCATCCAATAAAGATAAAATTCCTTTTTTGTATTTAGAAATATACAAATCCTCATTGAACAAATTAGGAACTAGCTTTTAAGTCTGCAATAGCCAGTAGCAGTTGGTTGGGCCTTCCCAGAGCGTCATTGCCTTCCTTTTACGGCGGTACTATCTCGCCAGCCTGGTTCAGCTCTTGTCTTGGGGGTCTTGTCAAAGGCATCCAGTGTACTCTGTGCGGCCCTATGCTTATTGGCTTTTGAAGGCATTCTTTGCCAATTGTGTGGTCCTGCTGTGAGTAAACATTACATGTCACCTGTTAGTCGTAGGTGTACTCCCCTACCTAGTGGCTAGGTCCTCCAAGGGGTCGGCCTCCCAGGGACCACTTTGTGTAGTGTACACCTACAGCCCACTGGGGAACAATCCCAGTCACCCCAATACCAGCGCCACTGACCTTCTGACAGACTTTCAGCCGTCACAGTTCCTGCAAACGTCCTAACGGGGACCAGACTTCTTCTCTGCTGTGGAATTCCGTACGTTTCAGACTACCACAGCAATTGCAATCACCTCTTCTATGACGAATGCCTCTAGGCACCTGCGCAGCCTCTCCTGAACTCCTGTGGGTGTATTATTTGTGTAAATGTCCTCATCAATGAAGCCAACAAGTGGCTATATTCAGGTTTACTTTCATAAATAAAAATATTTTCCTCCCTATATTTTGGGATTTGTTTCGAAATGTGCTATCAACAATAGGCACAACTGAAGTCTAGTATGACCGGTGGTATAGTGTATATGTTAAACTTAAGGATTTATTCTGTTTCAGCTACCAGTTGATTATTCACTGCTAGCTCCCTAAACCACTTCTAATCTTAGCCACACAGGAACGTCCTTTTTTGTACTTTTTCCCCTCTCAAGGCAGCTGCTTGGGAGTGGTTCTCAAGTTCCAATCTGCGCCAAGGCCACCGACCACCTCACAGTGATTGGCTCCTGTGCCCTTCTCCCACACCCCTGTTAGACCCCAGGGGTCCACTTCAAGAACTGTCCAGCCTCCCCTTACAGGCCGAGACCATCCATATCATGCATCTTACTGGCAAGCCAGCAGACAGTGTTCCGATACAGGCGCCCCGTGTCAACCATATGGTTGATTGCGCTTATTAAGTCCTTCCACAGACGTCCCTCGTTGGCCATTCATCAGTTTCACATCCCTAGGTACAGCCGCCTCAATGTCAATTGGGTCCCCAGGTCTCCCTCACATGCTGGGATCAGGGTCCATGGCAGCCCTATTCCCATGCAGGGATAAGCAATGTTGCTTGTATCGCTTACCCCCAACCGGGAGGCGGGGGCCACAGGCAGTGTTCCACACCACCGCACAGATTTCGGCCGATCCCCTGCTGCACCGCCTGCTGGAGTCAAGTGCCACAGCACTGCTGTCGCTGTCTGCGTTCCCCCGCTGGAACCCAGGTGGCCTCCACCCCCCCTCCCTCCCCGGATTACCAAGGCGCACACAGCATATGGCTGTACCTTGCAGCAAGGTCCTCGCAGGTTTCCTTTCAGCCTGCGGGCCACCGATCAGCTGCAATGTGGCGTACAGCCTTCAATTGTAAACAGTGGGCCTCCAAGGAGCCACCCGCCACAGTCAGTACCCGGCACTATCCATGAACTGTTACTGCTCCACAGCCAGTCCAACTCTGCTTTGTTTGCGCGTTCCCTCACAATTCCGAGGCTCTGGCTCCTCCGTCTCATGGTCCACGGGACCCTTTGTATCGTCCACCCTGTCCAGCATGGGCAAAGTCCATGACGCTGGGAGGTCCTTATTGCGGTCAACCGGCAACCGATTTAGCACCAACAAAAGTTCTGTGGGTCATCAACGGCCTGCCGAACGCAGGCACCACACAATCCTGTTGCTTTGTCATCACCTCACATCCTCACACACAAGGCCGTGGTGTTCTCACTGCTATTCGCCTTCTGAGGCCCTTGCCACCTTCTCCTTCTCCTCCTCCTTTTAGGATGAGGCATGAAGCCTCCCTCTCGTCCAGTTCTCAGAGTACTGCAACGTTATGCCTACTTTCCTTAGGCAGTCCTGCCGCGACACATGCGTGCGGTCGCCAGCTCCAGGTGTTAGTACTCGTTCTTCCTTAGTTCCATTCGTTCAGTTCCTTTAGGCCCCTTTGTTCTTCATGTTGGTGGATATCTTGCGACCCGCTCGCACTTCTCCTGTCGCTTCATTGACTCTTCGGGATCTTCAAATCGGCTGAAAGATCAGCACTGAGCTCCACACATCTTCATAGTGATGACACATGCCACGAATTTGGGCAACGCACTGTCAAAACCGGATCAGTGAAAGGATCCGCTCCGGGAGCCCTTCCCAGGCAATCCTCACAGCTCCATAGCAAGCCATGCCCCTCACATTGTCAGGGCTTATAACACTGATTTGCATTGGTGGATACAAAATGACTTTCATGACATTAGGCATAAAACTATTGCTTCCCGGTAACTCTGGAAACCAGTTTGGGACCTTAAACAGACTTACTCTTTGCTATGGGTGATGCACATATTAAAGGTCACATTTATAGCATTGGCAATGCATTAGAAGATAAAATGCCAAAGAGCACACACTGAGAGAAATGATAGCAGCCATAACTCGCTCAGCAATTGCAATGGATGAGGAAATGAAAGAAGCTTGTTTGGGTATTAGACCAAGACCGAAAGGTTTAACAAGTAAATACATTTGTGATGCTTGCGAATCTGCTTAGAATTGCATGCTGTGCATATAGTCCGACATCTAGTGGTAATCACAGAGTATTGCATCTTGTCTTGAGAGGATCGAAAGGGGGCGTTGACATAGGCGTGCCTGTTACCCTTTCCCTAACGTGACCTGTAGTGTACTCAAAATCCCTGATGCTCCCTCAGATTGTTTTTTGCTGCCCAGCTAGCTGGTCGCCTTATGCAGAGCTCTTAAAAATTGCAAATTAAATTATTTGTCCACGACCTCTGGTCGTTTTATATATATCCATCCCCTTCATCGACAGCTACTTATCTACCACCGTGGAAGACAACTCCAGACTTTGACGGCTGGTGCTCCGGTCGACGCTGGTCGGGGCTTCTGGCCGGCCTATAGAGTAGGGACAGTGCGGTCCGGGACTCTTTCTTTTCAAGAATGTATTTCCTTCTCCCCTCTTTGCCCTTCTGGTTTTGCTGTCGCTATGGACCGAACACCTTTTTTAAATTTTGCCCTTCTTGTAAAGGCAAGTACCCTTGGAAGGACATGCACCAGAGGTGCAAAAAGCGTCTCCCTCGATCACCACGAGGCGTCCTGTCGTTCTTGCCAGCTCTTGCATCCTACGACTGTTGAAGAACCGCGAGTTAAACGGTGGGCGGCCTACGCCATGATGCAGGCCAAGGGTAACTCCCCCGCTGCCGCAGGTGCCGGTAGTGACAAGGAATTGAGCGACAGGTTGATGGGAGAGCCACAGCTATCTTTGGAGTGGCCACGCTCCGAGTCGTTAGTCCCTGGCCCTAGAAGGCATGCCACCGGTTCTGCTAGAGGGAGTGCACCCCCTGGCGACGGGGACACACAAGCTACTCACAAAGGTAAAAACACAACCCCCCCCCCCCCCCCCAAAACGCCTCGACAGACTCGTCGGGACGGTCAAAGACACCAATGGCTACGTCTGTTTCCTCGGCGGAACCCGCCAATCCGCAGGGTCGGCAGCCCTCCCCGCAACCGCCTAAGCGGCATTCGTCTGGGCATTCTACTGACAAGGGTGTCGGCACCAAGATTCACAAGAGCGCGTTGATGCATAAACTACTGGCAACGTCTAAGACTGCGGCGAAGCCACTAGAACAGTTGAAACCTCTCCCAGAGACACTGAACATATGTGAGAGTATCGCGAAGATTGTCTCGGCGGCTAGTGAGCCTAAAGATAGGTTGAGGAATCCTTTTTCTTTTTTGTTTTGTGCCCCTGACCTACAGATTCTCTCTACATTCGGGGACATGCCACGCCAGATTCCCTAGTGGTGACTACGACCAGGAAAAGAGCAGGAGTACGCTTGTCCACAAGCGAAGCACCGCCAGACAAGGATTGCAAAAAAGTTGTATGTCCTGGGAAAGCGTGTCACAACTGCGGCGGCCTATTCCACCAGAATTGCCAACAATACCACGTTGTTGGCCAGCTACAGCGATGTTCCGTGGAATCTGCTCCAAGAAGGCCTGCAAGAGGTCCTCGAACCAACACGGTCACGCCTGTTGGCGATTGTGTTGGAGGGGAGGCAAGTGAATCGTAATATTCTTAATAATACCCTAGGTGCTGCAGAGACAGGGAGAACTCTGGCCGAAGGTACCCCATTGAAGAGGCACGCATGGCTGAAAAATTTGGGGTTCAAACCAGAAACTCAGGCAGCCCTCATTAACAAACCAGTGGCGGAATCTAACCTGTTTGGTAAGAACACAAGACTTTGAAGTC
This sequence comes from Ambystoma mexicanum, assembly GCF_040938575.1. Lineage (NCBI taxonomy): Eukaryota > Metazoa > Chordata > Amphibia > Caudata > Ambystomatidae > Ambystoma > Ambystoma mexicanum. The sequence goes on along the minus strand of NC_090923.1, from coordinate 1,029,392,233 downwards.
CTTAAACCAGATAACTCAAAGGCCCTTTAAGCAGCAAGGTAGAAGTTCTCGCCACTCCTTTCGCAGACAATCTTTCCCTCGTTACCCTCACAATCAGTATGAAGCGGGAACCACGTGGCCCTCAGGACAGGGGTCGGCTGCCTCAAACCAATATCAGTCTAGAGGACAGCGCCATGGCAAAGGAAGGGGTAGAAGCACCACCCGTAGAGGCTCCCTGGCCTCCATCAGAAATGACTCACCGATCCAGGTCCCCTACGATGCCTCCCCGGTTCAGGGACGGTTAACATTCTTCCACGCATGGAAGGGAATTGCCACAGACCAGTGGGTGCTCAAGACAGTCGCTCACGGTTACTGTATCAAGTTCAGCCGACCACCTCGATACTGACCTCCGAGACCAGGTGGTTGTCAACGAAAAATCGGAAAATACTACTGCAAGAGGTTGAGATCCTGCAGGAAAAGGAAGCAATCAAAGTCGTCCCCGTTCTACAGGTAAACAAGGCTATTTATTCAGTGTTCTTCCTTGTACCCAAAAAGGATTTCACCATGCGCCCTGTACTAGGCTTGCGCGCAACAAACACATTTGTCAAACCCCAAAAGTTTCAAATGATAACATTGCAAGAGGTAATCGCGCTACTAACACAGGGGGATTACATGGCAATATTGGACATGAAAGATGCATACTTTTGTATTTCAATGTTGCCGATGCACAGAAAGTACCTAAGGTTCATGATAGAGGCCAAACACTATCAGTTCAAGGTCCTTCCCTTCAGCATTGCCTCAACCCCAAGGCTATTTACAAAGGTGCTGGCAGTAGCAGCGGTTCACCTGTGCAGGCAATCCATCCCAGTTTTATCCTTACCTCGATGACTGGCTCATAACGGGGGATTAGTACGTACATGCCTTTCAAACACCCAAAAGACTTTAGATCTGCTCTTCAGTCTGGGATTCTCAAACGAGAAGAAGTCCAGCCTAGACCCAAGCCAAATCAAACAATTTCCGGGGGCCCTGATTCGGACAGAAGACGGCCTTGCTTTCCCCTCCAACGAAAGGGTTCAAAACATGCTGTTTCAAATCACTCAATATGTAGCCAGCCACGCGGTAACGGTCCACAAATCCATGCGATTGTTAGGAATGATGGCCTCCTGCATTTTAGTCCCACATGCACGAATGTGCATGTGCCCCATGCAAGAGTGGCTCAACAGCCAGTTGTGTCAGGCCAGCGGACAATGGGACGATCTAGTGGTTGTCTCGACAGCCCTCGTTCTCTCTGCAGTGGTGGTCGAGGGAAAACCTCTTGAAGGGGAAGACCTTCACCGCCCCTACAGTAGAAGCCACTCTCGCGACAGACGCATCTCTCATGGGGTGGGGGGGCTCACCTCCGCCAGCAGACGGCGCACTGCGTTTAGTCCACAGCAGTTGTATCCAACTACGTAAATATGTTGAATCTGTTAAGTGTTCAAAGCCCTGAAGGCCTTTCAGACAGTCACAGGGGAAGACAGTACTAGTCCTCACAGACAGTACCACAGCCATGTATTACCTGAACAAGCAGGGGGGGTGGGGCTACTCCCTCTCCAGGGTTATCCAAACTGTCCCAGAACATATGCAAGTGGGCTCTCAGGAATAAGATGTTCCTCCTGTCTCAACGTGTTCCAGGGGAACTCAATCTTCTGGCAGACGTACTCAGCAGAGACTTATGGCTAGCCACAGTATGAATGGCAACTACACGAAGACAACGTCTCCAACATTTTTCGCAGAATGGGGCTTCCCAGAGCTAGACTTGTTAACAACTCTGGAGAACTCACAATGCCCAGATTATGCCTCCAGGTACCGTCGGAACCGCTCCAACGGGAACGGTCTGTGGATAACATGGTCAGTGAAATTTGTTTACGCTTTTTCCCCCAAATCCCCTACTCAACAAGATTGTGCACAAGATGCACCAGGAACCAGTTACAATGATATTGGTGTCCCCAATGTGGTCCCGCCAACCCTGGTTCTCACATCTGACTGAGATGTCAATCTCCCCTCCAATGAAACTACCTTACCCATACAACATGCTATCACAGGATAAGGGGGAGACACTACATCCATGCCCACAAACTCTCAACGTAGTGGCCTGGCTCCTGAGGTCATAGAGTTTGGGCACCTCCAACTTCCTCAGAGATGCATGGACATACTTGAAGAAGCAAGAAAGCCTAACACCAGACGTTGCTTCTCCAATAAATGGAAATGCTTCGTCATCTGGTGTAATTCCAAGAGCATCAGTCCTATAGAATGTTCACCAGCACATATTGTATTATACCTGACTTATCTTCTGGACTTTGGCCTGGTTTTAATTCCCTGAAGTTCCCCTTAGCTGCACTTTCAGCGTACACCACATCCCAGAGAAAGGTCCAGTGCTTAAGGCTTTCATGGAAGGGGTTAAAAGACTTCATCACCCTATTTCAAACCCGTCTCCAGGTTGGGACTTAAATGTGGTACTAACTAGACATATGGGATCTCCCTTTGAACCGATGCATAAGGCTAGCCTTAAGGTACTCACTTACTGAAGTGACTGCCACCAGGAAAGCAGTCTTGTAAGAAGAGTTAGTGAACTACAGGCCCTTTCAGTTCTAGACACATTTGTCACTATCCACAAAGACAAGGTGGTTCTGCGCACTCGCCCACGGTTTGCTCCCAAATTCATTTCCAAGTTCCATGTGAACCAGTCAATAGAACTTCCCACCACCCCACTTACATGGCAGAAAGAAGTCTACACACACTAGATGTGCAAAGGGCTGTCATTTACTATCTGGAAAAGACTAGACCGCTAAGAAAACCAAGCAGTTTTTCATCTTGATGACGGCTGGTAGAGAAGGGGACCATGTCTCTAAATCAGCCATCTCTAAGTGGATTGTCAGTTGCATCACACTCTGTCACACTCTTGCCTAGAGAGATCTGTCCTTCAAGCCTGGAGTACACTCTACTCGGGGCATTGGGGCTTCCTTAGCATTCATTGCAAATGTCCCTCTCGAGTCCATTTGCAAGGCGGCAACCTGGAGTTCTGTACACACCTTTACAAAACACGACTGCCTGGATACTCGCTCTAGGTCTGATTCTCAGGTGGGACAAGCGGTACTAAGACATCTCTTCACTACTGTTCTTCTCACCTCCCTCCTCCAACTCCGGGTACTGCTCGCTAGTCTATGCACAGCATGTGATTCTAAGCAGATTCACAAGCATCTGAAGACCTGCATTTCTGATGATTGTAGATTCACATGCGCCCACCCTTCATCCCCGCTCAGAGGGAAGGAACCTGGACATCTTACTACTACTATTTCTCTCTTTCTGTACACACAATAATCCTAAGGCTCCCTCGCGGCAGAAAAAATACAATCGGAGGGACCTCGACACGTGAGGGATTTTGGGTACACTACATGTCACTAGGGATTGTGTTACAGACAAGCCCATGTCAATGTCCCCTTGAGATCCTCCAAAGACAAGATGCAATACTCTGCGATTACCACTAGATGTCGGAGTATATGCACAGCATGTGAATCTAAGCAGATACAATCATCAGAAATGCTATTACGGTAAGTAATGCATGTTTTATGACATTGAGAATAATTTAGCAGTAGTCACAATTCCTATGAAAAAAGGGGATCCCATTCAAAGATTAATCCCTAATAGAGAAGACAGGGAAAAGCTAAAAGCAGCCACACATGTTGGACTTGCATCTGCCCCCTTTGGGGTTAATGTAACTGCCCAGCTGCTCCTTGACAGGTATTGGGGGCCAGGACTAAGGCAACAGGTTAAAGTATACATAGCGAACTGTGGCACATGTCTGAAGCCCACAGTGGACCACAGCAAAAAAACGGACTCCTTTTAAGCAGACCATACAGCTTGTAGCGATTTGCAAAATGAGCACAATATCAGCTGATGCCCTCAATTGCCGCTATAAATCCTACAATGCCTGCACAAATAAATACAACCAAGTGTTCAACTCTTCCTGTGCTATGTGAGCCGTTTCCAAGGTGTCAGATTTCACATCCTGCTCTGCATGAGTTTGGAAACCTGCCCAATCTCTATTCAATTTTGTTTGCTGAACACATTGGGCCTGACTTACAAAAACGTGTTACGATGGCGCAATTTCATTGAAAAACGCTTAATCAGTCGCATTGCTTTTTCATTGTAGAGTTTATAACCTTAGTCTCCAGTGACAGTTAAAAGAATAAAAGGACAAATCGTGATAAGTCAATTTGTTTTCCAACTTTTTTTTTTCTTTTTTTTTTTAAAACTGGAACTGCAAAGTTAAGATGAGCTCTCAGCTGTAAAATGCTGAACGTTCAGTAAAAATTGAAGGGGGAACAAGGGGCGCATTACAAGCTTGACTGTATTCCGGTGGAATACCGGCAAATGGAATCATTGATACCTCCACTTGGTCAGGCAGTATACCGCTAGATTACAAATGGTGGTTTGTGGGGTGTAAACCCCATTTGATGGAGTCCATGGGTATTGCCAGTAATACTGCAAATATTTTGGAGGTAATTCCTCCAATTGACCTCCAGAAATCGGTGGGATCCCCATCCGGTAATGCCGGCAAACTTGCAATATGCAAGTGCGGGAAAAATAGAGATTTTTTGACGTACCACCTTACTCGTAATGAACCCGAAAATCAGGTCAAATAAAAGGATTTAGGAATAGCAGGCAGGCAGAGGAAAGAGAAATTAACAATAAGAGACAAGGGAAAGTGAATAAAATACAGAAGGCAGAGTGGCGGGTACAGCAGTGAGCTAGGCAAAAGACTGGGAGGGCGAGGACACCAAAAGAGACAGGACAAAAGTGATAAGAATGGTAAGAGAAAAGACTGTGTCAAAGGGGTGTGGTAGCGGGGGGGGAAATGGAATGGGCAAAGAACTAATGAGAGGTTTGGCTGCAGTGAAAAGGCAGAAGTGAGTGAATGAGAACAAAGCAAAGGGGAAGAGAAACTTTCTGTCAAGCTGGGGACATCTGGGCCTCTTTTCTATGACACTATTGCAGAACCAACATATAAAAGGTGCAAATAATCGCACACTGGCTCGCACGTGTCCTCTGGGCAATATTTGCACCAAAATGTTCATTTTCATGCTTCAATATCCTTGAGGGTCTGTTTTAAGAAGGGCAACTTCGCCTTTTGAGAGTCAATATCTGGATCATATAGGCCCACTACCAGCATACATAAGTACACATATATTCTAGTAATGGTGGATTCTTGCACTAGGTTCACCTGGATGATTCTTCCAAAGAAATCTGACTGCAAATCAGTCATACAGGCACTCGGGGGTGTAGTAGCCATGCCAGCAACTGAAACACTTGATGGTGATAATCGTTCAGCTTTCGCAGGACGAACCCAGAGAAAGGCATTAGACACTTGTGGATCAGAGCTGCACTTTTCTAAACCTGTATTATCCAGAGATGAAATGGGCTCCCAGGAAGGGCAAACCATTCAATAATGTTGTACCTGACTAAATGCATCCTTTCAGTGGGGGTTGGGGGGGGTAACTGGGTAGACCATGTTCATCCAGTTAACAGAAGTTTAAATAATTTACCGCGCCAGTCTCTATGCAATGTTAAGACTCCATTTGAGCTCTTGTATGGGAATGTTTATGCCTGCTCTGCACACTCTCCCCAGACCTCTCTCTAGGCAAGAGCAACTGCTGGCGACAATGCTGCTGAGGGAATCCTCCAGGTGGAAGCTCCTGAGGCCAGTCCTTAGACCACTCTCAAAGCAGGAGATTGGGTCCTGGAGAGGATCCATGATAAGACTCAGTTTGCCCCGTTCTACAGGCCAGCAGTGCAAGTAATCAGATTGAAACATTCCAGAACTGCTACCCTGCCCCCAATACCACCCGAGAGAGTCACCAGAAACGTTTCTGTGGATCACCTGAAACCCACTCCAGCGGTTACTGCAATCTTTCCATGCAATCATCCTCTTCCAGTTGAGGAGCCAGCAGAAGAGATGGAGATCCGACAAATGATTGATTGGTGTGCGAGATGAGGAAGAATATGCTACGCTTGACTACAACTCCACAATTCAGGGAAGTACTGCAGGTCTGCCACCGTGAAAACAGAAAGGCTTTCTGATTTCTAAAGTAATGAGAATTCTTTTGGACAGACTTTCGGAAACCGTGCTATTTAATGCTGCCAGCATATATCCTTCTACTATGGCTGAGCCACACTGGGTTTCTTGGTTTCTTATCTCACTGACTTCGGGGCATTATTTGGGCAAGGCTTCCGCTCCACCTGCAAGCAAAGAAGTTGTTCTAAAGCCTTTAAGTTCTTCACACATGTTAGACGAAAAAGAGTTCCAGGATCTGGGAACTCCAGCCTCAATACTAATGTTTCCTCTAACCATGGGTCATGTGCGGATGCCATCATTTAAGATTTTTAATGACCCAGCCAAGCAGTTGCAAGTTCACACTTTTTCTGTAATTGATTGAATCCAGACTGTTTGCACCCAGTAATCCTGTAGCCAGAACATAGAGAACGGTTAAGAACTAGGCTCCAGACATCTGCGCAAAATGCTTTGTTTGATGCTTTAGATGATGTTGAGGATCTCCAAGAGATAGGGTCCATGTGTGTTATGTACAATATTACAATGCATTTTTACTTGTCAAACGTGAACCCATCCTGTGGCCCAAATACACTTTCTGGAACACTGCAGTGCCTTTCCAAACTGATAGTCCTGAATTCCAAGCACAGTTCCAATATATTTCACTGAGACCATACCAAGCAGGGGATTACATGTTTGAAAATCAGTATAAGTTCCCTCCAGAGCCAAATGATGCACAGCACATGTATTTTGCAGATTCAGTCGTTTTTGACAAAGAATACTTTTCAAACATGACTGAACAAATGTGGCAGGAAACTGTCCCAGTGGTCTACTTGGGGTCAACAGATGTGGCAAATCAAAGGTGGTCGCACGGTATACATGGCATGTAGATTCCCACATTTGATCTATTTTTTTTTTTTTATTATGTGCAGTTCCAGTCCACTTGCAGTAATAGGAATTTGAGCTTCTACCCTGACTGGAAGAGGGAATAATAAGGCGAGTTTTGGAGTGCATCCAATAGGAAACACAAAGAGCGCAATGGTACCAAGCATATTACCTATGCATCAGGGAGTCCTGTATTATGGGCAGTTCAAGCAAATTAATGCAATAAAAGAAAGGCAGGAACCAGTGTGGTCCCATATAGGGATTGGAATTCCCGTAACAATTCCCTGACACAAGCTATATTCATAGGTAAGCAGTGCCAAAGAATGCTTTCGCATTATCACCTGAGTGATGTCATACAATCTCTAGATCACTTCATAAAAGAAGAGAATTGGACAGCGATCATGCAGTCAGCTACTGTTCTGAGGCACACAGAGTCGGCGTGTCAGATCAGCTACCTGCACCACTTCAGACCTTAGAGTACCTTGAGGTGGGACAACCGTCAATAACGGGTGAAACGTACACTTGGTCATAAGCAATAACGTACATCCTGCAGATTGAAAGTGAGGTAGTGCGACTAGGTTTTCATGCACCAGATTCTAATGCTCAAGCGCTAGAGCAGGGCTTCTGTGTGCTAAGAGATGTCATTACAGATGTAGTGGGATTGGTTCAGAGTGACCTGTCTGATTAGAAGCGACCAAGAAAACGCAGTATGTCTTTTTTCTGGACACTCTTAGCAGAGGAGTCCCAGATTGGAATGTAATTTCATGGGCAGAACAAATAAATGCACAACTTGTCCAAGGTTGCAATGCGCCAGGCAATGTCAGGCTCTACGTCCTTGTTGCTTAGTGTACTTAAAAAATGTTTTGCAGCATCATCTGCCTGGGTACCAGCCTTGACTAATTTGATTTTGCATGGTGTGTTAAATATTCCCCTTCAGACGACACCTTCCATGGTGTCAGGAACTGCATTCCTGGGGTAATGTGCACTTGGTTGATGACACTTGGATTAGGGAAGATTATATAGTGCCTTATTCACATGCATGTGTGTCACCTTCAAGTCCTGAAATAACACTGTACACATTCCGTGAATGCAAGGATCCACTCGCATGGTCTGCTCGCTTGCAGAGCCAGTGAATTCCTGTGACAGTAACACTAAATGCACACTTCGTGTTACACCAATTGCATTTTTCACAGTCAAGTACACTGATTATCTAATAGCTCATATCTGGTGCAATTCAATGAGTCCTGTTGTCATGCTACAATTGGGGTTCCAACCCTGGTTACAGGGAGCACATAAGTTAGTGCTGTGGGTTTATTCTAAATCCACCCAGGCCATCCCAATTCAAATTCCTATACTGGCCCAGCCTCAAGTTAAGGCCCTTGCAATTTCCAAAATTGTGCTTGCATATGGCACGCCTGTAAAACATGCATCTAGCGTGTGCAGCAGTGAAGTCTTATCTTGAAGCACACTCTGCAGTGGTCCAGCAGATTACAACTCTACTAGCCTCTGATGATACCATGGAAGAGGCCACGCACATTTGAATCAACGGCTCAGAATTAACTGGCATGAATCCTGTTTTTCTGAGGTTACAATGATTGCCATAAAAGCTCTTTGAAAAGGGCTGACCATGCTGGGCACATTCATTAAAATACTGACGTATTCGCCAAGTGCTTCATTTTGTGGACTGCTGCTAATACTTGGACTTTCTGTTATGCTGCAAAAGCCACAGCTCGCCATGAGAGCATGTCAACGAACAGGAATCCGCTCTGAGAATGACAAAAGCGACAACTATGTCCAGATGTCTCCCATGAGACCAACACACCAGCAAGTGAAAAAGCTGAGCCTCCAGTCGCAAAGCCTGATTCAAGCCAGACACAAGATGAAACATATCTACTCTCAAACCCTGGGCCCCAGGGAGCTTCCACAGCCGAGACAAGTGATGGATACCTCTGGTTCCAGGAGTGCATGGCAAAATAAGCCAATGCCCATGTCCTTGCAGAAATCTGACATGCACATTTTGTTTCCGTCACCACTTTGCTTACTAACGCATATCAAAAGAAGATTAGCAGCAGACCAGGAGTTCAGAAAGCCTGCAATTCTGCAAAATCTGCCACTGCTGACATCGCAATCAAGGTCCACAGAACTGAAAATATACCTCAAAGTACAGGTTTGAGCACACAGCATACGTACGTATTGAATGACCTCCACTTGCAAATCACTGTGGGTAACAGAGGCACTCACATTTTGGTCTACCTCGAAGAGCACTAGTTTAAACTGTGGATGGTTTACACATGTGTTTATACGCTCAAGATCACATGTTCTAAAGCGCATTGGGTCAGAAAGTCAGGAGCCAAGCTATGCTGGTTGTTAATTTCTAATGGATTCTCAAAGAATCCCTTGTCTTACCTTGAAACTATTACCAGTAAGGAGTTTGAATTAACCTAAATACATGCATTCATTCATGTTTTCTTAGCTAGTTCCAGTAACAGTATATTGGTCTTATCCTGAATACCTCACTGTTAAATACATGTATTTGTTTGATTGTATTAGCCATAACCGCTAACTGTATCGAAGTGTGATGCATTTATTCATTTGATTATTTATTTATTTATTTTTTTGTAGCCCTTTCAATGTGTCTAGGCGCTCATGTATTCACCAAGCAACTAATTTACTTTTGCATCTAGTAATCATTACTCACCGTTGCTAGGATGTGTATGCTTTATTTCTGCCACCAACATATAGGCATCCTGTTTTGTAAAGATAGCTCCTAAGTTTTTAATGATAGCGTCACAGTGCTTCAAATTTCTGATCTATGACAACTGTCTTGAGGAGGGTGACGTGAACTAAAACCAATTTATAAGTAAGACAGCTTTACATATCTTACGTTACTTGTAGCCATTGAAGCAATGAAAGATGTTTTTCAAACCTACAGCACACTTTAACATAGAAAGTTAGTTTGCAACACTTGCTGAACAAATATTCGTAGGCTCTGCAAGATCAGCAGACGTCCAGGAAATTGTGCTTTCCTGTTCTTGCAGATGGGTCGACCACAAATGACAGCTAAGAACCTGTTTTAACTTCACACCATTAGGTGTTCGCTTTGACTTAACACTCTGGGAGCAGCCGTTTAACCTTACACGGGGGTGTTATATCTGATAAGGATTCACAAACCAAAGCATTGTGCACATTCGCAAAGTTAAGGTCCATACAGAGTGCTGGGTGACAAGTGAGAGAGATGTCTCTTGATAACAGCCAGCCGATTAACATAGCCTGCAGAAGCACACCATGAGTAATACTGCAGAGCTTCACCAATGCCATAAGAATACAGTGAAGACGTTTACTAAATGGATGCAGAGATCTCACTGTGTGGTGCAAAAACCCACCTGATGTAGTTATACATAGGAGATAAGAGGCCTAACTCGAACAAACATGGTCACACATTAGCTCTTGCCCTCACTGTTCCAAACAGCAGATATGACAAACGGACACGTGCAGGGCCACTATGTTACTTGATACATATATAGCCCAGCACAAAAACTGAAAGGGAAGAAGCCCAGCAGACTTGAGTCCATTCAAGCCAGAGGGGCTGGGGAGGAATGCAGAGCAGCAGCAGCATAGTAGTGAGACAGCCAGGCCCAGCTAAGGAGAACTAGTCAACCCAAGAAGGAGCTGTTTCATTTGACACACACTCCGCTCTAAACGTGAGTGACAGGTTGGGGCTTGCTGTGTCCATGGAGACTGGTGTATAGTATTGTGTAGCATAGCTTAATGAGAGGTAAAGGTTACCCATGTGTTTAAACTAAAACCACAACTTGTTCTATTATTTACACATTCAAACATGCTCTTTGCCCACATGGCAATCTTGTTCATAGGTGTGATATGTTGTTTGCTTTAGCTTGTTTAATGAAAATAAAAGCCCTCAGAAGATGGGGGTTCTTTAATATGATCACTCCTTTGCCGTATGGTTCAGAGTGGTACGATATATTTTATTTATATCGCGCCTATACACAAGTGTTTCAAGGCGCGATGAGGCAAGGGGGAACGAAACAAAAATCTTACTAGACATTGAGATTGCGCAAGTGCAGGGCAGAAGGAAGAGGGGGGGAGTGCCAGGGGAGGGGGGAGCAAGTGCAACATGGGATCAAACATCGAAAACAAGAAGTGCGGCAAGCAGGTGGTAGTGCACGGATTAAGTGCAGAAAAGACAAGTGTTAGCAGGTTTGAAGGGTGGCAGAAATGGCCCCAATTGCAGGGTTGCCAGGAGGCCGTGCAACTGGGAGGGCAGGTCCCTGAGCTCGTGGTTCAGAGGGTAGCCAGGTAACCAGTGCAGTATCAGACAGGAGATCAACGAGTTAGCGGAAGAGAGAAGGCGGAGGCAAAGAGGAAAGTCTTGAGCTGCTTCTGGTACCAGATATGGTTCTGCTAAAGTTTCAGGGAGGCTGTTCCAGAGGGAGGCGCCACTGACTTGTTGCTTGGAAAAGCAACTGACCCTCAAGTAGTTGGAGGAGCGAAGAGCCCGAGAAGGAAGATACTTCAGAAGAGAAAGCTGGAGATAATTTGCTCCTAGGCCCCAGAAGACCTTGTGGACCATGCAAGGGGTCTTGAACTTGATCCTTGCAGCCACTGGGAGCCAATGGAGAGATTTCAGTGCTGGAGAAATTGGGCTTGAGGCCAAGGACAAGTCTTGCAGTCCTGTTCTGGATGAGTTGTAGAAGACAGAGTAGAGGCAGGCAGATTTAAAAAGAGGCTGTTACTGTAGCCCACCCTAGAGAACCAGAGCTCTAGATAAAGTAAGCTTCTGGGGGAAGGAGAAGAAAGGTAAAATACCTCTGAGGAGGTGCAGTTGGTAGTTTGACTTTTTAGAGATGTCAGAAATATGAGGGGAGAAGAAGCGTGAGGAGTCTAAGGTAAGCCTGAGGTTCTTAGCCTCACAGTTGGTAGCAGGGGGAGGGCCAAGGAAGGTTGGCGAGAAAGGGGTGCATGTGTGCCAATGAGGAGAATCTCTGTCTTTCTGGCATTCAGATGTAGATCATTGGAGGCGCTTCACTCCTGGATTGCAGACAAACAATCTCAGAGGAGATGAGAGGAGAGGAGAGGAGAGGAGAGGAGGCGGCAGAGGGGACCCTGAATGCGAGCTGGGTGTCATCTGCATAGCACTGCAACTTTGGGCAGAGGGCAGCAATACAGTGGGTGAGAGGTGCCAGGTATTTGTTAAACGACCAGGGAGAGAGGTTAGACCCCAGGAGAGAGAGACGGGGATAGAGGGGGGGAGAGAGCAGTGGCGGGGGGTGAGGGAGAGAACTTTACAATTCCTGACTCTGTTTAATCATGTGGATAAGCACATGAACCTAGGCATGCCTGTCATTTAGCGCTGAGGCACGGCCTAGGGCGAGTGTTAACATGAGTAACTGATAACCAGGGGTCTGTTTTCACAGCCTGAAACGAGGTGGAGATAAGAGGCTCCTGGTCACGCCTAATCATAGGCAATTAAGAAAGCGTGCCAATAGAAAGATCTACCCCACACATGCACACCAGCCGTGGTCCAATCGGGGGACCACTGTGGGACGGACTCATGCATGCACACCCAGACATACTGGCACCAGTATGTGGATTGGGACCAGACCGCCCCCAACCCACTTCCTGTGCCCCAACACACATGGCCTGCACTAGCTCGTGAAAAGCACTGCTTTCCCAGGCAACCGTATGATCATTAAAGGGAATTTCTGAGCTGGGAAGGCAGGAAGCAGGCCAAAGAGCAAGCGCAATCTCGTGGCATGGCCATTTTAGGACACTAGCCACAGTTGGCTCATTCGCGTTTTACTGCATTTGGCTACCAACTAAAAATATAGCAAACAGCATAAAAATGTAACTGCTGCCACAAGCCTGTCTTTAGGCACATTTTAAAAGTAACCTGAAACCCCTTTGGTACACCTCTAGTGTGATAAATATATATTCCCATTGCAATGTATTGAAAGATGCTTTGTGCAATATGAAAAAGGTACCCAAACGGATAACCAGACAAAAGGGACACCTAGTTTTACAGTACTGACCGTCTGAAGGACTAGTCAGTTTTCCCATAACAAATTAGCATAAAGGTCAGGGAAGTTCACTTATCTGTATAAAGTCGGGACAAGGTGAAAAGCAAAACATTTGAGATCCATATAATATGGAGGAAAACCTGCCTAAAATAGACTTTCCCAACACTGAGGTGCCATTTGAGGATAGTCTCCCTGATGCTGTCAAATATATATAGGTTTCAAACATTGATCACCACACCTAATGCCCACTGTTTGGGAAGCCATTACAAATCTCTTGCTGAACCCGACACCCAGATCAATTGAGGTTTATTCCAGGCTTGTCAATGGCCTTTAATTGAAGATGCCTCTTGTTTTCTTTGCCATACTTGCCCAAGCAGTCCCCACCTTTCTAGACATTGAAAAGTCATTCGATTTAACATCTTCTATGGGTTGTGGCATGAAGCTTCACTGCTCTCTTGACTTTCATTTGCCATTGCTGTGAAGCCTTTCCGTCTAAATTGTGCAACATCATGCACTCAGGAGAGGGAGTGAACTCTCCCAGTTTAATCTCCACATGGAACCCTGCTCTGTCTTCATCTACGTACTGGACCGGTTTTCACTTCCAGAGAATACTCTGGACTCCCTATGATATGTCAGTCGGATTTTCTTTCTGTAAAAGAATCGAACCAGCCCTGCAGAATATTTGCGATATCAGGACTCTATAGTCTACTTGGCGATCTGGTTGGGCAGAGCCGAATCAAAGCTTCTAGTAGATTATCACGGTGCCTATGTAACAGTTCAAGTGCACAAGATTAAGATGAGCCATCCTTCCATTTTCAGTATACAGGAAGATCACACTTGCCAAAATGAGCTGCTTACTTTCACAACATCCCTGTATGACTGGGCGGGATGGGGGGGGGGCCCATTTTGTCGCTTTGCTTCACTCATACACACTTGGCTTCACATCCAAAGGAGCCTCAAATCAGTTGAACATGTTAAACCTTTTAAGTGGGGAGATTGCTGAACCGGACTTAGTTGTTTGGTATTTACCCATGTGGCAATAGAAAACACCTTGATTTGGTCCAGAACAGTGCTTGCCAAGGCAAAGAGCTGTGGGCATTTGAACATTACACTTCCTTACTTTCCTGAGATACAGTTATGGAGAATTGGAGGAGCTTGCTCTGTCCTGTGACCCCTGGTTTAGAAGAAACTGGCAACCTGTGGTGGACCCTTCTGAGGGGATGGGGGAACGTATCCTGGGTGGCATTTTTTTTGTTGCACAGGAATTTTGAGATAATTGGGTGGTGGCTCGTAACTAATATAACTAAATAATGACTCGCATCGGTTGCTTTTATGGAGCGATTTGCTACACTGCAGAGTTTACGGATACTCCTGTACAGAAATAGATTAACTGCACTGGTTGTCTGGTCACAGATGCAAGAATTGTCGCTTGGTGTCAGGCATAAGATGATTTAGCTTCAGGTCCTTCTTCACCTCTTCCAAAATAGCCAGCTTCTGTGTTTGTGTCAGCTCTGCTTGCCATAGTCCTCACTCTCAGGGTGCTCAATTTTGTAAAAATTATTTTGGGAATGCACTGGGAATCCACAACACAATCTTGCTGTCATCACTAGAATTAGACTTTTGTGGGTCCTCCTTAACAGTTGATGCTTTGGGTTGTCTCCATTTGGGGTTGAGGGTTCAAAGCTTTTCTCAGATATCTCAAAGTTGTTCTATATGTTGCTTCCCAGGAGACTTTGACTTGTGTCTTGGAGAAGTTGGGCCATGCTCCCCCTCTCTTTAGCACCTTAGTTTGAAGATGTAGTTTGGTGTCCTGAGACAAATGGAAATTATTGTAACTTATTTACAGAATCTTCAAAAATTGGACACTCTGTGACATTATTGGGCAACTCTGAAACCGATAGTCAGAATCCTTCCCTACCCACATGTGACATGACATCTACTGCCTCTGGATTGCTCCTTCTCGGACTAAGGTACAGATCGTACTGTTGGTTGTAACATGTAATTCAATGGCTTTGTAGGCATGCCACTTATTCTTCCTCTCATATGGCAGCCTATATTGTGCATGTATTACAGTTCATACACTGTGATTTACAAACCCGAGTTTTAAATAAGTACAATACTAGATTTGGTGCTATTCAACTGTCTGAAGCGTGCTTGGTATCTGTTATTCCTCGTTGAAGCCCTGGAGTTGGTTAAGTTCTCAATTTTGTTGTTCAGCACATTTGAAATGATCTGCAGTTTACATGGCTTTCTTGATTTTACACGTCTGGAAAAAGGCCAAAGATCTTGAAGGTAGCTGGGGATCAGGGCAGGTGGCAACTGTTCGGATGGATTGAATGCTTGATGGGTTTTAACGTGGAGGTGGCAGATTTGATTGGGAAAGGGCTTGTTGCATTATAGCAATGTAGTGTGGGGTGCACTTTTTGATTGGAATCGGTGAGTAGTAGGTTTTGAAGAACTCTGCGTTGTTTCCAACCTGTTCTACGACTGAAGTCTATAGGCGGGTGAATAATTTTTCACGCACATTGCCGGTAGTGAGTTTTGTGTTTTTTTTTTTTTTTTTTTTTTTTTGTTTTTGGAATGGTCAGCAAGTCAAATACTCAATCCGTTGAGTGGTTTAAGGGCGTATTAGATCGTCACACAGGCAGCATGCAGTTGACTATAGACTTTTATTAGTGAGAAAATGGGAGAGCCTGTTTGGGGCTGGGGGGGTGGTCGCCGGGCGCAAGGCTTTTCCAAAAGGGAGTATGGTGACTGATGATTTTAATAGAAAATGTACGCAGAAGTGACATCTAGGAGGGCCCAGTAGCAATATTTTTACTCTGGGTGGGAGGGATTGGTTGTGGTGTTGGAGGGAGGTGGGTCTGAGGGGAAGGGGTGATGTGGGAAAAGAGGTGGCTCGGCATCAACATTGCTTTACCCAAGGGGGTTCTTTTGGTTTGAATTCCACTGCTCTAAAGCAAAGAGTCCACCCTCCTGTGTCCAAAAACCTATTTCCAACCCTTATGTAAATTCTAAATTGCAATGGCCGAGGTCTCCTCAAATAAACACACTAGTAAGTGGGTTTAACGATCATATTTTTTCAATCGAGACAAGAGCTTTCGCAAAAGGGATGACTCCAACACACCACCAGAAGGGTAGTGCCCAACTGAGCTGCTAATGTTTTTTTTTTTTTTTTTAAATATTTTTTATTGATTTTATATTTTAGCAAAACAAAAAACACACAACACAATACAACTGTTAATTATTTACAGAAACCACAAAAGAACATACGAGAAAGGAAAACGAAAAAAAAGAGAAAACTCCCCCCACCCCCCATCAAGCCAGAGCCGGCTCCCTTGTGTCCTCAGTCGGGGCACCGTCAGGGGAGACATTGTCCGTCACATCTTCAGAATTCTCAGAGTCGTCCAAGCCCTGTTGTGGGTTGGTCATAGAGGCCACGAATTGACGCCAGGCCAGCAAGGGCCCTATCTCCTCCTCGCCCCCTCTAGTGACCGCTTCAAACCAGACCACGGATTCAGCCTCCGCCCACCTCATAATGTCCGCCCACCACAGTTCCACTCTCGGCCTGCTAGCCGATTTCCAGTTCATGGCAATCCTGCGTTTGGCCAGAACATATGCCAGGTCCCTCAGCTTGCTCAGGTGTCTAAAGTGTCTGGGCCTGGGGAAGATCCCAAGCATACATGACCAGGCAGATCCCACGTCTAACACCACTCCCCCATTTGCGAGCTTCATCTTGACCTCCTCCCAAAATCTATACACTTCCGGGCAGGCCCAAAACATATGTAGCAACCCAGCTTCCACCTCCCCACACCTGGGGCATTTTTGAGTAGTCGAGCCTCCGAACCGTGCGATCCTCTGGGGAGTCAGGTAGGCCCTGTGAGTAATGTAGAACTGGAGTTGTTGGAGCCGTGCATTTCTGGACACCTTTTTATGATATCCCAGGACCCCCTTCCACTGACCCTCCGTCATGGGTTCACCCATCTCCTCTTCCCATTCATGCCTCAGTTGGGGCAACTCTTTCCCAGCCTTCGTTCTGAGGAGTTCGTATATTCGTGATATTTCGTGCCCACCTTCTGAGACGTCATACATAGTTTCAAGGGTGGCATCAGGATCGTCTGCCAGTGCCGTCTCCGGCCATCTCTTTCTTACACGTTTTACTAGCCTAGCATGGGTGATGTACTGGCCTCTGTGAACCCCCGTCTCATCCTGCAACTTTTGAAAGTCCAGCGCCTCCCCCTCTCTCCATATGTCCCCAAGCGTGGCCAGGCCCACCGGCTCCCAATGCCTGCGGACAGAGTGAAACAGTTGGGTGTCATTTTCGCACAGGGCCACCAGCGGGACCTGCCAAGATAGTGGTTCTGACTCCCCCATCAATTTCCATGTTCTGTGCCAGACCTCCCATCCCAACCTCAATAGCCACCCTCTACCCGTCAGTTTATTCCTTTGTAGCCACACCACCTCTCTCAGGAAATATGGGGCCGCATCCTCACGCAGCAACCTAGATTCCGCCGAATCTTCATCAGACAACCACCTGGCCACATACAACAGTTGTCCCGCCAGATAATATAGTTCGAAGTTAGGCAAGCCTATACCCCCCTTCTCGTACGGGTTCTGAAGCTTCCACAGTGCCACCCTATTCCTGGAGTTACCCCACACGAAGCCCCTACACATACTATGAAGTCGTACAAATAGGCTTTTAGGGATCAAATACGGGACGTTCACGAAGAAGTGCAGGAGTCTGGGAAGGACCACCATTTTCAGCAAAGCCGCCCTCCCCATCATGGACAGGGGCAATCTGGACCAGAATGTCATGCTGTTCTTAATCCCCTCTATGGCTTTCTCTGTGTTATGCTTGTGCACCGCCTCAGTCCGGTGGTAAATATTTACCCCCAGGTACCTAAACGTGTCGGTCCGCCATGGTATTGGCAACACAGGCAGCCTCTCCAACGGGACGTCCCTGTACCCGCCCAATGGGAACAGGCTAGACTTCCCGGGGTTCACTGATATGCCCGAGAGGACAGCGTAATGATCCAGTACCTCCAGAACGTACTGCAGGTTCTCCTCCGGATAGCGGAGGTACAACAGCATATCGTCCGCATAGAGAGATATTAAGTGACTGCCGCTGGCAGTGTTAATGCCCACCTCACCGTATTGTTGCCGCAGGCATATCGCCAGCGGTTCCAGCGCAAGTATGTATAACATGGGTGACCAAGGGCATCCCTGCCTGGTCCCCCTGCTAAGCTGCCAGGCATCCGAGACTGTGGCCCCAGTCTTGACCCTAGCCACCGGGCTGCTATATAACAACTGGACCCATCTGATATAACCAGCGCCCACGCCGTATCCCTGCAGGGCCGCTTTCAGCCAAGGCCATCTCACTGAATCGAAGGCCTTGACCGCATCCAGCGACACTATCGCCATCTCGCCCGTGTCATCCTTAGTATGGTCGATAACATGGTGCAGCCTCCTATGGTTATCACTGATATTCCTGCCTGGGACATATCCCGTTTGATCCGAGTGGATCAGCTTGCCAATCACTTTCTTCAACCTGTTGGCCAGCACCGCCGTGAGTATTTTGCTGTCCTGGTTTAGCAAGGACAGAGGTCTATAAGATCCACACTCAACAGCCGGCTTGCCTGGTTTAAGTAATGGAACAATCATGGCCTCACGGAGGGACAACGGGAGTTCTCCCTGTTCGTATGCCTCGTTAAACAAGGCCAGCAGAGGCTGCAGCAGCTCCTGCACGTACACCTTGTAAAACTCACCAGGCAGGCCATCCGCCCCAGGTGCCTTGCACGTGGGGAGGCCCCGGATCACCACCTCCAGCTCATTAGAAGTGATAGGGGCGTCCAGTTCCTCCCGCTCCAGGTCGTCTAGGGTGGGCAGACCAATGTCTTCCAGTGTGTTCAGGATGTCCTGGCTCCTGTCCTCCCCAGTGTCCTCATTCAAACGTTTGTAGAACCTGAGGAATTCCTCGTTCACCCCATCCTGAGTGTTGCGAAGGCCACCGTCCTCATCACGGATCTCATGGATAACCACTCGGGGGGACTCACTCTTGTATAGCCAGGCCAACAGTCTGCCTGGCTTGTCGCCCCCCGCGTGCAGCCTCTCAGTGTATTTCCTATGGTTCAGTCTACATAGTCGGTCCCAAAGAGCGCTGCACGCCACCTGAAGGTCTCTCATCCTAGTCTTGTCTACCTGAGTGGCATTCTCGAGACGAGCCAGGCTTTCCAGTTCCCTTTCGGTGTCCTGAAGCTCCCTCTCGATACCCCCTTGAAGTCCCTTGGATTCAGAGATCGCCACTCCACGCACCACTACCTTAAAGGCCTCCCACAGAGTTCCCGTAGAACGCACACTACCCGTGTTTATCTCGAAATATTCCCCGATGGCAACCCTCAGGTCCTCCCGGAAACCTTCATCCTGCAGTGCTTCCGCCCGGAGTCTCCATGTGGGGATCCGAGGCCTAGGGGGTTGGTGCCGCCACTCTACCACCAGGGGCGAATGGTCCGACAGTACTCGAGCTTTGTATTCCGCCTCCACTATTTCGCCCGCTATCTCGGCAGTTCCAAACACATAATCCAATCTCGTATATGAGTTGTATGGCGCCGCATAATGCGAATACTGCCTCTCCGTGGGGTGGAGTCTCCTCCACACATCTACCAGTCTCAAGTCTCCTAGCAATGTCCCGAGCGCCTTGGCCGCCGGCGACATTTTCCCTTTGGTGTCTGCGGACCGGTCAGTTTTGGGATCTAAGACACAATTGAAGTCCCCACCCCACACCATTGCGCCCCCTACCAAGGGGCTAAGTTTGCCATAGAGGGATCTAAAGTAGGCTGCAGTATCATGATTGGGGGCATACAGGTTGAGGATGTGTACTTCCCTGTTCTCCAGGAGTCCTGTTATCGCCACCATTCTACCCTCCGGGTCCACTATCGAGTCGAGCACCCGGAACGGCACATGCGGCGCCACCCAGGTGATGACCCCTCTAGCATACGCCGAGTACGTGGCACCCACTACCTTGCCCTTCCACTTCCTCGTAACCACCTCCAATTTCTCCCTGGTGAGGTGGGTCTCTTGTAGCAGGGCTATGTCTATCCGCATCCTCTTCAGGTATAGCATGACTTTGTTCCGCTTGAGGTAACTATTCAGGCCTCGGACATTCCAGGTAACTATGCGAAGACTATCCGATGCCATCTGTTTGGTCTGTGTTCAGCCCCGCCCTCCCCACAATATCCCCTTGGTCTAACACTCCGCCGGCTCTTCCGCCCTTGATCCCCCTCCCCCCTCCCTGTTTCCCAACTACACACCACAGCAAACAACCCCTCCCATCCCAACAAAAGCCCAGCTCCATCCCTGGATCTCAGGCCCACCCGCGTCTGGTCTTATCCCGTTTACAAGGAATAGGACCCCGCCGGGCGTCGCCGATCTAACAGCGACCTAACTAACTAGATATATTACTATTGGGGACAAAGGAAGCCTCTTGGAGCTCCCAATCAAGTGACCACGGGTAGGCACGCCCTACGGGCCAGCCAGTCTGTACTACATCATACGCATCACATATCGTACAAATGACTATATTCAAGTCCCAATGTCTCGGCCCCGTTGCCCCAGGCGGCCCAGCCACAAGCTACTTATCTTCCGTAGTCTCTGCCTGGATGCCTGATTCTTGAGGATTGCCCAGCGCGTCTAGCCAGTCCATCGCCTCAGTTGGTGTTTCGAAAAACAAGGATCTGTTTCTGTAGAAGACTTTCAATTTGGCCGGGTAGAGTAGCATATAGCGATGGCCAGCTTCACGAAGTCTCCTTTTCACCGCTCCGAAGTGCATCCGACTCCGCTGTACTTGTAGCGTGTAGTCAGGGTAGGCCGTAATCTTAGCCGATCCTCTGTCAATCGTTCCCCCTTTTCGAAAGAACTCAAGAATCTTTTCGCGGTCACGGTAGTTTAGAATTTTCGCGATCACCGGCCGCGGGGGGGCCCCGGGAGGTGGCCTCCTGGTTAGGGCCCTATGAGCTCTCTCATCTGCAAACCCCTGGGTCAGTACCCCGCCGGTAATCTCCTGCAAAAGCATGGATTCCACATATTCCGTAGGGTCTGGCCCTTCAGTTCCTTCAGGTAGGCCCACGATTCGGATATTGTTGCGTCTGGCACGTCCCTCCGCCTGCTCCGCTCTGTCCTCCAGGTTGCCCACCCGTTGCACAAGGGTGTGTAGCTCCTTTTTATGAGCAGCGCAATCTGCCGTGTTCGTGGCCGTCTCCTTCTCGATGGCCCCCGCGCGCTCCGAGACCGCCCTCACATCCAGCCTAAGCAGATTCACCTCCTCCTGGACGGCACCAATCTTGAGGTTTAAGCCTTCCTGTAGCTCTTTCATGGCGAGGCCCAGCTTGGTCTCCCATGACACTTTTAAGTCCGCAATCGCCGCCAGCACCTCCTGTATCGTGCCAGGTGACTCCGCGGTCGTCACGGGGGTCTCTTTGATCTTGCCTCCTTCCGCCCCTGGGGGGGACTTGGCGTAAGCCTCCATCGTGGGCTGTTTGGCCTTGGTTTTCACACCTCTCGTGGTCATAAAGTTGTAGGGCGAGGGCCCGTCCCGCCAGTCACCAAGGGGGAGTCACGCCACCCAATGTCCGAAGCCTGACCCACCACACCCAGAGCGCTCCGACCACCAGGCCCACGGTCCTGTCGTTACGGCCACCCCCGCTCTCTGGGCCACCGTGCGTCCTAGGCGGCGCTCATGTGTTTTAGTCTCCGAGCAAGGGGACGCAAAGGTCCAGCACTCGTGATCGCGACACTGACTTCATGATCCTCGGTGTTCGCAGCGTGTCGCCGCCATTTTGTCTTGTCCGTCTGCTCAGGGCTCGTCCCAGTCAATCACAATTATTTCGGTTTCTAAGCTTTCTGGGCGTCCCAAACTTTCACAGGATGTAGTGGTGGCATTCACACACCTGGACATCGATTTCCAACGTCGGCCGGCCCCCGTGGACGTACCCCTCCGTCAGGATCAGAACAGGATCAGCGGAGCTCCTCCAGAGTGCGACCTCTTACATGGCCGTCCAAGCCACGCCCCCCGAGCTGCTAATGTTAGACTCGGGGCTTTTTAGAGGAAAAACTAACATGGAGTCCTATGGCTGACATAACAGGATACACTTGCATAATTGAAATTTCCTGACTAATACACTTTGGGCTATTTTCCCAGCCCTTGCAGAAAGGAGTACAAAGACCAGACGGGCACTGTTTTTACATACATTCCAGGAAGGCACACAGATGTCAAGCAGAAACTGTTTTCCCATGCATTCCAGGATGGAGCAAATGTCAAAGACTGTTTATACATACATTGCAGGAAGGAGCACAGATGTCGGACAAGGACTATTTATACATGTATTGCAGGAAACAGCACAAAAGTTCACACAGGCTGTTTTCGCACATGTTACAGGAAGGGACACGAAGCCCGGACAACAACTATCTTCGCATACATTATGGGAAGGAATGCAAAGGCTGGACATTCTTGGATCTATGGCTCATGTTTGTTCAAGATAAGTTCAGGGTGTGGCTGCAGAGCTGACGTGGGAACACACACTAGCTGTCATCCGTTTTCAGAGTAAAATGGAAATGTACCGTGATTAGTGTTTTAATCTTGCAAACAGAAATGGTAGTCATGTAAAATGGGTTTTATATTCGCAAACGTCCCTTTTGCATTAGCAAGACAACTTCTATAGGGCCATACCTGCTCATCCTCCAGGGATATATCACTTGAATCGTAGTTATTGCCCGAAACATCAATTTTATGTAACCCTTCCACATGTATTATTTCACTGGTTAGCATTGTATTGATAGATTTAGTTGTTAGTGCTCCCATCAGTATCTTACAACAATCACCTAGGAGTTACACACTTAAGAGGAAGCATTGTATACAGCAGCAGCAGGCTTCTATCGCTCCCCCAAAAGCCAAAATGGGAACAAGGAGTTTCCAACCCCAGGATTTAACCAATGCCCACAACCATGATTCACCATTTCCGTCCCCAATGTCTTAATGTATTTGAGCTGCGATCTTGTGCAACTCATCAATGCCTTTAAAAATATCGGTACTGTAGTCCGTTATCAGGGTGCAGCATGATGTCACAATTATTTTACAAGCCCCTCCTACTTCTGCTAACATTGTGTCTAATACCAGATGATTTTGTAATGTGACCATCCGGATTGCTTTCATTTCAACAGTAATATTGGTAAGGACGTTACTGGGTATAAAGTTCTCTTTCCACCAATCTACCCCGATGCCTAATGTCTCAGGAGTTCATCATTATTCCTGCTGGCAAGGACATAGCCTTTATAAAGTCAGACTTCCTGGCAGGTAGTATCCTCGTCATTAAAAACACCTTTCCTTTGTTTAAATTTCCAATATTCGCTATGACCTTCTTTGTTCCTCATTTTGAGTTCACTACCCCCAAAGGTTTATAATGTAAACCTAATAGATAACTGATGGTACATCTGCCCTCCAATGCCAAGGCAACCAAAGAAAAGCTTCCTTTCTGCACACCAACATTGCCCCTTTTGGAGGCAAGAGAGGTGCTGAAATCCTGTTTATCGCTACCGTTATCTTACAGTTGTGCTGGCCCATAAAAATGGCATCGTCATGCGTTTGCTTTTGTTGATGACAGAAAGGAGCCTTCCAAACTATATTAGCTACTTTGATCGGAGGGGGAATCTCTTCTTTTCCCCAACCCTGTTTCAAGACTTAGACTATGGACGTCATTTCCCACGCAGGCAGGGATTTATTCAAATACAGGGTTGTGTTGGGTGTCAAGGTAGAGCAACCTAATGGAACATTTTGCAAGGGTGCACATGTATCATTATCCACGGGTGTTGCATACCACTCGGGTCCGCTGTAATGGCTGTGAGGAACATACGTGCATATGTAACAGTTGGTCCCATTTTATATCTAGTTTGTATCATTCATCCACTTCAGGATACTATTCTTTGGGTGCCTTTTCCGATACTCTTGATCCACATGGGGAACAGTAACTGGTTCTGGGGTCAGGGGTTGTGTTGTGTTGTGCTGGGCAATAGATTATGAGCAGCATTAATATTATGTTCAAGATACCAAAGGGATACTGCGACCCTACTGCTATCAGTATACACATGGTAAATATGATCCTTTTGGAGTACATGCATACCTATCAACCCATTGGCGTCCCCGCTCTCTTATCGTCATTCTCATGCATTCGACCAATATTATCCATATTTAACAACCTACTTGGTTCCCTCACACTGAGCTAATCTTGGGTGGCTGAGTTACGGAACTTGGCTGTCAAAAGTAATATACAATTATTTACACACAATGTCCAATGACCCTAATAATTACCCTAACGGTGCCGTCTGTTTATGCGCTTTATCGCAAGGGTTGCACAGTGCAACCCGTCCTGCTGTCACCTCTTACAGCACCTTCCTTGACACATCTTCGTGAGGCTACTTACTTACCCTTGAGGGGCTGTCGAGGCCATTTCATCTGTATTCCTCAGTGAGGCTTCTTCCTTAACCTTAAAGGGCCGTTGGGGCCATTTCATCTATATTTTCAATTACCAAGTCTGTCTCTCAGCCAGTTATCAAGAGTTCAAACACAGACAATTCATGCTGTTTCCTAGGATGTAGGCTTGTTATGCTTGAGCTAAAACATGGCGCTGGTGCGCAGTGTATTCTGGGAGCACTCAGAGCCATGATGGATATTTACTTCATGCCGCAGTGAAAAGCTGTACTCATTTTGCTTAGATCTAGATTCACGATGCTGAAGAAAACATGCTTTCCAAACCTGTTATGCTGTCAAGGACATTTCTGCTGGGAAAGCTAGCTTTGTTATGTCTTGTCATGAGTTACGGGACTGTTTTCTGTGGTGCTTGTTTTTAGAGGAGGGAAGCACTTTGCTCCTTGAGGTTACTGTTGGTTGACCCAGCTGGCAACCAACGGCTGCTCATCAATGCGCAAGTGCGTTGCGAGAAGGTTCGAGAAATTGCCACCCCTTTTTGAGAGTGCATATATGTGGAACCCCTTAGCGGTCAGGTGAGACCTCAGCCGGAGGGAGGAAGCTTTCGTCCGGCATACCTGTGGGCTGTTGTGCTCTTGGCCTGGCTGTCATTGGGGTCTTCCAGCCGCTTCTGGCGAGATGAGGGATCCAGTTACGCCCACGGTGATGTATTTTCTTTTGAACTCTGTTTCTTCTGTGATTTATTGCTATGTTATCACTTGTTGCTTCCAAGCTTTGAATAACTAGCCATATAAGTGCTCATTATTTTCTAAGAGTGTGTGTGGTTGCAAGTTATTGTGTCTACCTGCGTTTAAAGTATTGGCTCTGTAATTGCACTGGTGATTAATGACTGTCCGTGCACTCCGGGCGAGCAATACAAGGCTGTACCTTGAAGTGTCCTCCATTGGCTCGGATGTAAAATGGTCCCTGTCCTTGGTTGGGGGTGGAATATCTGAGGTGGTGTTCGCTTAATGTGGTACGTGTGTATCCAAGATTTGACCGGTCACTTTCACCGCTGTGTGTGTTGCCATTTGGACCCAGATAAGGTCCCCTCCACCAAGCCTGCACACACAGGTGGTCCGATCAAAACCTTTGAACTTGTAATCGCCCGACTTGACTGAGTGGCCTGCTCCCTCTAGGACCGCTGGAGCTGCTTTCGTCACCTGTTGATGGATAATGCAGTTTATGTGCGAGTTCAACAGAATATTCCCACAATAATGAATATGTCCAATAGCTTTGGGGTTCGGTATGGACCAGGCACTTGAGGAGGGTGGGGGACGATACGGCTTCCGGGGCGCGCGCGCAACACGATTTCAAAAGGTGAGTTTGTGTGTCTCTTTTGGGGTAGTCTGCATGTTGAGCAATGAGTGGGTCTGGCCACTTCAGAGTTGTGGAGGCACACATTTTAGCCAACTTATTCTTCGCCACATATTTGGCCTTTTTCAATAAGGCCGGCTGGAGTCGCTGGTCAATCCCCAAAGCCGTGTAAACATATTTCACAACTTGACCAGTAAAATGCACCCCATTGTCAGAATACAGCAGGCTGGGAAGCGTTTACTGGGATACACAATATTTAAAAATGCACTTTGCTGTGGATATGGCAGTGTTGTCCCTCAGAGGCTAAGCATCTGTCCAGCCAGACAACCAACACTTCATTACAAGGCAATATTTCAATTTGGCAGCTGGCTCCATTTGTATAAAGTCCATGTATACTACTTCAAATGGTTGTGTGGGGAGCTTGCTGTGACCTGCTGGCACCTTTACAGATTTACCCACATTATGCTGAAGGCAAATGACGCACTATGCCGCCCATCTCCAACAGTACGACCCAATTTTCTGTTTATTTCTTTTTCTCCGTACTTTGCTCAGAATATCCTCAATCACACTTGCGTTAACGTGAGCATTCCCATGCGCCATAATCTACTACCATGTGCAAATAACTGTCAGGGAGCAACCACCTCATTTGTATTCTGTCCAGCCACACACTTTTGAATGTTTGTTCATTGTGAAGTAAAGCATGGACTAAGGACAGAAACCATCTGTTGCTGCTTGTTGTATGTCTTATACTCCATCCGCCCCTTTTCCTGCCACATCCCTCTGGTGTTAGGTCGAGTAAGGCGATGTCATCTGCATATATCAGCCAACTTGCACTCATGCCATTTAATTTGTGGAGGGTGAGAGTTCACTACTTCCATAGATTCCCCAAAATCGAATAAGAAGAGGCCAAATGGGGTGGCTGCGAGTGTACAGCCCTGCTTTACACCTTGATTGGTCTTAATCGACTCACTGAGGGTTCTTCTGCCGTCCAGTCTACACAGACACGGAGATCAAGATTAGAGTTCTTTGATGGGCTCTAATAAGATTTCTGGACAATTCCATCTCTTCAGTTTGGCCCACAGCATCTCGCGGTCAACTGAATCGAATGCACTTGATAAATCTACAAATGCAATGTAGATTTTTTTTGTTCAGCCGTATAGCTTCCATTTTTAGAAAATGTATGATAGTGAGATTAAGACTACAACAGACGCCCTTAACAAATCCTGCTTGTCGAGGATCATATCGACCTGTTTCTTGAATCCATTTCAGCAGTTTTTTTTTTAAGCTGGGTGGCAAAGATTTTACCCACCACATTGAGTAGGGCTATAGGGCGATCGTTCTTAGGATCAGCCCATTTACCCTTTTTAAAGATTGGTACAATGATAGCACTTCGCCAAGTAGAGGGGATCTTCTTCACTTGTAGAATCGCAGAAAATAAAGAGTGGCAAAAGGCTGTCCATTGCTCTGACTGTTGCTTTAAAAGTTGATTTGTTAGACCATCTGGTCCAGGAGCTCTCGATGTGCTAAGTTTTATGTTGTTATGGTATATGTCGTCTTTTTCGATTGTTATCGACCACTCATTTTTTGGATTCGTAGAATCCCTAGATTTTGCATTTTTATTATAGAAGGTATCTGAGTAATGTTCCAGCCAAGCTGATTCTGGAACCATGTTTTTTATCACGGCCCCTTGCGGTGTCGATACATTATTTAAAAGGGTCCAAAATGTACTGGTGGTCCGTTTTGGCAAGTGTTTCCATCATTGCTTCCACGTCTAGTTGTAGCAAACCTTTAGGTGGTGAGTTAATCTCCTTTCCTATGGACTGGCAACACAGGAGAATTACTAGTTGTATTAAATCCTGTACAATACTGACCAATGCCGCTTCCCCGTCTGGTGATTTATTTTATATTGTGGGGTCCTTGGCAGAGGAACCCTAGATTTTACATTTATCACCAGAGGGGGAATATTCAAAATACCTACATAATTACTGCCAGCAGCCCAAAGTGCTGCGGGCAGTGCCTGCAATTCTGGTGGCAATGGTCCGGCCAGATAACCTCCCATTTTGGACTGACATATAGTCATGCGAACACCTGCCGGGAACAACAAATGGTTGCATTTAAGGCTTTCAACAGATCCAAGGAGATTTTCATGACACCTGTTAATAACCATTTATTTGCCAATTTCACTCCACATATAGTGGTTTCCATACTTTGAGATACTGGAGTGAGTTTGTTTATTTTATTTATATAGCGCTTCAGACCCAGAGGTTAAAGGGCGCTTAAGGACAGGTTACAAAAGCACAATATATATCGGAGTGCTTATGGGTTCCCCACCGAACCCTACAGGTACCTTATTTTCATCCGATAGTGGAGCTGAGGGGATGGTCCTGATGTCTACTGAACTGCTGCACGCTCCAGTATCGAGCATTTCACAGTGTGGTGCTGTCCTATTTGCAATTTAACATAGGGGCCTTTCTGGTCAATAGGTACAGACACCGCCTCCCCAGGTTCACCAGGGGTGTTTCAACTGAACATGACGGTGTCATCAAAAACAATCATTCCATTTGGTTCAAACCCTGTGAATCCATTCTCATCACAACCTCCTCCATTCACTCAACCATCTGCATTTGCTGCGGACTCGCCGTGAACACATTACCATCTGGATTACTGAATCGACCCTTACTTTGTGGAGGGCCCGTCAAGATGCCTCCTCTCCCTCTTCCTCCCGTTTGGGGGCCATTCCTGGCTATCAATACAAGACCATTATTTTTCCAGTGTCCCGTTTGCCTACTAAATGAACATTGATCCGACCTTGGTGGGGTCCATTGTGGGGCACCAACAGGAGTATTCTTTATCAGTGATCTCGTATATATTGACCTATAGGGGGCCTGGACCTACTATTGTATCAGTACTCTCGTTTTAACGTGTCTTCTCAGCCTGCTTTTTCCCATTTTCCATTTCCTGTCGATCATAATATTTCGCCATTTCTAGGATTTGTGATGGGTGCTCGCTTGCCATGTACTCACCCAGTTTGAGGGGACTTTTAATCCCTTTTCGCAAACCCTTCACAAATCCCATTGCAAAATACTTTTGTCTTGTGGGGTCACTCATTGTCTGCCCATATGTGCCTTAAACGCACCTTCGAACCTCAACGTAATCGCCTATGGCTTCAGTTGGACCTTTTTGTACCACCGCATCCAATTTTTCTACGTTTATGTCTGTCTCTGGTAGAACTTCACTTAGGGCTTTCAATATTCTGATACCTAAGATTTTTATATCATCGGAAAGTGGTTCAGTTGGTTTCTTGTCATTATTTTGTGTTTCTAACAGCTTCCAATCATAGTGTAGTTCAGATGCTCTTTCAATCTAAAGGGGTCCCAAATTTCACTAGGTGTTACTTTAGACATGACTGTTATCTTCAAACGTCAAGGTTCCTGTCTTGAATACTGTTTTTAACTATTCATAGAAACCTGCTCAGTTTGTT
Organism: Ambystoma mexicanum; assembly: GCF_040938575.1. Classification (NCBI taxonomy): domain Eukaryota; kingdom Metazoa; phylum Chordata; class Amphibia; order Caudata; family Ambystomatidae; genus Ambystoma; species Ambystoma mexicanum. The sequence continues at coordinate 1,029,362,933 of NC_090923.1, read as the reverse complement.
CTGGGATCTGGGGTGGCCTATACTATACTCCATTAATTCTGCCCTAGTTAAGAGTACATATACATATGTTTTGGTAACCTGGGGTTCATTGTTCGTGTCAGTGGTTATGACGGGTACACATTCTCGTAGAGGCATCACGACCTGTTCCTTTGGGAGTAATGCTTTGATCAATTTCTTAAACCATCTACGGGTTCTCAATACTTCGTTCTCCCAGTTCTTGTTATAACCCTCAATTCCTTCTTACATTCTCTTCCTTCTTTCCACCTTCTCGACTTTGTGCCCACCGTTCCCATGAACCAGTCCAGCCATACCAACCGTGTGGCTTCTAGGTGGGAATCCTTGATCCCCATCCAGTAATCCATTTTTCCGTCCTTCTGTTTCCTTTATAATGTCCTCAACTAATTTTCTGTTTTTCTCCTCATGTTCCTGTCATGCCCTCTGACTTCGTTATGTTGCTTTATGAACGTGCCTACCATTTGGGTGATTTGAGAATACTTGTCCTTCAACCTTTCACGATCTGTTTCAGTGTCCACTTCTTTATATATGCCGTTTAGTTGGTGTGCGTGTGTTTTTAAAAAAAAAAAATATATATTTTTTTTCCATCCAATCCTGTACCAATGGATTTCCATGACCTTCCGAAAGTCCCTCTTTCAACATGTATGTAGTTTTAATACCAAGTTTTTACTGGTCGAATTAAATAATTCCTGCGCAATTGATTCTGAGAGCTTTTCTTGGGGGCAAGTCGGGGTACCGATCTAGTCGGCCCTCCTTCTCTTCTTCGCTTCTCATATCCTTGCTTCCCAGCAGTAGGGTGTATGAGGGTGGTGCAGTAGGCATGATAAGCGTACGAGGCCCTCCTTCCTTTTACTACCCTCGGGCAACAGGGAATGCATGACTTTGTGATATTTTATTAGTGCAGTTCTATCTTCCATGTCTAATTGTTTTTCAAATTCTTATCTAACTTGCACGCTTTCTCCTGCATGGGGTCTGGCATGGATTCACATGCTCATGAATATTCCCCGTCGTCGGGCTGGGAATCCTCGGTAAACATAAAATCGGTTTCAGTTTCATTTCTGAACTGTCTTCCTCCTAATAACTAATCACTGGTCTCTGGGTCATACTGCTCCCAGCCAATGACTTCCCTCTACCTAAGCCCCTCCTCTGGCAGCCGTCTTCAGATTTTTACGCACGTTCAAGTCTTGGGAGTCCTTGTGCTTTAGTTCTCGAGCTTTTACTGCGTGTTACGTTTTTTTCAAAGAATTTACTCTTATATTAAGGTCAATTTGAGCCTCAAACTCCACCGATGATTCTTCTTCCAAAACAGAATTTTCTACGCCCCTCAAGGGCGGATTTTCGTTGAATTACACTTCTTGGAGGATTCTGGAAGACCTTTGAGGCCTACCCCGATTCGGGCATGGCCCAGGACAAAGGAGATTCGACACCTACTGGATCCAAACTGTTTAGGAACTGGCCAGGATGTGGACTACAGAATGTCTCAAAGAAAGCTGAGCACTCCCGGTGCCTTTACTGCCTACACGCCGACAATGTGAATCCCTGCCATACCCATGCTGTAGAACAACTGTTAGAGGTAAGTAACTTGTTCATTCTGTTCTATTGTTTGTTTCTGTTTTTCTATCCTTCTTTTCTTGTGCCATTTCGGTTTTAATTGCCTCAATCCGCCATTGTCGACCAGTCCTGTTGTGCGGGGTGGACCTTTTTCCTTAGCAATACCAATTCTAAATGTTCAATGGTTTTTAAATCAAAAGTCCCTGCCTGTGGCCATTGATATTGTACTGACCTCTTCGTATATTCTTACCAATTTTTGCAAAATTCTTTTGCTCCCAGCCCATAATTAGTCAACATCTGATAACACTGGGTCCCCTAAGCAGGCATATACATGGGTTTCTCATTACTATTTTTATCACACACATTATCCATTTTCAATCATTTATCTTTACCAAGATCAAATATGTACCATATAACTGATATCAATGTAGCTTACCGTCCTCAAATACAATATCTGCAGATACAATCAACACACCACAGCAATGGAGACCTCAGTCCTTTGTCAGGTTCATCTGGCCTCCAGCAGGGCAGCCACCTATTTCTCCCCCCCTACCCCTTCCCCCCCCCCTCTCCTGAGCCCGTCTATCAGCGAGGACCGCGCTGTTCATGCATCAAAGATGCGATAGACATGGGGCCCCGGTGTCGGCGCCGTAGACCAGGTTCAATGGGGGGGGGGGGGGGGAGCACACTAAGTGATGGGCTACCGCTGCAGAGGCCCACCCAGGGACGCCAATGTAAATTCTAAAATTGCAATGGCCGTGGTCTCCTCCAATAAACACACTAGTAAGTGGGTTTAACCATCATTTATTTCAATCAAGACAAGGGTCTTCGCGAAAGGGCTGACTCCAACACACTGTTACGCTCACCTGGCTCCCACAGGGGCATCGGTAGGACCCGGACGGCTGCGGTCTCCACCAACGTGATGTATAGTGCAGAGATGACTGACTGGACTGGCCCTCCTAATCTTGTCGGCTTGACCCGTAGAAGTATTCTCCTGCAAGTGGAGAGATGATTTTAGCCACCCGTGGACTCAAGTGATGGCACCCCCCACAGTCCTCCCCACTAATCACCTCTGAAGTGCCCTCTCAGCAATCTCACCTTATATTCTTGAAAGATGAGCTCTCCATCCTGCATGGATTGCAGGGGCGCGTTGATGCCAGTTACTTCACTGGTTTGAAGGCATGGGAGAGTTCCGGAGAGTATTGACTCTGAGGTTCCTGGCAAGGACCAGTAAGTATCAAGTTCATAGAGTTCAATATGTCCGATGTTTCACTCTTGTCCCCCCTTCCTTCCTTGTCTTGCAGCTGAGATCGTGAGAAGATGCTCCCGTGGCAGCTGGTGGCGCTCAGGTAAGAGTCTGTATTACTCGACGCTGCCCGGTAAATGTTGCACGTGTTTAACGTGTTTTCTCTCTTTGCAGGTGCGGCACATGAAGATGTGGCGAGTTATAGAATAATGCCTCGGTGGTAAATCGGGTAAGTCTATGGCCTGTTGGTTTTCTCGGCTCGCCTTGTTTTCTTTTGTCCCCTAGGTGCCGAAGTTCGGCGAAGAAATGATGGAGGCAGCGCCGAATCGAAAGATGCTGCGAGGACTGGTGAGTATGGCGCGGCGCTGGAGATGCGACGCGTACAGAAATGATGTTGTTTCCAGGTCCGGAGGCGAGAAGGATCCGGAATCCGGTGAGGAATTCGAAAATAGTTTGTTTTCTAACCTTGTCCTTTCCTTTCCTCTTTGTTTTAGGAGCTCCTGATTCGAGGCGGGCGTGGCAGAAGACTGGATGCAGACTGCAGGCACGGTGAGCGTTACGCTGCTGGATGCAGAATAACGCGAAGCGTGTGCTGCTGTGCGGGCGTGGTTTAAATAGCCTCCAAAGTAGTTCCAGGTACGAAGTTCCCCAGAACCACGCCCGAATAAAAAAATAGTCCCTGTAATAAAATAGTCCCATCCAGGCCTCACGTTGGCTTGGACTCACTTGCAGCATGGTCTGCATCAGGTAAGTAAAGTCTATGAGCCTGGCGCCTATGGCGCCAGGACTGATTTCTAGGATGAGCCTGGCGCCAGGACTGAACCCAAACAGCCCCCAGCCGAGGCTGTTGGGGTTTTAATAAGTATTCGGATGCCTGCTCCCGGAGCTGATGGGCTTGGTCCCGATGCCCACACACCACCAGAAGAGTAGTGCCCAAGTGAGCTGCTAACGTTAGACACTCAGGGCTTTTTATAGGAAAACCTAACGAGTCGTATGCCTGACAAAACAAGATACTTGCATAATTGCAATGTCCTGACTAAAATAGTTTGGGCTGTTTTCCCAGACCTTGCAGAAAGGAGTACAAAGACAGCACAGGGACTGTTTTTACATATATTCCAGGGAAGGCGCCCAGATGTCGAACAAAGACTGTTTTCATATACATTGCTGGAAGGCGCACATGTCAAACAAAGACTGTTTATACATATATTGCAGGTATGAGCACAAAAGGTCACACAGGCTGTGTTCGTACATGTTACAGGAAGGGACACGAAGCCCGGACAAGAACCATCTTTGCATACATGGTGGGAAGGAATGCAAAGGCTGGACATTCTTGGATCCATGGCTCATGTTTGTTCAGGATGAGTTCACAGTGCAGCTGCAGAGCTGACGTGGGAACACAGACTAGCTGTCATCAGTTTTCAAAGTAAAATGGAAATGTACCGTGAACAGATTTTAGTCTTGCTGAGGCAAACAAAAATGGCAGTTATATAAAATTGGTTTTATATTAACACTTACAATATAACTCCACTAGGGAAAAGGGGTTCATCATCTTGGCCTTCCTTCTTCTGTATGACAGACGAAGGTTCACCTCTGGGGCCTCCCGAACCAAATCCTGCATGCAAGACTACGCTCACAGACACAAGTTCCTCCTTATCCTATCATTGTATTGTATACTGATTTATAAAGCGCTGAAACCACGACACTAAGGCATCTGGATGCTGCTGAACGTAAGAACTGCTCATAAAGAATCCATGTCCAAATTTAACCAAAATACATTTCTTTAGAGCTTTACGAAAGGAAAGATGGTAAGACAGCTCACGGAGGTGGGAGGGAAGGGTATTCCACATCTTTGGAGCCAGAGCTGAGACGCAACGTCTGTCTTCACGGGCCCTACTGAATCTAGGAACTTTAAACAGTTGGAGAGCCGGAGCACAGGGCTCTTGATGGAAAGTGCCAATGAAGTTCCTGTTCGAGGACAATGCAAAGAATTAAACTCCATGTGCTGCTTGATTGGGAGCCATTGAAGCTGATTGAGAAGAGGTAAAGTATGAGTAGGCCCCTGGGCATTAAGTGTGAGACGAGCAGCAGAATTCTGGAGTATCTGAAGACTGCATTAGGAACGCTGGCCGGCCTAACTAGATACCATTACAATAATCGAGGGAACCCATAATGGGAGCTATGACCACTCGAGAACGAAGATGTAAGGTAATAAAAGGCTGCACTTTTCTTAGGAGTTTGTGAAACCCTGCACTACATACATACAGAAGCAATCTGTGCTTCTCTAGAGCCAGACAACTGTAATTTGATACCTAGGCTTTTTATAGATACGCAGGCCTTTGGACCAAGAATTTAGCCAAAAGTCAGAATTCCAGAGATTGTCGTCGGCCTGGGGGCCAATCAAGCGCAGTCTTTTCTCAGTTTAACCTCAGCCAATTTCTCTACATCCAATCCACAATGTCAGCAGGCTTGATCTTGATTTGCCAGGGGGGGTCGTATTCGGGGGCATTCAGGCGGAAAAACAATTGGGTTTAATCGGCGTAGATGTAAAACTGTACACCATGAGACAGGATCAAGTATGCAAGAGGGCGAAGATACAGATTTAAAAAAATTGGCAAAAAGATCCCTGGGTGGCGCCACATGTAACGTGTGTAGATTTTGACTTCAATGGAAACGAGGGCATTGTTTGAGAGCGATTTGACAAATACTTTTGGAATCGGGCAAGAGCCAGTCCTGTGATCCCGACTGCCTCCATCTGTCCTAGAAGAATGGCACGATTGATTGTATCGAAGGCTGTGGAGATGTCACTGCGTTCCCTAAGCATAGCCATGTCGTCAAGGACCGAGATCAGCAGACTCAGTTCCTCTGAGATTTAAAACCTGCTTGAAAAGGATGAAGGTGGGACTCGAGCAAACGTTAAAGCTGTGGAGTGACAATCAGTTCCATGAGTTTGGCCATCATAGGAAAGAGATGGGCCAGAGGGCTCAGGGGGAATACGATGAGGTGTTTATTTTTTAGATGAGGTGTAACCAATGCATGTTTTAAACAGTTCGGGAATAGAACCGATTTAAAAGGAGTGGCGCAGAAGGCTCCCCAACAACAACCCTGAAAAATTTCACGTGAAGAGCAGGTTGCTTCAATGATACGGTTTGCATAAAACAGATTTTGCATCTTTAATGGAAGCTGTTAAGTAGCTTTGTACTCATGTTTAGCTACAGAAGAGTAATCCTTTTTCTATTTGTGCTCGGTTTTATAGCAGGTGCACTTGAGCATCCTATGAGTTGAATTGAATCAAGGGTCAGAGAGCTTTGATCAACCGTGCTCAGCTTTCACAGGGGCCATCTGATCGGCAATCAAGGTCATGGCTTTTAAGAGGGCAATGCATGGGTTTAAGTTGTCAACATTTCTCAAGGATAATGTGTTAGTCTCCAAAGTTGTAGCTATTCGAGCCAGAGGAATGTATTTCCAGCCGCTCCGGGTGTGGTGCGCTGATGGTCCTGGATCGCCAGAAAAAGTGTGAAAAAATTACAAATGGAAGCAAAAGTGATCAGACCAAGTAACGGGGAGGGGTTCAAAAGTTATTGTCAAAGACTTAGCAGAAAAAACTTGATTCAAACTGTTACCCCCCCCCATCCCCCCAAACATGTATGGGCAGATAATTGCGCAAATATAGGTGGTAATCACCTAAGGCAGCTATCAATTTAGCAGCATGATGGTCAAATTAATCATTTGGGCACATATTAGTCACCTAATACAATCAAATTGGAATAGAGGTGTGTAAATTTGGCTACCAATTGGGTGAAATTCTTAAGTGTGAATTGAGAAATTGGGAGAGAGCTTGCAGTGGACGGATACAAGTTTACATGCCTGTTTATGGCAGATAGGAATTGCTAGATATTTTAAAGAACAGTTGTACACCAAGGCGAGACGGCCTCCCATGGTAGAACTGAGGCGATCCAGCCTTTTAATTATGTAATTGGCGGGAAGCATCTGAGCAATATCGGAATGGCTCCTGTTCGTCTAAAAGTGAAAAAAATATCCCCATGGGCCCCTGCTGATCGAACATTGATCAAAAAACCACAAATGTGAGGAGGCCTGTGTTCGATATCTTGTTAGTTTGAGTCCAAAGTCCTTCTGGTACTATAACAGGGTGCCAAGGCACCCTGAGCCATTAGGACACTAACCTTCTCGGGAGGGTTGAGAAGGAAGTTGATGGAAAACATGATAAATAAATCTCATTTAGAGTATGTCCAATTACCAAGTGAGTGACAAATGTCGTTCAGGAGAGGCTTCTTCTTGAGCTCCCCCTCGTTTTGACTTTTTTACGGGATGCCAAGAGATCTCTGGCTCCTCCGTGGCATGGCCGGGCTTGTCTTTGGCTTGACTGCTGTGCAGTTGCCAGCCCCGGCACATAAGTCCCTATGGAGGGTCACGTGTGCTCTGATGTAGCAGAGGAAGTATGGAAGAAATAATGATGTCCCATGTGTAATGTTAATATAGCAGTTTTCAATCAACACGAAGCCAAATTCTAAAATCGCTAAAAAATTAATTCCCCACATATATTCTCAATGGATAAAAATGGCTAAAAGAATTCAATCCATACAGAAGATAAAATATATAAAAGCTTGTAAGCCACAGATCTTGCATGCAACCCCAGTAACCCACCCAGCCCTCCTATCTTGCAGAGCCATGTGAGCGCCTGGAGACTGCTCTTGGGTAGTAGCAGTGTGTCGTATAAATGAACATAACAAATGTAATGTTCTTCTCAAATGATCCAAATCGAAAAAGTCATGTTTCCTTGGATTGAGGTTCCAATAAGGCACATAGAACACAGTCTTGTATCTTTGCAGTGCAAGGTTCCAACCCTTGGCTTCTCTCGCAATGCTCACCTTGCTTTGTGTGACTATGACGGCTTTAGAGGCAATTTGTTATTGGGTGTGGATCCCAATACCATATTGCCTTGTCTTGATTTTCAATAATTGTACACGTTTAAGTATCCTGCCAGGTATTCTTTTATATCATGTTCCAGACCCCTTTGGTATTGGTTTTCTCCCCTTTGGGGTTATTTTTCTCTGGGGTCCCAGACCCCTTTTGTTTGTTTTTCTCTGGGGTCCCAGACCGCTTTGGTATTGGTTCTCTCATTCGTGGTCTAGGCAGCCCTTGTCTCACATCTGCCTGGGACTGCCACGAAGATGACTACTCTGGATGCCACTCCTTATTGGATTTTCGACCAAGACCCTTGTCCCACTGCAGTATGTTCTCTCTGGGTTCTCAGCAAGCCTCTCGGATTCAACACCTCTTCCCCTCTGGTTGTCTGGTTGCTCACCGGTCTTGCTCTGCTGCTTCTGGATCTCTTGCCCCTGTTCGGGTACTTCCTTCTCCGTCCGAGCTCTCTGGTGGCTCTGCAGTGGCATCCTGGTTTCGGGAATCTCATTCCAGTCGGACCACGTTCTCCGGCTCTCGAGCAGCTGAAGTTTTGTCGTCCTGCTTCCAGACACAGGCAGACCACAGCGGAGCTCTGTGGAACGTCTCTGCTGACGGGTAGGCATCCCCTCCTCGACTGCTAATTTCGACTCCTGACCGTGGGCTCCGCAGCTCCCAGTTCTTCCAGGGAGGATCTCTCTCTCTGCTACAGTTTCCCTCTACTATTTCAGATGTGCCTTGGTCGATACAAAGTCTGTAGAGACTTGACAGCTCAGTATGGTTTTTAGAGGTGTTCTCTACGCTTCTGCATGTCTTCCTCGTCCCAGTACTGATCTTAGGGACTCCAGTGTGTCTGTTGCTCTCCCGCGTCTCAGAACATAAGAGATCGATCCCTTGATGAGGGTTGTATACGAATTGTTAGTTTTACAACTGTCTTGACCGAATTGTGAAGGTCAATTGTACCATATATGTGGGGGGAAACCCCTCACAACCCCCACCCAACGCCAAACCCCCCAACACCCATATATAATCAGAAAAGGCTAATCGCACTCCCGCAGGCATGAAAACAAAGAATTATTACTGATGTCTTTAATGTTTTTATAAAGATTTGAGAAAAAAATGCATCGTGCAAAGAACAAATGCACAAAACAGTGCAGCACATAAAAGACAAAACAGCAGGACGCCTAGGTGTAGCAGCCTGCAAACAACGCGTTTCGCGCTATACTGAGCGCTTGATCACGTAAGGGGGAGTGGATTAGGCAGTGGTAAATACACTACGAGCAAGCAGTCCCTTAACCATGTCTATGGCAGCAGCTGCTAACAAAACATGAGGAAACAAGCGCGACCATGTTGAATACCTTGAGGAGTCCACACTCTTCCTCATCCCAGTACTTCCTACCTTACTGGTTTTAAGGAAACCGATGGGAACAGTAGGGAGGGCGTTGTAGGTAGGAGGTTGTTGATGAATGTAGGGTTAAGGTAAGGTGGGCCATGGGGTTAACACCTTCTCCCCAGGTTGTCCCTTATCCCATGGGGGGCTCCCTCCCCATGAGATCCACCCCCAGGGGGACTATTGGTAGCGTCCTCACCTCCCAGGCCTCGGGGAAGGGACTAGGGGAGAAGTGATGACCTCCAGGGATTTGTCACAGTGGATAAGTAGTTATGAGTAATTGCTATGCTTTTCAGGGGATAACCTAATGTTGTATGCTCAGGAAGTTCTCATATTCGCATGCCTTTTTTAATATTCACTTCAGACTCGCATGTATTCTGCCTTTTGAGTGTTTTCACATTTGCACTTGCATGTTCACCAGCAGGACTCGAAATTAAAATAAGCAGGAGCAAAAAGCAGCTCTTGGTTACCAAGTCTTAACCTAACCAGTGACCAGGAGCTACCACTGGGGAACAAGGAGCAAGCACATGGCGATCCAAAAATCTAACGTCTGCATAAGATGGAAACCTATAATTTGTTCCATTATTTATGACTTCTTATGCTTTAAATGTCGTATATTTTGTGTCCTGTTGAATTAGTGTTAATGTATGCAAAGACCTATCCTGATTGTCTTCGCTGTGTCCTATTTTCTTTTCTGTTTAAATGTTTTAATAATTTTTCAGCGATTTTAGTCTTATGCATTAGAACACCAACAGTGAATTGAGATATATGTAGCCGTTTTCAAGTAAGCAGTGACTGCTGTCCTGATATTTTATTTATCTTTTCAGGGAGCAGAGAAGAGCTGATTGAGAGACTCCAGAGCTACACATTGCAGGTATGCTTCCTTGCCAATCATACTGTTCTGAAATAGCAGTTGACAAGCAGATGTGTCTGATTTGTAACCCACACTAATCCATGTCCTGTTTGGACGGGTGCATTTTCTATTATACTGACCATGACATCTGATTAATTTTATGCAGGAACTGCAAATGCTGGTCCTGTGTGTTCATACTTTCGACTCGCAAGATTAGAATGGCTGGTAGGCTTTTTATGCAGTAAAGAAAAATGCCACAGGTACATCATCCTACCTACCAAACGGTGCAGTCCGTCATCTGTTTTACCTTTCCCTTAGGAATCATGGAATCCCAAGTGAAAGAGCAATGAGAAAGTTTAAGTAGAGTGCTAAACTTGCACTAGCCATTGACTCTTGGTGGATAAGAAATGGTGTGCCGTGTGTATCTATATAATTGAGGTAGCAAGTGACTTTTTATGGATGGCTAGTACAACTTGCATTTTTGCTCCCTGTTTAAAGGATACTGCAGCATGTGGTGTGCACACTATAAATATAATTTATATATATTTTTAAAAATTGTATTTATAGTCATTTGGTTATGATCTAACCTTTGACAAATATCAGCGAGATATAAAATGGAACATTGAGAAGATAAGTTACATCTGATTAACATCCAGCATTTGATAAGAGGGTTGTGAAAGAAAGATGGCAAGAGATATATTTGAGAGAGGGAGAAAATCGGAAAATAAAATACAAATTCATTGCATGGTTAAAATGTGCTGAAGATGAATTAAAGAGGATTCATTCAAGTTGCAGGGATCTCCTCCTGTGAAAGTGATGACTAAAGAGGTTGTGTGACCAGCTAAGCAAAAAGCCTTTGTTAAAATCTACAGTACAGCATGATATATAGCGATTAAAATGAATTTCTCTTTTCTTAAAGAGAGCTGGACAGTGGCATACATTTTCTAGGGTCTCCACTACAGAAGGAATATTACAAAAGCGGCAGGTTGTAGAGTTTGTATAGCTTTGGGGTTGTAGCGTGAGGATTTCTCTATTTGGAAAGTTCCAGCGAAAGCGATAAGTCCGATTGAGCGATGAGGATAAATAGTTAAGAAGGGTGCATTATTTTAGCAGTTTAATAGTCTGATTTTTAAATGCTTTAGCGAAACATAAAAATGCATGGTGTTAAATGTAATTTATATTGTCTTTGGAGCAAACTGTTCAGCTTTGTGTATTGCATATTTAACCGAATCGCTTCTAAGCGATTTTCAGTTGTGGCAGCCAAAGGAAATCTAACTAGATTAAGTAGTTATTTGCTAGGGATTGAGTAGATTGGTCAAGTGTGAATGCCGGGTTTTCTGGTTGCACAGTGTGCATTTTTTGAGGTTTCAAAGCACACATGCTCCCATTGCATTTTTAGTTTTGCACCAACATGCAATTCATGGCAAGAGATAAGTAAAATACTCTGTTTAAGTAGAGGATTTCATGCAGCTCTGAACTGTCACTTAGTGGCACTCTGTAAATGCAACAGAGGATGAAGTGATGCTCGGCTTAGTACCGTTTCAGTTCTTATTCAAAAGCACTTCAGCAGAGCCAGAGCACACCTCTAAGGTGTGGACAGTCTAATACTTGTCAATCTTGTTAACTATATCTGCCACCAAACCCTTGATCCCTTGCATCTAATCCTCACTGCTCACCTGTACCAATTGAGTCTGTTTAGACCACACGTAGAAACAAATACACCATGAAGGTGCTCTCCTGATAATAGGCTAATGTAAAGATAATGAGAGGGCGCTTAGTGACGTTTACTTTTTCCAACCTTGTACTCTGTATTTAGCTAATCACTCGCACTTTGCATGTTTTCTTGTTGGTGCAGCGATGGCATTATTTTTCTTTGCCCCAGCAAAGAGGTAGTGAATTTCAGCTACATTCCTACCCGATAGGTGAGATTCAGTTAATTTAAGACGAACCTGTCTCTGAAAAAACTTGTCAACTACACTAAAAACCAGGTAAAGTGTGCATAGCGTTTAGCCCAAGACCTTTAAAGTTGGAGCAGCCTTTTTGTTTAAGGGCAGACCTTGTTTTGTCAAGCATGATGGCAGCTTTTGACTATATTTACTGATACGTGACAAAATTGCTGAAGTAGGAGCGTTATGGATCCAAACGTAGAGATCTCTAAAAATGCATGCTCCTTGCCACCTTTACAGACGATACCGGGCAATCGAATCCTGACCTGCTGTATCAGTGGGCCCCATAGTATCCCTAGCTGAGTACGTTTAGGTCCCTCCTTCCAGACAGGGAGCATTACAAGCAACCATCGACATCAAAGTAAATAAGTGGCATTGGTGGTGCTTATTCCCACTGAAAACCCTATCCCCTTTGAACTGGTTTTAAAGTCCATTTTCAAAACCATACGTAGGTATGTATGTTTGTTACTTAACACACAAGTAAAGGTTCAAGTATTTTTATCTACGTTTGCTGCAAGAACCCTTGCATTTTTAAAGTCTTCTATTTTTCACTGCAGTTTGTTAGCCCTATTGTTAGTTTATTGCACTGAGTTCTGGAAAATTACATCGGTGGTTTTGACAATGACGGCAATGCATACTGCATCTAGGTCTGACCTCTTAAGTCTGATGTGGATTCAGGGTGCCCAGACACAAAAGGGGGTCGGCACACATAAATAAAAGTTTGAGTGAAAATAAATCAAAGCAGTTATCGGAGGTCCTTCTCTTTCATCAGTGGCAGAGGCTTTTCCATAGCTGCTTCTGTGCTTTGTAACTCTTTTCCATTGTCACTCCATACTATGGACAACAACCTGTCCTTTATTCGGTCCTTAAAACCCGATTGCAACCCGCCTGTCCTTATTCTATGTGTCTCCTGCCCACTTGCCGCCAGCACCAAGATGCCTCTGTGCGGATGTTGCGCTTTATAAATGTTTTTAACATAAAGTAACAGTGGCGTCCATGGTGTTGAGCATTCCGAGAATCCTCCTAACTGCGTGAACATGTAAAGTAAATCGTCCTTTATCTCTGGACTCTGCTTTTTCTTTTTGGGGGATATTTTCTTATGTTAAAAAAAAAAAAAAAGTTTTGTGGTCCTACTCTGGAGAACTATTGTTGCAGATGGGGATTTACATTTTTTTTTATTCAGTTGATAACTACTATGTGTTCATCCTATTCCAACTTTCTTAACAATAGTTTCTCCTCTTTTTTGTTGACAGACTGGAATCATGTTAAATAGGCCTGTGATGAGAGGAGAGGATGGGGACAAATCCCACCCACCACGTCCTGGAATGGGAAACCCTCCATCAATGTCTGGCCCGCCAGGCACTCAGATGCCCCCACCGCCACCACGACCACCAGGAATGGGAAATCCGCCACCTCCACCACCTCCAGGGATGGGAAACCCGCCACCTCCCCCTGGGCAAGGCAATCAGATGCCCCCACGTCCGGGTATGGGCAACCTACCACAAATGCCTCCCCCACCTCGCCCCGGGATGGGAAATCCTCCCCTGCCACCTGGCCAAGGCAACCAGCTACCCCCGCCACCTCGCCCTGGAATGGGAAATCCCCCGCCACCTCCTGGTCAGGGCAACCAGCTACCCCCGCCACCTCGTCCTGGTATGGGAAATCCCCCGCCACCTCCAGGTCAGGGCAACCAGCTACCCCCGCCACCTCGTCCTGGTATGGGAAATCCCCCGCCACCTCAGGGTCAGGGCAACCAGCTACCCCCACCGCCTCGTCCTGGTATGGGGAATCCCCCACCACCACCTGGTCAAGGCAACCAGCTACCCCCTCCGCCTCGTCCTGGTATGGGGAATCCTCCGCCACCGCCTGGTCAGGGCAACCAGCTACCCCCACCACCTCGGCCTGGTATGGGGAATCCCCCGCCACCTCCTGGTCAGGGCAACCAGCTACCCCCGCCACCTCGGCCTGGTATGGGGAATCCCCCGCCACCTCCTGGTCAGGGCAACCAGCTACCCCCGCCACCTCGTCCTGGTATGGGGAATCCCCCGCCACCTACTAGCCAAGGCAGTCCGCTTCCTCCTCGTCCTGTAATGGGAAATCCACCACCACCCCCACCACCACCCGGACAAGGCAGTCCACTGCCTCCGCGTCCTGGAATGGGAAATCCCCCGCCACCACCGGGGCAAGGAAATCAACTGCCCCCGCCACCTCCTCGAATCGGGAATCCCCCCCAACCTCCTGGGCAAGGAAACCAGCTGCCCCCTCAACTTCGTCCTGGGATAGGAAATCCACCACCACCCCCTCGCCCTGGAATGGGGAATCCTCCACTGCCTCCTGGCCAAGGAAACCAGCTGCCCCCACCTCCACGTCCTGGAATGGGGAATCCTCCACGAATGGGAAATCCACCACCACAGATGCCGCCACCGCCACCTCGTCCAGGAATGGGCAATCCGCCACAGATGCCACCGCCACCTCCACGCCCTGGAATGCCAACCCCACCGCAACCTCCAGGGCCAGGCAACCAGATGCCCCCACGTCTTGGGATGGGCACTCCACCACAGCAGCCACCACGCCCAGGACAGGTAAAAGCGGAAATTGGGATATTTATTGAAAATGTTTTATTGTATGGTGTTTTGCAGCCATTTCAGGGTAGCAGTAACAAAAAAATGAGAAACGTTGTGTTGTCGTGCCTTTTTTAGTTTGATCTTCAGAATGCCCATCTAACCTGATTATTGTTCAGAATTGGTGTTGAATAGACAAATTGTTACATGGTGAATGTGCGCACAGTATTTTGTAATTGCAGTTCAGGCTTACAGGACTGGCGGGAAACTCGCACAACTGTGAATGAGCGTTCTGATCAAATGCATTCCTAGAGAGCAAATTCAAAAATTTGAATTCTGAAGCTTCAATTTGTTACATGACGTTTTGTGACTCTGGTTGACTATCTCTGTTAGGAGCTATTTGTAAATCACATGCTTCACAATTTCCATGGCATCTTGCCACTGACTGCTTTTTTTTTAAGGCAAGGGTTGTTTTTCCATACATGTGTTGCGCTCAGGAAATATTGCCCCTCTGGAGTATTTGTGGAGCAGCTATGTTGCATCCCCAACAACATACAAGGATGATGTGAGTATGTATTTTGCTCTGGGTTATTAGTAGTTCGATGCCTGGGTGTTATATCTGGGTGGGTGTGTAGAAAGAATGCATAGGAGACTGGGAGTAAGCTACCCTTTGTTCTCTTCCTACATCTATAGGATGGAAAGCTTTGTGGAACTGCGTGCATTCCTGAATGAATGTGGGCTTGGAACTGTTTTCTCTGGCAACGGTGCCATGGCCTGGGGAGTCTCCAAGTTATTTGGAGACTCGGGAGGATAGCTCCGGGGCAACGCGCTCACCTTGGAAGCAAGACGACACAAAGCAACAAAGGTTCGATCGCTGGGTCCGTGCTTAGAGACCTCTAGGTATTAAGTATGTTAAAAATAACCAATTATTATAAGTATTTAGGCCTACTAATGATTTATGGGGATTGCTTATGTGGCATTGATATATACATTTGTTGGATATCAAACTAGAAATAAAAGAATACACGCCTATTTGTAAAACCCACCGACTGAAACAATCTGCTTCATGCTAAATGTTTTCATCCACCAAACTCTATTACAGGTTTACCATACAAGCATTTACCTTGTATCAAGGGAGTAGTTTCAGTTGCAGTCTTTAAGGTGAACAGGATATAGTGTTGGGAATGGAAGCAATGGCTACCATGTGGGGCTGAAAGCATGAATCGGGTGTAATCTCATTTTTCAAATGAAGCATGATAGCCAGTGCTTTATAATCCACTTGATCCCACACACGCATTGATACAAACTGCCCTAGTCCCCCAAATTGTATTAATTTCAATTGAAGACTGATTACGTGTGCTTGGCTGGGATGTGCAGACTGTTGGGAATGGGAGACCAAGTCCACATTCAGCAACACCAGCATGAATCCATTGTATGGGTCTCACATCCTAGTGATAAGCCATCCAAGGTTGTTCGCTAACAGATGGAAGTGGTAATGGCGGGAGACAATGTGAGGCTTAACTCAAAATCCAGGGTGGCGGCAGGCTGGTAGTGAAGTACAATTGTTACTCCTAGAGAACACCCTGCACATGTATACTAAATAACGTACTTTATTGTAAATCTACACACAATTTATCTGTAAGGCCAAATACCATCGCCCCCGGGGGGGTGGGGAGGGGGCAATCCTCTCCAGAGACCCGGAGGGCGGTGGTGAGAGGAGTGAAATCTGCCCAGTGACAGTGGGGACCAGAGGCTGTTGTGCGTCTCCGATGGAGGTGCGGGCCAACCATCCCATTCGGCAAGGTCTTCCATTGAGCACCTGAACTAGGACCTTAAGGTGAGCGAGAGCTGTAGCGCACAAGCTTGGAGGCATTGCGCAGCACTTCAGGTGGGTGCTGCCACGTTTACCCCTGTAGGTAGACCCGGATATAAGGAATTGGGCCCTTTATGACTACCCAGTAATAATCATACTTCGGGATACCATAACATCTGCATCATTGGTCTACCAGAGAGTTTTGGCACTAGTGCCGTGGAGAATGCTATAGAGGGGCTTCTCGGGCAGCTCTTGGACGCTCAAGTCTTCTGTTTCTCGCTCATTGTGGAGAGAGCCCTCAGAACTCCGACAACTAAACAAAAGCTGGGAACCATAACCCCACCCTCCACCCCCTACACACACCCTCCCAACTGACCAGTAATAGTACCCCTTTTGAACCTGTTCTCATCCTCTGTAGATCCAAGGAAAAAGGTGCTCTCTGATACAAAGCAGCTAGCATACACATCTACCCAGATTTTTCCACGGTGGTCCAGATGGAGCGCATCTCCGTTTTTTGGGGGTGAAGGAGGGCGATCCAGTATACTATGTTCATCCCTGCTCGCCTCAGATTCCAACATGAACAGAAGACACACTTCTTTACTAATTATGATGAAGCAGTGACCTGTAAAAAAAGCAAACGTGCCCCTCCCTTGAGGGGGGCAGAGGGCTGCAGAAGGAGGGGCGAACAATGCAACACATCCTTGTGACTCCTCATGATTATGAGCCTGCGCCGAACACCTAGAGATTTGTGCATATAGATTTCCATCAAATCTAGAGACCACCACAATAAGAATGGTACTGTGATTACTAGCCTGTGCCCCGCTGGGATAGTGCTGTGATTGCTGACCTGTGCCTTTCTGGGGCATTGCTGTCTGTTGGCCTGTTCCTCTCTGGGATAGTACTGTGATTATTAGGTGCACTCTGCGTCGCACACTTGGAGATTTCCTTCTCTAATTTCCGAAAGAGACACAATAGGAGTGTGCATTTCTCAGAACAAGGCTATTTACCAACCCCACAGAAACTTCTGAAAACCTCACCACTCCTCACACACCTCTCACACTCTAAACACAACCACACCTATTAAAACTGCAGCATCCCACACCACCACACTGCAACAAACACACCACACACATCCTCACACAACAGCACACGGCAGACTAGCCCGCATACCACACCATAAAGCTCAGCGAACAGTGTTAACCGAACTGTAGCTGTCAACAGTAAATCACAGCTCCCTTGCTCTTCTCCAAACTTTGTCCTACTAACACTCCCTAACCAACCCCCCTGTTTGTTGCAGATCCACCAGAGGACCACTCCGGTGGTGAAAGTGTGCGGTACAAATATCCTTTAAAATTAACATGATGGATGCTAGCTGATGGTTAGATAGTGGGAGCAAGGAGTTACCTTGGAGGTGCGCGATCCTCTGATGCATCAAGCAGATTATTGTTCAGATGTGTTATGGTTAGCAGTGTTGTCCCATTGGGCATGCAATGTGTGTATTTGATCACTTATCTTCAATGATAGGGGTTTGAGCTGGTAACGGGAGCTGGCAGCTCGTGGAAGTGGTGCCGCCCATGCAAAGTTACCAGTTTGGTTGTGGGATTTGTTGCAGGTGGGATTACTTCACCCTTTTTCCAGGTGGTGGGATTAGGGTGGGTGAGGAGGCTGTTTTTTCAGGGGAGAAAAGTTATAACAGGTAGTTTTGGCAGACATGGGACCCAGTGGTAGACTGTTGGATTCTGAATTCCGATTTCACTGATATCTGCACAGGTGGGTGGGCATTGACAGTTAATACAAACGAGGCAAATGATCTGGAATGTTCGTGGACTGGGTAGTTACATGAAAGCCAGATGGATCATTGCCTATGTCAGTATACGTAAAGCTAATGCCCTGTTCTTGCAGTAGACCTACTACATGGTGGTTGCCAATAACAGCGGGGCTGCAACTTGGGTAAACGGGTATTTTACTTCCTTCTCGTCCCACTCCAGAGGAGTTTTGACCCCGATTCACAAATCATTCAAATTTGTACCTAACGCTCGCACATTGATCTGGACGAGTAGATATGTAGTGGTACATGGGATCTTGGAAGGGGAAGAATTGCTTCTAGTTAATTCTTCTGGTCCAAATGTGGACACCTCTGATAAGATTGCGACCACCATAGCAGCCTACCCGAATATACCAGTACCATGAGGCGTGGCTGTGTTGATATATGCATTTACCCCAACTTTGTACTTTTCAAGTACCACTGTAATGTGAGTGGGCTCACACTTTGTAATTAATGTAACTAGCGTCCTGATGCCTGAGGGTTTGGCGCACTGCTGTAAATAGGAAAATAAATTAATACAATTTTGGAGGGATTTGGGGGGGGGGGCATGAACATCATACTGGACCAATCCATGGACCACACATGGACTGCCCCAGACCTCAGTCCAAAGCTTCCCATAGGCTACATCACCTGGACCTCTGATATATGGAAGGTATGGCACACATGAGTGACAGTTCACATTTCACTCATTGGTACAGGCATCGATTTTTCTGGTCCTTTCACATCAACTAGTTGGGAGCTTAGTATCGGACATTCACCTGCGCACTTTGTCAGACCACTCTCCTATGACAATGCAGATGGAAATGGGCAGCAGGGTCCCTTCCCTTATGAGCTGGAGGTTTAAATCTGAGGTGTTACACGACCTGTTTAAAACGCCATTGAGGAGTATATATGCACTTCACCCACAACACTCCTGGCGCTACTAATATGAGATGGTGTGGCAGGCATTTTAGGCCTATATTAGGGGATGGCGATGTCAAAAGAATGTGGGGTTCTCAAAACCATTAGGTGAGATATAGAGCGCTATGAACTCAAGATTCAAAGACCTAGAAAATGCATACACGGCCACATCCAATCGGACTCTCCTTGCAGGCATGTACTCCATGCTTGAGCAGTTTCGTACACATGCGCAGAGTGAGACCAAATACTTTGCACACCCTCTAGCTGCTAGGAAATATGGGGAAGGTGACCGGCCTCGGTGGACACTCGCTAGGCTGATAAGAGTGGAAAGGGGCCCATTGCACATAGTGCGTGTGTTCAAACAATTCTATAGTCCTCTTTAACCACGCAAGCACGCTCAGGGCTGAACATGCCATACTTAGCTTGCTTGACGATATCCTTGGCTACCTTGCCCTCTCGCTTTTTCTCTGCAGGGAGTACTTCTGATTTGTACCCCTCCCTGGAAGGTCTTTAAGGCTGACATCTTCTTCATCTTGCCACTTTTAATTCTTGCTCTGCTGTCAAACACTCCTCTGACATCTACCACCTCCTGGAAGTACTTGACCTCGATGTCCTCGGTCCTACCGAGACATGGTTCACGGCCAGTTCTGTCCCGAGCTTTGACACTCCTCCCTGATGGCTACAAGATATTCTCTGCACCTAGATCCTCTCGGGCCGGTGGGGGTGTAGCCCTGATCTTTCCTGAGTGGATTTCTGCCTCTAACATTCCCACTCAGGCTTGCTCCTCCTTTGAATGCCTTGTCTGCAGTCTTTCTCCCTCTTTCTCCCATCTACCAGCCTCCTGGTCAAATCCCCTTGTTTCTGAGTGGGCGGACCTCTCCTCCTCTCCCCTGCCCTCAACCACTCAACTTCTCCTTCTTGATGACCTCAATATCCATCTACTCTCCTTGTTCATCCTCTGTACTCTTCTGTGACGTCTGCAACTCCCTCTCCCTTTATATCCTCCCCTCCGGCCCGACACACTTGATGTCTTCATCTCCTCTGAAATCCCCCTTTTCATCCCTCTGACCACTCCCTTCTCCTGGAGCAATCACTCCCTCCTCCCCTCTCCCCTCTCTTCTCTCGCTTTCCTCACCCACCGAAACACTGCCACCTACCTTCTTGGACATCTCACATCCTGACACGGCCTCGTCTCTGCTCTTTTCCTCTATTTCTGATACTATTGATGCTCTTGCCCCTGTCATGAGGATCTGTTTGAAGCCTAAAAGCCAATAGCAAATCTTGGTATGGCTCCGACCTAGCTACACTTAAACGTAAGTGTAGGGCGGCTGAGAGGAAATGGAGGGCTTCTTGTTCATCGTCTGACAAACTGGCCTGTCGCATGCTCCATATCCACACCAAGAAGAGAGCCCACATCCAAGCCTGTCTCTCTGCGGCATCTACCAACTCGGTCAAATTCTTTCAAATCTGCAAGAGCTGGCCAACCGTGCAGCAGTCTCTACCCCTCCTGCTGCCTCAGACTCTTTGCAATGCCCTTGCCTCTCACTTCATCTTAAAAACTTAGGACCTTCTGCCTGTCAACCCTCTTCCCCCCCACCCTCTCCT
This sequence comes from Ambystoma mexicanum, assembly GCF_040938575.1. Classification (NCBI taxonomy): domain Eukaryota; kingdom Metazoa; phylum Chordata; class Amphibia; order Caudata; family Ambystomatidae; genus Ambystoma; species Ambystoma mexicanum. The sequence continues at coordinate 1,029,342,308 of NC_090923.1, read as the reverse complement.
CTCCCTTCTCCTTCTGTGAACGCTTACCCTTCTTCAGCCACCCCCCCCCTCCCTCTTTCTTGTCCTTTCCTCTTTTCTCCCCGGACGAGGTCGCAAGAGAAGTCTGATCTATGAAAGCCTTGTGAAAACAAGTTCATTGCTGTTAGGACCACATAGATCCCCTCGCTCCTGCCCTTGCCGATTTCTGTAACCTCTCCTTTGCCTCAGGAGCCTTCCCTTCCCCACTGAAGCACTCTCTTGTGCATCCTCTTCTCAAAAAACCCACAGCTGATCATTCCTGCCTGGCTAACTATCGTCCAATTTTCATTACTCCTTTTCTGGGCAAACTTCTGGAAAAGCTGGCCATCTCTCAACTTAACCTTCATTCTGATTTGGTTGGCTGTCTCCACAGCCATCAGTCTGGCTTTAAAGCTGCCAGAAGCACGAAAATTGCTCTCCTGAACATCTGTGAAGATCTGCTCTCCAACCTTGACTCTAACATTCCCTCTGTCCTCATCCTACTCGATCTCTCTTCTGCCTTCAACACTGTCCACCATACCATCCTGCTCAACCATCTCCGTGACAACCTGGGTATCACTGATTAGGATCTGGCCTGACTGACCTATTTCCTCTCCGATATCTCCCTTTCTACCTGTGCTGTTCCCCAGGGGTCTAACCTCTCGCCCTGGCTTTTCAACCAATACCTGGTAACTCTAGCCATATTCTGCTCCAATTTCCAGTGCTATGCTGATGACACTCATTTTCAGGCTTCCCTCGGCTACCTCCTCTTCTCACATCTCTGGTTGCCTAACTGCCATTCAGGGTTGGTGTGCCGCCAAAAATCTCTGCCTGAATGCCAGCAAGACTGCGATCCTCCTTATCGGCACACCTTCACCCTCCTTTGCCCTCACTCTGGCAGGCCTCCCTTGGCCCTCACCCTACCCCACCTGCAAGGCTAAGAACCTAGGGGTCATCTTTGATGCCACACTTTCCTTCTCTGGCCACATCTGAGGTCTCAAGAGTATAACATACCACTGCACCTCCTCCAGAGGTACTCTGCCTTTCCTCTCCTTCCCCCAGAAGTTAAGTCTCCCGAGCCTTGGTCCTCTCTAGGTTGGACTATTGTAACAGCCTCTTTCTAAATCTACTGCCTCTACTCTCTGCCCTTTGCAACTCATCCTGAACAAGACTGCAAGACTTGTCCTTGTCCTCAAGCCCTGGGATCGTATTTCTCCAGCCCTTCACTGGCTCCCAGTGGACGCAAGGATTACATTCAAAACCCTCTGCATTGTCCACAAGGCTTTCTGGGGCCTGGGTCCAAAATACCTTCGGCTATTCCTCCGTAAATATCTCCTTTCTCGAGCTCTTCGCTTCTCTACCTCTAACTCCCTCAGGGTCAGTTGTTTTCAAAGAAACAAGCTGGGGTTAGATCCGTCTTCGGCTGGGGCCTCCCTTTGGAACAGCCTGCCTGCCACTCTGAAACGTGAGGAGAGCCATCTCTGCTTCCGGAAGCACGTCAAGACCTTCCTCTTCACCCCTCTCCCCTGCTGATCTTCTCTCTCTCTGCATCCTGCACGTGGCCTACCCTCTGTTGTCCGGGCCCACGTACCTGCTCACCCTGCCACCCACCCACTCTGCCTCCGGGCAATCCCTTGCACTGGGGTCTGTATCTGTCCCCATACAGTCCCAACTCCCCCCCCCATTTGTTTCCTGCACTTATCAGACATACCCTGTCTGCTGCCTTAAACCCAGCACTTGCAACTTTGCTGGCTGCACTACCACTGTTTGTTGCCTTTCATTTTAATATTTATCTGTTGTCCTTTGCTTCGCACTCTAGACTTCTCCCCCTTCCATGCACTTTCCCCTTTCCCTCTCCCATGCACTTGTGCGTTCTCAATGTCACTGGGCCTAGTACGATCGTTGTTTTTGTTCTCCTTCCTCCCCTCCCCTCCCTTGCCTTATCACGCTCTGAAACACTTGTGTACGAGCGTGATGCATATAAAATATCAATATCCTGCTATCCAGACTATTGGCGAGCACTAGGGAGATGAATGTACCGTTATCAGTGGAAGAAATTATGGGATTAAAGACCTTCCCAGAGGTAAGGCGCCATGCCCTGTCGGTTGCGGCTGAGTTTTTCTTAACTTATGGTGAGATCCTAGCCTTCCGCTTATTGCAAGTACAGGAAGAGTAGCTTTGTTGAGGCCACCAGAACTGTAATGCTCAAACCGGGTAAACCTGCCAATGTGCGGATCATTTAGGCCCTGTCCTTGATTAACGTTGATACAAAATAAATTGCGAATATCGTAGCGAACAGATTGCTCCCCCTTGTGACCCACTTGGTCCTAACGACCAGGCGGGATTCATGCCAGGGCGCTCCACTGCATTGACTTTCCATTGTTTATTTAACATCATGTCCCGTCTTTCCTCCCGGGGCTTCCGCTGTGGCCATTGTGCTTGACGCGTAAAAGCCCTTCGACATGGTGTCATGGAACTACCTGTACATGGTACTGAACAAGTGTGGACTCTGAGATGATATTATTAGCTTTATCAAACTCCTTTACGCGCGCCTAAGTGCTAGAGTCCTGGTCAATTCACGTTTGTCAGAACCCTTACTTCTGAAAAGGGGCACACGTCACAGCTGTCCCTTATCCCCACAATTGTTCGCAACAGCCATTGAGCCTATGGCAAATATGGTTGGAGCAAGATCTGGAAAAAGGGGATCCGCCTAGTTCGATCCCCAGAAATGATTTCCCTTTATGCGGGGGATGTACTACTGTATATCAGGGACCCCAGTACAAACCTTGATGCAGCGATGTGAGATATTACTGACTTTGACAAATACTCTGGCTTCACAATTAACTACACAATCTGTGATTTTTCCACTAACTGAAAATACACTTGAACCACAGCGAGCATATCCATTAAAATGGACACCATGAAAGCGTGAAGCATTTGGAAATCTGCGTCTCTTGACAAAAGCTCCTTCCTGGCTCTTTGCTACATGGCCCATGAAACTTGGTTACTGACAAAACAAATGAAATGGACAAATGTCCCTCTCTATTGCGGTAGACTTGCCTTGGTCAAGATGATTGTTTTGCCTAAGTTGCTATACCTGTCCACTAATGGGTCCCTATGACCGTGCAAAGATAAGACTTCATGGATCGCTCTCAACGCTTGTGGCATGCAGAGGCAGTTCGTAAAAAAATGGGTGGTGCTGACGCTCCCTTATGATGAGCGGGTCTGCTGCACCACATCTCGAACCTTACTGGATTACGGGCCAAGCACAAGTCCATCTTGGCCAATACCATTAAAGGGTGGCTTGGCATTGCTCCTGCTGCTCGATCTGTCCGCTGCCTTTGATTTGGTGAACCATGAGATGATGGCGGAATGATTGGTTGGTATTGGTAAATGTTCTAACTTAGCGGCCAAATGGTTTAAATCCTTTCTTGGGCCAAGGACGGCAAGAGTGGCTAACGATGATTACCAATCACAGCAAGTTCCCCTTAATTGCTGTGTTCCGCTGGGCTCTTGCCTATCACCTTTGCCATTTAATATCTATTCAAGACCTCTGTGATATTTTGAATGGTGTGGGTGTGCAATTCGAAAAAACTGCAGATAACCCAGATCATCTTGGAGTTATCGGGGTCGTATGCAAAGGATTTGGCAAGGGTAAATTAGGTCTTTGGTGCCATAAAGATATGAATGGCTAGGAATTTACTGACCTTAAACGATAACAAGACTGAGATCCTGATCCTTGGTACTGGTGCCAAATTGAAAAAACTGGACCCCCAATCTAGCGCTTTCATGATTGAAGGCAATATGATCTTGGTCTCAGATTATGTAAAAACCCTGAGTCTTTTTTGATCCCTAATCGACCATTAAGAAGCATGTGTCCTACCTAAGCTCCTCGTGTGTGTGTGTATATGACACAATTACACTGGCAGATTCCTCCTTAACTTTCGGAAAGAAATGGAGCTCGGATTGCAGGAGCAATGATAAACAGAAAATTGGATTACTACAACAGCCTGTTGGTGGGGACTACCCAGAGCAACATTAAAAAAACTCCAGGTTATTCAGAATGGAGCAGTCTGTGCCGTCTGTGGTATGTACCGACGATCTCCTATTTCTCAGGCTTGTCGGAAGCTGCATTGGCTCCCTGTACAGCAGAGACTACATGTTAAGGCATCCAGCCTAATGTATAAATGCTTGGCTGGTGATGTCCCTTTTTAGTTATCTTCAATGAATTAAGAGGCCGCCTATTCGGCACAACCGGTGCTCAAAAAAGGAAGACCTATTGGTCCAACCACGTTGTACATTGAAAAGGATAGGAGGATCCAGTTTCAATTCATGGGCACCCGTTACATGGAACGCCTTGCTGTACTCACTTAGGCTCGTTCCGTCAATGGCACAATTCAAAAAGAGCCTAAAAAACCTTTGCTTTTTGCCAAAGGAATCGATTAATAACCTGAGATTATTCTTTCTTTCTCCTCACTGTTTTGTGTTTGTCATGTGAGCGCTCTGGGCCTTAGGGCGTGTTGGCACAATATAAAAATGATATAGAATGGTACAGAGGGGGGCTCCACCTAATAGCGACTGACCAAACGGATATCGGAGCTCTTGAAACTTCTACGCACTATAATTCAAACAAAATAGAACATCTGAGACAGGGTTTCAAGATTGCAGGTGAAATTTAATATACAATATACATAAAAATAAAAAACACTTGAGCAGACTTCATTTCAAACCACTACCAATTTATGGCAAGTGCAGAAGTGAATGGTACATCGTCTCTCCTCTTATGCAATTTGAGCCTGCACCAACACCGTTGGTTCATCATTCATTTACAAAAGATGATCAAATACAAACATGTTTAGCATATATACTCCACAATTTGACCAATGCTTATCCAATCTCAAGTGGGTATGACGAACTGTTTTTCACAGATGTTCCTGCTATGTCAATCTTTAACTTACTCAAGGCTCAATCATATATTCTTTCCACAAGTTCATGGTCAATGACTCATGAAGTCATTGAAACATAACCGCATCTGCCTTTTGAATCAACACTAGTAATCCTTTTCAAGCATGCTTCAAAGGCTGTCTTTCATGGATTTGATAAGACAGAGCTCTACAATTCGATGTTTAACTAAACTTTAACCTGTTCAGCCTTTACATTGCATTAACCTCCAAAATAGGCTATGTTGAAACAAGGTTTTTCTTTCCCTACTAGATAAGGACTCTTATCTTATTTAACCTAGTTTGTATCGACAAGTGCCAAGAGACCAGTAACACCTTTCTGCACAGATCGTTTTATCAACACCAACATGTTTTGCATTGACTAGAGGGGGAAAAATGCCACCATTACATTTCTATTTTCGTTCATTTGGTGAAATTGACAAATGTACCTCTTTTAAACCTAGCAAGGAAACAGGGTTTTGTTCGCAGAAACGGATTAGCTTTGGGATAATTAACTACATTTATTATATTCTAACACTCTCATGCCTGACATCTCGTACAAAGTTGATTGCTCATTTGACCCATTACACGCCACCTTATCTGCATAGCAGGTCATATTACATAAAGTTGGGCTTGCACACCCATATTTTGTAGGAGTTTCCAGGACTAGATCTGACATGGGATGGATCCTTCCAAGCTCAATGGGAGAAACTGGGGGTAGCGGGAGACCAGACGGGAGATTTCTCACTATGTAACCATGGGAACAGTGGCATAAGGGCATGACAACAGAAAGTTTGCAGTACTATAGAATCCATGCCACTGTGCCCAAATGGTGGCAGTGTTGCCCAATGGAACCCCCAGATAACGATTTTCTAGTGTACACTTCTAACACCTATGGCTGCTGTAGGTTTCTGGCCACGTTACATTATTAGTATTACACGCTGAGCAAGCTAAAAAAAAAATATACCGAGATACAGACGGCAGCTATCCTTGATGTAACAGTGAAAATGCAGATCACCAGCATGAACTATGGAGATCTGATAAACTGCAGGGCTTTTGGAAACATATGATCGAGACCTTATCTGAAGTTGTGACCTATACATAACCTACTCTACATAACCTATTCCCCTACTGGTGTACTGTTTGGTCTATGATGTGATGATGTCCCAGAGCGGATAATTGGCACTTTCTTGAACATGATTGCCAAACGCTGTGCACTGACGAAATGGAAAGACAAGAGCCTTCCGCTAGGCACCTAATGACTGGCAGACTTGACATGGACTGAGAGGAGCCATTTGTAAGCACACTGCCAAATAGATTCAAAGACATTTGGAGGGAATGCTGTGTGTACCTGGCCCGAATGCAATCCGCCAAAATTACAGATGCCCTGCAAATAGTTGGGACAAGTTCCTAGATCTAACAGCGTGGATTTCTTTTGGTCCATACTTCTTACGTATGTGAAATATGTCCGAGCCCAGCATGGGCCTGCCTCATGAGATGTGTAGTTATGTGACTTGAATGTGTTGGTTACTAAAGGTGTATTTTTTTTTTTCTTTTTTTGTCAGCTGAAATTAATCAACTTTTCAATTTACAAATAACTTTACATAATTCTGAATATAAAAAACATTAACATTTACACAAATAACCAAATCATGTTTATTAATATCGCATATTACACAGATTCAAGGTTTAAAGCATTAAAAAAAATTCACTGTAGCAATTTGAATGGGGGCATGAGAAGTACTTGAAATAAAAGACCAACACTGCTGTTCATCCATCGAACCTACATATTTGCAATATTTTGAAAAATGTGCTACTCTTAACTCTGTTAAGGCTGGTCAAAATACAATCAAGTTTACAACAGTTTCAGTAGCATCAAAATTTCTGCAAAACCGGCAAACATTTTGATCTGCTGGTAAAATCTTGCATATACATAGCAAGTCTCTGGTGGGCCACATATTAAAACGAAAACGTAATATACATGGTCTATAAAATACAGAGGGATCTTTACACAGATATAGTTCCATAGAACCCAACAATTTGTCACCAAACCTTTGGCTAGACTAGTATTTATACTGTAAGCACAGTTCTCTATCAATCCAGTACATTCTATAGATCTTTTTCATTGCCTTGTCTGGATTAGACACCAATAAATCAATGTTAACAGTATGTACCAGAATTCGAGCTGTTAACCACGATTGGCCAAATGTGTGACTCGAAAATCAATCTGCAGACAAGGTTTTTAACATAATTTCCATTTCGGCAGAAATTAAACATTTTCGAAACGGAGCACACAGTCTCCAGTGATAAATGGCGTTGAGCGAAACTAATCCCAGTTCATATCGTATCCAAGACATTGGAATACATTGTGGTAGCAGCAATATTAGTTTCCAAAATGTTGCTTCCCACCTATCCAATGTTTGACAGGGAAGGGGAGCTACTGTTTCTAAACCATATAATAGGCAAGGTGTTGCTTTTAATTTCCAATATGTCAATGCCGGAGTGAGTGAAAATGTACCAAAACAATGTAATATGACCCTGGCTTGGGACATGGCTGTGTTTAGTTTACACTCGACGCTTGCTAAGTGTCCCTTTGCTTTAACTGACCCCTCAAATACCATTCCTAAATGGGTATAATTAGGAACAATAGCTAATCTGATTTTGTTAATAGACCAGTGCATCAAATTACGATGTTGCTTATTGGGTGTATACACAACTATCTGTGTTTTTGCTGTGTTTATTTTTAGCTCATTCTGAGTTATATAGCTGTCAAAAGCCACCAATAATTTCTGAAGACCAATCAGGGTCTTTGACACAAGGACCACATCATCTGTGTAGTGTACATTAACTCTTTTATTGCAACTCCATTAATTCTTGGCGAATCGGAAACAAACCACATCAAATGCTCTCTTGACATCATGGATAAAGTAACTGAATATGGTTGAGGCTAGCAAGCAGCCTTGTTTAAGACCTTGGGATGTTGGTATGGATGCAGATAAACCATTGAGAGTAAGTTGAATGCGAATAGAGGTGTCCGAGTGAAAACTCTAAATAATGTCACATAAGGTGGTCGGACATTTCTCCAGTTAATTTCACCATTAACAGGACCGTGACACCGAGTCGAACGCGAATAAATGCAAAATATTCTGGTTGCTTTATAGCCTGACATTGTAGTTTTAGTGCATTTAAGCATAGTACATTCATGGTGGTTCCCATTCCCGCCACAAAATCTGATTGAGGGTCGCAACATTGGTTCAGAAGTGTCCATGCATAGAAGTCTCTTAGAATAGATTTCGCAAAGCTTTTGCCTGGTGTATCTAAGAGAGCTATGGGTCTATAGTTCTCAGGTAATGACCGGTCCTCCATAAAAATCTAGGTGTACTTTGTCAAAGTGTTTTTTTTCTATTTTTTTTTTTTTTTTTTTTTTTAAAGTTCCTTAGGTTAAATGTAACTAAGGCTTCCGAAATGTAACTAAGGCTTCCGGTTTCACGGTATTCATGTTTTTAACATTTCCATCTGTATTGATCTAAATGTAATTTTTGGCTGTGTAAAAAAACAAAAAAAAAAACAAAAAAAAATTCACTTGCAACGTTTTTTTTCCATTTTTACACACCTTTTGAAATTAAAAAGATACACTAGTGCTTTGATGCCTTTAGTGGGAGCCGCACAGAGGTGGGCTCCCGAACATCCATGCAAGTTTAAGCTTTCTTTGCTATATGTGGACTATTGCTTGTTCAGAAACAATATACATTTTAGTTTGCATCATGCACATTTTCTGCAAGTGGCAGCATTTGCAAGTATTTTTCTGTTTTTATTGCAAACTGATATGTGCACAGATCAAATAAATGGCTGTTAATCCACCAACAAAAATGCAAACCAACAACAAATATCCAGGTTTTGCATGCTTCTTCCACATCAACCCAAATGCCTGTCTCACATTTCTGAGAAATGCCTTTTTTCCTCCATTTCTGCTGATCTGAGCCATGCCAACTGAGCCAGATAAATAATTTCAAAACTAAATCATTCAACTTTTCATGCGGGCAAGCTTCATATGCACTGCAAATAAATAAGTTATGGAATCATTTCACTATGCATTTTTCTGTAACGAAAGACAATTGCGAGCCCTAAACAAACGTAGTAAAACCATATGTATAACAAAAAATATGCTGTTGAGTAAATGCCATACTCCGAAGCTAAATCTTTTGCCTTCTAACTGGTGGTAAGCACAATGCAAGGTCTAAGCGGTGGGAAGGAAAGCTAACTCTAGACAATAAAAACACATTTTTGCATTCCCTATCTCTGTTGTCTGACTTTACGCCCATGTAGCCGTATGGACGATAAGGGGGGTGGTGAGGGATCAAGGGTGTCAATTTACCCCTCCACCCACTACTGATTTTCTCCAGTGATCGCTGAAGATGTTCAAGATTCCGTTGGGCACATGTTCCGCTTTGCTTGGTTCAGTAAAGTGAGGCCCTGAGGTCGAGTGTGCCGAGGGCCGTTTTGGTGACATGATTTAGTTTTGGTCAGTCATGGTACCTGCTTTACGGTTCCGGGCATTGTTCAGCTGAAAACCCTTGCAAGGAAATGAAGATGTCTTGTGACCTCAGGACACCACAAGGGAGCAAAGACTGGTTGCAACGGGAATCTCCACGAGCAGAAAGCGACAGACTATCCTCAATGAACGAACAAAGGAGAAGGCCCTGCACAGCTTCCACTGTGACTAGAAGGTTGAAAATAAAAGAGCAGGAGTCTTGTAGCACAAGTTGAAGATCCTCCAATGATGCACTCAGAACGGCAATGGCTGCAGTGAAGTAGACCTGGAGCGAACTGGTCTGTCCACCGGGTGTTCCAGGGACACTTCTGAGGGCACATATCCTCAAGCAGGGGTTGAGACTGGTTGTTCCCACAGGTCCAATGATCAAAGCACTGACTTGGGTCTTCTTGAGATCAGGCAAAGGAGCATGGCTTCACCGGGACATTAGTGGAATTGGTGCTGTTTAGCTGCAAAGGTAGTCAGCGGCTGCACTTCATCTCTGGTGGCCTTGGCTCCAACGATGATCTCTGAATGGCTGCAGTAGTCCTCCTTTTTATTCAAGATCTCAAATGGAAGGTTGGTCACGTCCAGTGATAAGGACTGGCAGTGGATGTCCAATTGTGGATGGCCACTGGCAGCATAATCTGACCAGCAACAGATACTCTGGGGTCGAATATGAACAAGAACCAGACAGGCCAAGCCCCCACATTCGGCCACATAAACCACCTAGAAACACTGTGTGAGACTACACAACTCTCATCTGCTTGTAGTTAGACCCCAGAACAGTTTGATTTGAATTGTTCGTGAGGTTACACCGCGCAAGTCTTATATGGTTGAGATCCTTGGCAACAAGGTAATTCCACTAACTGCATTAAAATCTAGCTCTGTTATAGCTGGGGTGGCTCTGGTGTTGTAACAGGTGAATTTATGGCGAATCTTCCTCCTCCGGTTGTTGGCTGCGTTTCCAGCATCATCCTGGCCAGAGCCCTCATTCTCTCCAGGCTCGATTATTGTAACGCCTTATACATCGGCGCTAACAAATCAATTATCCAAAGGATGCAAATCCACCAAAATAATGCCCTAAGAGCGGCACTGTGTGGCTGAAAGATATATATCTATGATAAGACACCAAAATAACTGGCTCTCTATATATAATTAAATCGGCTGCACACTTCTCGAAGGACGCCATAACCTGGATCCAATCATTCCTGGACAATCGAACCATGAGAGTTTTCTCCTCACTAGCCTCGGCAGACCCCATCAAAATAGCCTGCGGTGTACCTCAAGGTTCCTGCGTCTCCCCCACCCTCTACAACATTTTTACCAAGCCCTTATTTGACAAGTTGGACAGATTGGGTGTCACATACACAAATTACGCAGATGACGCCCAAATCCTCCATTCGGGCAACTTCGACTCAGATACGGCCCTGGTAAGCAAAATATACCTCATCATTTAGGCATGGATGGCCACACATGGCCTATGCCTGAATGATGATCAGACTGAAATTCTGATACTCGGTTCCCACGCCAATCTAACAAAAACTCAGTTCCAACTACGAGGCCTTCAACATCGATGGCAACACTATCACAGTAGCCAAAACAGTAAAAACCCTAGGCTTCCACCTCGACTCAGCATTGTCACTAAAAAAGCAAGTTAACTCATTAGCATCCTCTACTGCCTACAGTTGCAAGCTAATCAGGGCAAGTAGAGCATTCCTTTCCTAAGCCAGTTGCATCAGGGATCATAAAGTAACAGTACAAAATTCAGCGAGCAGACAATGTTGAAACCAAGTACAGTGAAGTGTCAATGCATTAACCAAATGCAGATTTCAGCATGAAGGCAAAGCGGTTCGGGCTACAGTGACCAGGCTTCTGTCATGGACAAAATGCCAAACAAAGGAGAACGTGCAAGCACTTGGCAGAAATAAACCACAAGCACAGGAAATGCAGTTGGGGCTTGTTATAGACCGAAATAAAATACAGGGAAACGTGCATGTATTGGTAGTGTAAACACAAGCGCAAACTGGATTTGGGGTTCAGTCATGTAGATTCATAGGCAGGGGAAAGGAAATATGCAGTCACATACAGTGCAAGATGAAAATGTATTTGTGGGGGGGGAATAGTAACGCAATACATTGGTAAAATGAAAAATACAGAAAACTCAACTGATATATATGGGAAACACAAGTGAGGGCTGTCAGGGGTCCACACATGGAGACTGCCTTTTCCAAAACAATCTGACCAATAAATGGAACACTCTGTGAATGAATGTTTGAAAAGGGGGACTAATAAATAATTCCTGAAATTTGACAAAGTACCAAAGCCCAATAGTTCACAAGCCAGACATGGTTAGTTCCCTCAAACATGTGATCCTCCTCGGGGACAAGAATGCAGCAGGGGTTGAAATTGAGATTGGATAAGCAGGAGCAAAGAGCAGCTCCTGGGTATGCATCATTAACCATTGACGAGGGGCTACCACCGGGGACTGATGAGCTAGTTCATAGCGTTCTGCAAATTGAACTTCCACATGAGATGCAATTATTTTGTCCCTTATTTATGATTACATATGCTTTAAATGTTGTATAAATACGTCCTACTGTTTACATATAGGTTGTATTCACATGGTGCGTTTATTCGGTATCAGCTGGTCTCTGGAGCCAAAAGTAGCTAGTCTAGGCTACAAGCAGGAGCTAACTCCCTTAAATTTCGAACCCTGTAGCAGTAATATATGGTAATGTGTACATTCGAAGATGCCGAAGTTGAAGGAATCAGAAATACAAACTGGTCACCACTCAATGAATTATCAAAGTGAGTGATTTAGCTGCTTTAAAATATTTTCTTTTACTGGCTTCATTCTATCGGGAATAGTGGATGTAGTCCCAGAAGCATGATTGTGTTTTTTTTTTAAACATTTTTTTTTTAAGGAAGTGATCATACCAGTAGCACTGGATCTAGTGAGAAACAAAAATAGTTTTCTAAAATATGTACTCTGATATTATTGTGGCCACGCATATAGACATAAAGAAATTGTATTTTGTCCTTCCCTCAGTGTTAAGGTATATTTGCTACCACCCAAAGGATTTGAGTAACTGGAAGACCAAGCTGCAAAATTATTAACAGTATAATGTCAAATAAAGTTGCCAGTAAAGGGCTACAATGAACTTGCTGCAGTTTGATAAAAGAACAGGACGTCCTTTTTGATCACTGCGAGTGCAATGTAAACGATGTAGCTCTGCATGTCCCATTTTTAAAATAAGCACAGGTGAATGTCCGGCCAGGTGAATCATTCTGAAAAAGCTAGACCGTCAACTCCGAACATGCTGAGTCAATCTATAGTAAGATGGCGCTGATGCGAACTGCACAATACACTGTCTAGCGCCATGTTTGAAAGCAGTGCAAACTGTATGAAATGTGTGTACACTCCTAAATACACAAGGCAATAAGTGAAATATTTCACAAATAAGTAAGACCCTCATTCAGACCACTGATCTTACATTTGGTCTTAAAAATGATGTTCCATTCTGAATACATTTTAGGAGGCCACCCTAGGTATGACTCACAGTATGTGGATGAGCAGTTGAGGTTTTTTCCCCCAGGAGTGTGAGAGTGGGGTCAGGTGCCCTCAATGTGTCCATAGAGTATGGCATACAATAATTCAACTTAGCCAGTGTACACATAGTTATTTATTATAGGCCTTCTGAACACTGGACAATGTATCTAACATGTACATTTATTGCACAACTCTCTGAACCTATGATGACTATATATTTGCATCAAATAACTTAGTTAGCAAAAGCAGGTAAGTATTTTACATGCAGTCCATGATGGAGCGAAAAGAGCCATGCTACATGTGGCTTGCCACCAAACTTGCCCAGCACAGGAAGACCTACCTCAGATTACGTTCCAACCTATCTGCATCAGTGCCATCGCAAACATTGCAGGGCTTTAACCATCCGGCTGCAAGGGGGACACATTGCCAGCATCCCTGGTCAAAGAATGCACTGAACCTTTGCTCCCTCTCATTGCCGCAATCATCAATTCTTCCTTCACAACCTGCTCGTCGCACTTGCACTGAAGGAATCCTGGATCTCACTGCTCCTGAAAAATCCCAACCTTGACCCAGCCTGCCCCAAAAACTACCACCCCATTGCCACAGTCCCCTTACTCCTCAAAATCACAGTGGCGCATACATACAAATGCAAGCCTTTCTAGGACATCACCACATTCTAGGCTCCCACCAATCTGGCTTTTGCCTGAATCTTGAGACTGAAACAGCACTCCTCGACATAAAAAAACCAGCATGACGATGCCAATGATATGGGCACCCTCTCCCTGCTCCTACTCCTTGACTTATCAGCAGCATTCGTCCTCGTAGACTACAAGATCCTCTGCCAAGCCTCGACCTCTGCTTCCTACTTCTCCCCTGAAGCCACCAATTGGATTGCCTCATTCCTGTCACAGATCCACACATTTTTGCAGGGGAGGCAACTGCCCCCCCCCCCCCGCCCCACACCCAGCTCTTGCGGAGTTCCCCAAGGCTCATGCGTGTCGCCCACCTTGTACAATGTGTTCACCAAACTGCTGTTTGACTACCTGGAAACCCTGGGAATATCATACACAAACAATGCTGCGGACACCCAAATTCGTGTCCCCCTCTCCGGCGACCACAGGACAGACCCACTCGGAATCAACGAAATCTACAAAACCATCCAATCTTGGATGGCTACACACAGCCTCTGCCTCAATGATGAAAAAAGTGAACTTTTACTCATTGGGCCTGGTGCCCGCTTGAAGAACCTACCACAGGAGTACAAATCATTTATCATTGACGGCCACACAATAGCTGTTGCCCCCTCTGTCAAGACCCTTGTGATCTACCTCGATTGTTATAACTCACCAGGTCAACAACATTGCATCAGCATCGGGGATATGCTATCAAACTGATCAACTCCAGCAAACCCTTCCCCTCTACCACTAATCGCCTGGAAGTTGCCCGGGCACTGGTAGGCTTGAAACCTGACTACTGCAACTCTTTACTCTGCGGCACCTCTGAGAAGAACCTCTGCAAACAAACAACTCAAAACAATGCACTCAGAGCTGCCCTTGACATTGGCAAATGGGACCATATATCTGATGCTGGAAAAGCAGCCCACTGGCTCCCAGTCAAGGACAGAATCCACTTCAAAATTCGCTCCCTTAGCCATCAATGTCTTTCGAATGACGCACTGAGATACCTCGCAGACTAACTCAAACATCACATCTCAGAAAGTCCTACTAGATCCTCCTACAGACACTGCATGGTCGTACCAAGGTTCAGGCGCTCAAAAGCTGGGGATCCAGCTTCCCAGTCCGGGCACCGTCACTTTGGAACACGCTCCCCCCATCACTTGAGAGGTGAGCTCTCCTACATTGTCTTCCGAAAGCATATCAAAACTGTTTTTCAACTAAGATCCCTCCCTGCTTCCCCACCACTTCTCCGCTTTAGTCTGTTTGCCTGTAACTACCGCCTAATGCCCACGGGATTTGTGTGTTGCTATAAATGTACAAATGAATAACCTAGCGTGAGTGGTCCAAACCTTAAGATGAATGGGGCCTTGTTCCCAAAAGTCACAGGACCCGCAATGCTTCTCACCGGAATGCTACATCTGCAGGTAGGTTTACATGGTTTGTGTTGGTGATAGTTTAAGATTCTTCAACTCATTTATTAAAGATAAGTACATGTTTTCTTCTATTTTGCACCCACGGCTAATACAGGGGCAGAATTCTTGACCCAGGTATGAACGCGGAACTGCGACTCTTCTGGAGAGCTGGGCAGTCCAAGGACTCTTCCAAAGCCTGAGAAGGGCAGGATCCTCAATGGCATCCAGACTGTTTGCTCTAACTAGTCCAACAGCTGAAGCATCGCTCAGGGTCCTCGCAGAGGCTTCACAGGGCCAGACACAGGAGGGAATGTTGGGCTACTTCAGGAGTCTTCTTCCGAAGGCTGTTCCTCTTCGAGGGATTCTTGGCTCTAACAATTATCTGTGGCTACAGAGGTCCTCTTCTTATCTAAAATCCGAGCTGGCAGCAAGTCTAAGCCCAGCTATGGTAAGGTTCTACACCATTCAAACAGCTAGTAGTTGTCCAATCAGGGACAGCTATTGGTTTTATATTTGCCCCACACCTAGACGTTTTGGCACCAAGGATGTGGTCTAGGGCTTAACAGTCCCACTCCCTTTCTGGGCTGGAAGCACAGGCAGCACTAGCCCGCGAAAGCATCAGTTTTACCTGGCAAGTGCATGACCTTATGAAGGATTTCCTGACCTGGCAAGGGTGGAATAAGGCCAAACAGTATTGGCAAAGGAGCACACGAAATTCTCGTGACACAGCCATTTTAAGGCACTAGCCATGTTTAGTAGCCATACATAGTAAACGCGAATGTGCACACTAAAAATAATGCAAAAATGGTCAAAACATTTCAAGGGGATTATGTCCTCTGACGTATTCCACATCTTTGACAGTAATTACCATAGCTGTGCTGCTTCGGAAAACTTTTTAGGCATCCTGCGTCAATGACGTCGATACGCTGTCCCTCGAGGGCCTCCGTCGACATCACTCTGTTATATCTAGGACGCCTGTAGCCTCCGTTCCGTTTTTCCCACGAACATGTTAGCTTCGGAATCTCAGCGCACTCGATTCTTCTACTTCGTTTGAGAAAATGTCTTCGTCTTCTACCCCGAAGTCGGGCTTCAGAAAGTGTCGGGACTGCGGTTCCAAAATGTCCATCACAGACCCGGACAACGTCTGCCTCTGGTGCCTCGGCAAAAGCCACGTCACCGACTACTGCGATGACTGCCAGTCCCTGACTTCGAAGGTCTTGTGGAAGAAGTTGTTAACGGTAGGTAGACTTCAAAGGACTTGCGGGAGCAGAAGTTGTTAACGGTAGGTAGGGTATCTAAAACCTGCAAGCTGAAATCTGCTGGACTTTCGACCGACGACACTCTGCGTTGGCGTAAGTCCAGGGGGTCTCGGAGTGGGTCCCGCCATTCCTCTGCCTCTTCTAGGCATTCTCCGAAGCGTCGTCACCGGTCACCGTACCTGTCCTCGTCAGAGGACTCCGCCAGACGGCAGGTGGCTTGTCCCACCAAGCATTCATCGCTGGTGGAATGGGATGCATGCCGCCAGGAGAGGATGATTTTCGAATCGCAAGGCACCGTTCCGTCCGCGCCTTCGAGAGAAGCCGGCAAGAAACGAGCTAGGGCCACCGCTCGCATGACTTTGGGCTCGGGAGGTCGGCGCGTTCATCGGGAGCCGTCGAGGTCCCGATCGGACAAGTTTGATCGCCATAGCCGTGCCTGGTCTCGGTCCTCGATGCCATCGAGACCGTCAGAGCCTGTGAGGCCTTCTAAGAAGGCATCGACGCCGACATGTCCGTCGAGGGACTCTTTCGAGGCTCCGAGGAAGTCATCGACGCCATTGGCGCCGAGGCTGTCGAAGGACAAGCTCGGGCTCTGGCCTCGGAGTTGACAGCGCCTCGGTCGACGCCAATTCCATCGGCGCCGTTGACGCCTTTTTGAGGAGAATTTATGTAACGGTCACCTGACTCCCACAGAGGCGCTGGCCTGGTTCGCGCTGCTGTGACCTCTTCTAAGGTGATGCGCAGGGTTCGGAAGACGGACTGGACCGG
The DNA here is from genome assembly GCF_040938575.1 of Ambystoma mexicanum. Classification (NCBI taxonomy): domain Eukaryota; kingdom Metazoa; phylum Chordata; class Amphibia; order Caudata; family Ambystomatidae; genus Ambystoma; species Ambystoma mexicanum. The sequence continues at coordinate 1,029,325,171 of NC_090923.1, read as the reverse complement.
GCCCCCAAATCTGGCTTGTCTGGCTCGCAGAAGTATCCTTCTTAGGGTCTGGAAGGACGAGCTCTCCATCCTGCTTCTGATGCAGGGGCGCGTTGGTATCCAGTTACTTCACTGGATTTTCGGATTGGTGAGAACCAAACTTGCTTGACTTCCAGGTAAGTTTTTTGATAAGAGGTTCCCCTTGTGTCCATGCATTAATGTACTAATGCTAGTGTCTTTTTCCCCATAGGGGCCGGGGTACGGAATGCCGGGGAACAGGCAACGACCCGAGATGAGAGGTGAAATCCATGTAGAAATCAGGTAAGTCTTTAATGAGCGTTTTTTGGTAAGGTCTTTTTATTCGCTCATTAACGCTGTCTTTTTCCCCTTAGGACCCGAAATGAAGAGGGAATGAATCAACAGGTAAGTCTTAACATGGAGATTTAGCTTTCCTTATTCCCTTCTCTCTCACCTTTTTGTTCTGGTCTTTTTCTCCCTAGGCGCTGGGGCGTGACTGCGAATCCGGATGATCGCTGCTGAACATGGAGGCGCCCTGTAAAGGTGAGTGGAATGCGGCGCTGCAACGATCGACGTGATGAGCTTTTAAATAAGTCTTCCTTTTCAGGATTGTCGGCGAGATGTCTCCGGGATGCGGATTTAGCAGGTAAGGACTTTTCCTTCTTCTGTTCTCTTCTTCTCTTCCTTTGCAGGTGATCCAGGATGCTGGCAGGCGTGGCAGAAGTCAGGATGCAGGAGCAGACACGGTGAGCGTCCAGCTGCTAGATGCAGAACAACGCGAAGCATGTGTTGCTGTTCGGGTGGGGTTTAAGTAGCCTTGGAAGAAGTTCCAGGTATGTATCCTTCCCCGACCACGCCCGGATGGTAAATTAGTCCCACAGGTAAAGTAGTTCCTTTCAGGCCTCAAGGAGGCCGGGATCCTGCAGCATGGTCTGCATCAGGTAAGTGCACCCAAGCACTCCCATAATGAGCCTGGCGCCATAGGCGCCAGGACACTGTCCAAAGGGCCCCTATATGGGGTTGCTGGGTCCTTCCTTGGGGACTGGATGTCCGCTTTCGGGGACGCAGGGCTTGAACCGGCTCCCCGGGAGCGGGCATCATGACAATTTACCAGAGGTGCCCCGGAGGGCTGTGGAAACTCTGAGGAAGGCCTTCAGTAAGTCAGTCAGGCCTGTCTTTGAGACCTTCTCTGGTCATCCACCCAGGCTTGATTTATTCCAGCGTTTAGACTACATTTTAGAGGTGGAAGAAGGGTCGGATGAGGAGGGGATTGTGCCTGCTGAGGTTCCTGATGACCTGTTGTCTTGTCACAGCCAAATGGAAGACTTAATTCAGTCCTTATGACGCCAGTGGTCTGGACACCTCGCCGGGGGTTGAGTTTGGCAGGCCTGAGCTTGGTACACATGCTGAGTCCTCGTACAGGCGTCTCATGTCGAGGATGACTGAGTACTTGGGCTGGTCTGCTCCACCTGTGGATTTTCTGCAGGATGACCTGACAGATATATTGGACCAAGGTCCCCCCCATTGACCCGGTGTTGCCATTTCATATGGCCTTACAAAGAAGGGTGGCGGCGGCGGCTTGGACTGCTCCGGAGAGTCCCCGGCAGTGAATAAGTCGCTTCTGAAAAAATAACGTCCAGCCAGTGGTGACCCCTGCTACTTGTGTGTGCACCCCACTCCGGAGAGTTTGGTGGTGCAGGTGGCTACGGCCCCAGCGAAGCAGGCTGCATACCCTACCATCCCGCCTGATAGGGACGACAAGCGCTTTGATGGTTAGGCGGAAAGTATTTTCATCTGGGGGTATGGCTTTAAAGGCAGCCAACTCTGTTTGTGCCTTGGCAAGATTAACTCTCACTCTGTGGAATTGTGCGCATCTTTGGCGGCTGAACATATTCCCGAAGGGAGGGAGCAGGATGGTTTTCTAGCCTTCGTTCAAGATGGCAAGGATGCCATGTGTGAATCCGTTCCGTCGGGTGTGTACGTAGCGGACTGTCACCCGGTCCATGGCTGCGAGCATAGTGATGCGCAGGTTTGCGTGGCTGCAGAAGTCGGGGTTTGCTCCTGATGTACAGTCCCGGCTTCTCAACATGCCCTTTGTTGGTGTCCATCTTTTTGACAGCAAGGCTGACGAGAGCCTTGAGAGGTTGCAGACTTCCAAAGCTGCAGCGAAGTTCTTGAGCCCTGTAGTACGTCAACCTCTGCCTTTTCGTCCTAGGTGACCGCAATGGAGGGGAGATTCCTTTCGATACTACTCTTCCTTTGGTAGATCGAGAGGAGCTGCCAGTCAAAGGGGCCAACGTAGGAGTACCAGAGGTGGAAAACATGGTACTCGAGGTGCCAAAGCCGCTCGAGCAGTTGCCTCCGTGCCCTCAGGCACTGCTGCAGCCGCTACCGCTCAGTCGTGAGGCCATGGCCCATGGTTTGCCGGTTGGTGGAAGGCTGGAGCAGCATCTTGTAGAATGGCATGCCATTACTTCAGATGTGTGGGTTCTGGAGATCATAGTCCACGGCTACTGTCTTCCTTTCCAGCAGAGGCCTCATGACAGTCCACCGGGGAAACTATCTTTGAAGCGTCCGGATCTGCTCTTTGCGCAGAAAATCCTATCCCTGCTGGAGAAAGGCGCCATAGAACTGGTGCCTGTAGCGCAGAGTAACACGGGTTGGTATTGGGATTGAGACCCATCACAGACTTGCGTGGTTTGAACAAGCTCCTCAGGAAGGACAAGTTCAAAATGGTTAGTCTTTCTCAAGTCCTCCAGCTTCAGGATTGGTTGGTGTCTCTTGACTTCAAGGATGCTTACTTTCATGTGCCGATTTATCCCAAGCACAGGAAGTACCTGAGGTTTGTGGTTGGCAACTCGTATTTTCAGTTTCGGGTCCTGCTGTTAGGATTGACCTCCGCCCCGAGGGTCTTCACCAAGCTGATGGTGGTGGTGGCAGCGTGTCTCAGGAACGGGGGGGATTCACGTCTACCCCTACCTGGACGATTGGTTGATCAGGGCGCGCTCTCCCAAGCAAGTCCTGGATCATCTGTACGTCACCTGCCACTTCCTTCACAAGCTGGGCTTCTCCCTCAACTTAAAGAAGTCTCATGTGACACGTACCCAGCAGCTCCAGTACATCGGAGCAGTGCTCGACACATCCCTGGGGCAGTGTTCGCCTCCCCTGGTGAGGGCCCATCACATTCTGCAGATGGTGGACAAGCTTCAACGTGCCCAGAGTCTCCTGGCATTCGAGTTCTTGAGGTTCCTCTGCCTCATGGCATCCTGCATTTTACTGGTGCCAGAGGCCAGGCTGCGGATGAGATCTCTGCAGTGGGCTCTCAAGATGTAGTGGTCACAGTTCTCCGGCAGGATGTCTGATCCCATTCAGATTCTGCCCTTGGTCACCTAGGACCTTCTGTGGTGGACCGTCGAAGGAAATCTGTTGAAGGCGGCTCCGTTTTGGCAACAGTGGCCGGAGGTGACTATTGTGATGGACGCATCCCTCACGGGGTGTGGAGCTCATGCCAACGAGTTAACGGTCAGCGGATGTTGGTCTCTGTCGGAGTCCAGACTCCACATCAATCTTTTGGAGCTGCGGGCTTTTGTGCCGTCTGTGCAGGGGAAGAATGTCCTGATTATGACAGACAATACAGTGGCCATGCACTACCTCAACAAAAGGGGGGCGGGGGGCAGGGTCACTCCCACTGTGCAGGGATGTGATGCAGCTCTGGTTCTGGGCCATCCAGCATGAAATTTCGATCTCAGCAGTTCATCTGGCTGGAGGCGAAAACGCAGCGACACTCTGAGCAGGCAGAGCACGGTCTCTCACGAGTGGGAGCTGGCTCAGGAAGTTCTGTTGGAGATATTTGCCCTTTGGGGAACCCCACAAGTGGATCTCTTCGCCACCAGTGTCAACCGGAAGTGCGAAAGATTCTGCTCGCGGGAATTTCCTCCAAGAGGAGCCTTAGGGGACGCGTTCATAGTGGAGTGGTCCTTCCCACTGCTGTACGTGTTCCCTCCAGTCCCTGCCATTCCGCAGGTGTTGCAGAGGTTCGGTTCCCGGATGATCCTCATTGCTCCGGCATGGGCCAGAAGAGCGTGGTACCCGGACCTTCTAGACATATCTATCTGCCCTCCACGCTGTCCTCCCTACTGAGACGATCTGCTCTCACGCGAAGGGGGGGGGGTGGGTGAGTTGGAGGTGGAGGGGGAGGGGGGTCGAGTTCTCCATCCAGAGGTCAAGTGTCTCAGCCTCCATGCTTGGTATCTGAAAGGCTGAGGTATATGGATTGGGACCTCCCCGAGGACGTGATGGAGGTGTTGCTTTCAGCCAGAAGCCCCGCAACAAAATCCCTGTACCGTTGCCATTGGAGAAAGTTCTGTGACTGGTGCAGGCTGCAGAATGTGGATCCTTTCCAATGTTCCATTCCTTTGGTTCTGTCTTTTTTACTTTCGTTAGCCCAAAAGGGCCTGCAAATGGGTACCATTAAGGGTTACCTGGCGACGCTGTCAGTATTTAAGCGCTCGTCGTGTTCTTATTCTAAGATTCCTTTGATTTCTCAGTTTCTTAAAGGGCTAACTGTGTTTCCACAGTCGCCTTTCCAGGTGCCGGGATGGGATTTGAATTTGGTTCTAAAGTTCTTAATGGGAGCTCCGTTTGAGCCCTTGCATTCTTGCCCGCTGAGACTGTTGGCTTTTAAGACTATTTTTAGTTGCAGTTACTTCCTCACGCAGAGTGAGTGGCAGGCACTTTCCGCCAAGCCACCTTTCACGGTGTTCCATAAGGACAGGCTTGTCCTTAGGGTTTGTCCTTTTCTTCAGAAGGTTGTCGGAATTTCATTTGAGCCAGAAAGTAATTCTTCTGGCGTTTTATCCTCCTCCACATCCTGGTAAGGAAGAGGAGAGGCTCCACAGGTTGGATCCTAGGAGGGCTTTTTAAGTTTCTATCTCACATGGATGTCCTGGGTCAGAGTGGACGATCAGCTCTTTGTTGGATACGCTGGAAGGCGTTTAGGTCAATCCGTTTCCAAACAGACCTTGTCCAGATGGATCATTTTAACGATCTCTGAATGTTACCGTTTGGTGGGTAAGGACCATCCAGTAGGCTTATGGGCTCATTCTACTAGGGGTGTGGCTGCCTCCACTGCTCTGCAGAGGGGTGTTCCCATTAGTAATATTTGTGAAGCAGCCACATGGCCCTCTGTCAATACTTTTGTGAGACACTATTCCCTGGACTCTATCCATGGGCAATATTTGGCCTTTGGTAAGGCAGTCTTATATTCAGCAATTTGATTGGGCATTCTAAATTGATGACCTTGTTTTCATTCTTTTCCCACCTCCATACGTTGGTACTGCTTTGGGAGTCTGTCAAAGATGTGGAATACGTCGAGGGCACAATCCCCTCGAAGAACAAGTTACTTTCTTTCCTGGTGACGTTCTTTCGATGGGATGTTCCTCCGACATATTCCACATCGAACCCTCCCAGCCTGCCCCTCTACAGAATTTCTTATGCAATTGCAGCTTATGTTTCCGCAAGGCTTTCTGCAGTCATACTGGCAGGTGATTGGTGCCACACGTTCTGGGGAAAAAAACACAAAACTAAAACTAAGGCTACGGGCGTCATGCGTCCTAGATATAACATCCGGTGACGTCGGCCGTCGCTGGAGGCCCTCGAGGGACAGCGTATCAACGTCATTGACGCAGGACACCTATGCCGAAAGTTTTCCGAAGCAGCACAGCTGTGGTAATTACTGTCAAAAAGATGTGGAATACGTCAGAAGAACTTCCTATCGAAAGAACGTTACCAGGTAAAGTAACTTGTTCATCTGCTGCTACCAAAATGTCTTTTCGGCACTAACAGTAACCAAAATTCTCATGTGTTAAAAGCTAGGGGGATACACAAGTATCTCCATTGCACTGCACAGTGCTGTGGGAAATGTTAAAAATTACTATAATTAAAAAGGGAAACCTAGTTCCCGATACTGATAGTCTAAAAGACTAATCAATTTCCCTATAACCACGAGGGAAAGTTGCAAAAAAGAAGAATCTTTCCTAACGCATCTTTAGCTCATCCCTTGAGCTGAAATACAAACTTTGGAAGCTTCTCCATCTCCTATTGCTTGTTTAGGAGCAATAGTTCTGGGGTCATCTGACTAAGTTGGTCAGTCCGTGATGTACGATGAGTTTTATTAGTCATTTGTAAATCGCTGTTTTGCTATTTGCATGGCCTCAATGCGCTTTGTGGTTGGCACTCTCTCGTGGACCGAAGTCCATGTGTTGGAGATTCTAAGAGTTAACTCGGACAGCCATTCTTGCCATCTGAGCTGCGCCCTCGGGTAGTGTCTTTCATGGTTATGCGTCGCATTGACTATTGCAACGCCTTAAGGTATAGATTAGATAGGAGGTGGGTTATGTGTTGAAATTGTCGCATATTTCAGTTTTTCTACTTTTTTATAATGGAAAAAGGGAGCCTCCGCGTATAAAGACTGAGAGGAAAGGGATCCTCAGCCATAACAGGTTCAGAAGGTAGTGCCACGCATTTATGACAATAAAGGCAATGGGTTCCTCAGCATATAAAAAGCTGGGAAGGTGGTACTACAAGGACATAAAGAAAATACGTAGTATATTTTCTCTTGCTGTCTTTTGTGGTAAAAAAGGAAGGAAGGTAGAGGAGTCGTGGTGTGTGTGAAAACAAAGTGGAAAAGAATAAAGGGGGAGGGGAAAAAGTGGGTTGATCTGTATTTTTGAGTAACAAGCAGCAGCTATGCTCAGCATAGCAGTAAGGTTTAAGTGAAGCATTAGGGATGCGCGTAACATTATCGGGAAAGAATCCCCGTTAAAATGCATGCATAGGGTCCTGCCACTGTATTGTGACAGGATAGATATACATATCAGAAACCATGGTTATTGGAAACAAAGGAAGGAGGGGATGTCCTGCTCCTGGCCCATAGCAGGGCTCCCTTCACAGAAAAATGCTAGCAAAAATGTCCATCTTTGTAGCAGCAAAATATAAGGGGGGGAAAAAAATTCCACACAAGAGATTCTAGATCTCTGGCGCTAATTCGAGGATATGGAAGATGAGAAAGAGCCAATGTAAGGGGATATACCCCTTTACGCCTAAACCTGCAGTAGGGTATACAAATTCAGTCTCTAAGCTTCTAGTGCTATAGTGTCAGCAACAGGATTATCGGGATTAGCAACTAGGGTGGGGCGGGGGACTCATGCTTTTGCACCTCCATATAACCCACCCACAAGTGCTGACATGCCCGTAGCATCAGTGTACTCTGGGGGCGGGGGGTGTATTCACAAGCAGATATAAATAACGAGTTAAGAGCATTGCGGGAAAGGTTAGTCAGGTTACAAGAACCTGAAGTACCACCAGAAATAAGGGTACCGCTGCAGAACATAAGGGATTGCAAGTCAGGCGATATTTGGTTGCATTCAACCCTGGGGCAGTAAGAAATGTTTGTGTCGAAAAAGATGGGAAGAAGGTATGGCCGGTCATGGGACAAGTAGAACAAGCAAGGGAAAATCAATGGGAAGATCAATGTGGCAGAAATAATGAGGCAGGGCAAGAAAGAGATTGGGGAGAAACTGTCCCTGCCACAAGAGAAGGGATAGACCAAGGAATAGACCAGATTTAATGGTGGTAGTACAAGATCAGAAGAATACTAAAAAAAAGGGCTCGAAAACAAAACAGACATGCAGATGCCTCTTATATATAAAGGAGTAGGAATAATGCAGTAAATGCTATGGCCTCAAATGGACAAAAATAATTTGATTGAAGCTCTCCCCCCAGTTTACAGCTGGAGCCAGTAAATGGATCTATGTATTTGAGAAACAAACAGCAGGGGTAGCCTTAGCACTAGAAGACCTTAAGAGTTTACTGCTCACCATTGTTGGTGACCAGGCTGGGGATATATGGATAAGGGCTGGGTACCCTAGGGTAAGTCTTGCAGATAATGAACATGATGGAGCCTCCTTTAATGAAGTAAGGGCAAGGGCATGGGATATGCTACAAAAGATGTACCCAGATATTCCTGACTTACATTCTTTATTGCAGTGCACGATGGGTAATGATGAGGACCCAGTAAGGTTTATGCTTAAATTACAGGAAATGTGGAGAGTTGAGACAGGAGGGCAATGGGACCATTCGGTTCCATTTTTCTATTTTATCGTAAAGGGGGGATTACTAAAAGAGATGTAGAAGGCACTAGATAAAATTGTGGGAGTTGAAGCCAAAGGGTGGGCAGAGATACAAAGTATAACAGTCCACCATTATAAGCGAATCAAGGAGCGGGACAGGGAGACACGGACCAGGCAAAACTAGTGAAAAAGAAACTAAATAAGGTTGCCATCCAATCACCGGTGACAGCACTGGCTCATGGGGAAAGGACAGGAGATGATCAACAAATTGTGAATACCACAATCGCGGCGGCACTATGGGTCAAAGGACAGGGACAATGGGATGGGGAGGGAGGCAGTACCCCAACCCACAGGGGTAGTATGAAAGGGCACCAAAGGGCGAGGTGGATTTTGAGGAGCAAGAGCAGGTGGCATTTGGGGGGGATAGGGCCCCGGGGCCGAGGATTGGGAACATCACAGTGCTAGTATTGCAGGTGATGGGTGCATTTTGCAAGGCAATGCAGGAGCAGGCCTCCGATGGCATTTAATTATGGGCGATCACCTCCAGGGCCAGAATTCCAAGGCCCTCAAGGAATGGGACACCAGCAATTTGGGCAAGCGGGAGGGGGGTAAAAATCACTTCCCTTATGGGGCCGACTGTCAACGTGGGCAACAACCGCAGCGGGGTGAGGGAACACAGAGGGGGGAAAAGGCGCCCCGTTCCAAGGAGTTACAATAGCGAGGGGGGGGGCAGCCCTTTTTTCCCCTGGGACAAATGCATATTTTGATTAGGACAGCCCACAGAGAGCACCTGCATGTCCAGTCCTATTGACAACCGCACACCCTGAAGAGGAGCCCTTGGTGGAGGCAGAAATGGGAAACGAGCAAATTATATTTATGGTAGATTCAGGTGCAACTAAATCATGAATTGTGGAGGGGAATTTTCCATTATCAGGTAAAACTCTTGATTGAAGCATGGATTCTCAGGGACTATTTCTACGGTCCCATATACTGAGAAGCTGGATATAAATGTGGGAGGGAAGGTAGTACACTCGCCCTTGTTATATTTAGATGGTTCCCCTGTTAACTTGTTGGGTAGGGATCTCTCAGTAAACTAAATGTAACTATATCATTTACGGATCAAGGGGTAATGTGTTCCACTCCAGGGATATATGCAGCTTGAGCAATGGTAATAATCAACGCAATGGCAAGGGAGTCAGTAGTTTGTGTGGCTTCTGTGGTCCAGGACACATTTGTGTATGGTATCAAGGTACTAGCTAAAGCAATGCCTCAAATTGAGACAAAATGTTGGCGAGTTCCCACAGATTTTATTTTTCGACCCATGGTGGCTCCCGAGATGGTGGAAGGGACAATATTGTCATTAGATTTGCAAGAACTGGTAGTGTCAGAATAACAAAAATAGTTCTGATTGGAACAGACCGGTGGGAGTGGTGCACAGTACTATGTGTAGACCCGACAGTACAGTTGAAGGAAATTGATGAGTTATTTGTGGACAGTGAGCAAAATGGGGAGATCATTTTGGAAATCTGCATCCCCTGTGATGTGATATGGTGCAGTAAAGGAAGGTACAGTGCTCCCTGATTGCAGTGGTGACCCAGTCTTTATTTTTTTAGGAGGACATGACATATGTTCCAGCACAATTATAGACTATTAATTAACATGAGGTTGGGTTACTAAGAGATGAGACCCCATTATGGATTACTTTGAAGTCAGGAGCAGTACGGCCGAGAGTGCAGCAGTAAATGTGGTCAAAGGAAGCAGAGGAAGGGATACAATGCAGCATTCAGGCTCTATTAAAGCAAGGGATCATTGTGCCATCCACGTCCCGCTGTAATACGGCCATATACCCAGTCAAAGCAACAGAGGGTAGTTGGAGGATGATCCAGGATCTACGTCCTCTTAATGACTTGGTGCAGAAGGAGTTTCCGGTGGTTCCAAATCCGGTCACAATCCTATGTAGAATTCCCAAGACATTGACGTACTTCTGAGGTGGATCTGAAGAATGCGTTCTTCTCAGTCCCACTTCACCCTGATTCATGTTATCTCACTGCATGGTCAACAGCGCTTTGAGCACACGAGATTGCCTCAAGGGTACTGTGAAAGTCCAAGTATTTTCAATAGAGTTCTGCATGCCGACTTGGGAAATATTCAGGTGCCTAGCACAATCTTCCAGTATGTGGATGATCTGCTGAATGTACTGGAAATGAACAGTGCCGGAGGGATTCTGTTGCATTATGGCAATTGCTGGCTCACAAAGGGTTCAAGGCAGATAAAAAGAAGCTACAATACTGCCAACTGGAGGTACTATACTTGGGGTAACTTATTTCTACAAACGGGGAAAAAAATATTACCAGATGCAGAGGCAGTACGCGCCACCCCTAGGCCTAGTACTGTCAAGGAAATGCAGCAGGTTTTGGGTTTATGTAATTATTGTAAGGCATGGATCCTAAACTATGCAGCCTACATAAGGCCGCTGTTACAAAGTCTTAGAGAAGGACAGAAGACAAAAAATGGTACATTGGAATGGACTGAAGAAATTAATAGAAAATTTGTCGATGGGTCATCTGACCCATGAGCACAGACGATGAGGAAGTTTGACTAAGATCTTTCTACAATTCCCTAACCTCCAATATAGAGGTATACTTTTGAGGGCGAGGTGGAATCTGCTCCCTACTAGGAAAATACAACTCGGGAGATCCCTTATTCCGGTGGACCAAGCTTCATGTAGGTTCTGTATGATAAAATTGGAAACTTTAAGACATTTGGTTCTCGAATGCCCCTCCCTACAGGGCCTAAGAGCTAAGGTCCTGAAACCATTAGCCATGAACCCATATCTCTATGGTGAAGATCTGATATGGAAACACTGTTTTGAAAACTTCAATATTCGGAAAGGGATGGCTCTGGCTGGGGTTATTAATTCTTTGCACCTGTAGACTTGATTAACTCAAATGAAGATGTTGGATATACCATATCTTGCTACTCCAAACTTTTCCTTTTTTTTATTTTTTTTATCAGATAGCCTCTGTAAAAATGTTTCTGTATAACATTAGAAATTATTTTACCTGTATTATCACCGGACACATTTTACTTTTAATTTCTTTTTTTTAATTATTGTTGGTATTCTTTGTGAATGTATCTGTTGATCTCTATGTATTTCTTGATGATGTGGAATTTCTTTTTGTAAAGGTTTGACATAACCAAACGCAATTTAAAAAAAAAAAGACAATTTGAGGACTTGAAAGAAGCTGTTTGCATGCCCAACTCTGGATTATACACACGCGTTTTATTTATTTTCCCACTGTGATGGACAGCTCATGAGAGCAGTATTGACCCAAAACAGCACAATGGGCCACAAGCCATTGGTTTATTATAATGGGACGCTCGACTCAGTCATGCAGGGACAGTTTGCGTGTGAACAATCACTCCAGCGGCTGCATTTGCGATAGAGAAATGTTCCACTATTGTCATGGGGTGCTCCGTTATCTTGTTTGTGGAACATTCACTATTTACCATTTTGGAAAGAGATTCTTTGCATGTGGGATAAGTCTCATATTCATATAGTAAGGTGTAGGATGGTGAATCCCGCCACGTTTTTGATAGAGGCACCCACTGATGATGACGACCCAAAAACACATGACTGTGCTACATACGAGTGTGAAGAGGAGGGTACATCTAAAGCTAGAGACAGTGCATAGACAGGAGAGATACTATGTGTTGAGGGGTCATCAACAATTGACCAGGAGAGAGAACGGAGGCACATGGGGGTGGCAGTGGTGCGCGGTAAAGGGGGGGTAGGGGGAGCATGAAGTTCTGGACATGAAAAGATTACCTATGCATTATTCAGCTCAGGTAGCGGGACTCGTCGCTCTCATCGAGGCATTGAGAGCATGGAAAGCTCAATTGATATCAAAAACATAATTAAGGAAGAAGACTTTGGTAAAGGATCCATGCCAGGGTGGTGTGCAGTGGCACACTCCTGTTTTTTTTTTTTGTTACTTTTATCTTTTTTTCTCTTGATTTTTTTAAAGGTCTAGAACCCAGTCTGCCCTGGTGGGGAAAAAGGTCTCTCCCTCTCGCTCGATATAACCTTTTTTTTTTCTCCTCTTCAGGGATAAGCGATGATACCTGACCGATATGTTCAAACCTCTGTTACGTAGGGATAAGGTTAAAATGAATGTCATTTGTTCTAGGAATTGTTATATTTTTTTAGTATTATATTGTTTTGTATGACACTGGTCGTGGTTGTTGGAGTGTATGAAGGTATGTCTGTTATATGGGGTAGCCATATAAAGGGGGGTGGACAGTTGGAAAAATAGTGGTAGTATCAATATGTCTGATAAAAAAAAAAAAAAAAGAATCCAACAATGTCACTTTTTGCCAGCCAACCCTAAAGGTTTTCTTAGACGAATAAAACGTGAAGTATGAATGACGTATGATTTATATAAGGGGTTGGGCTTTGACGCCATTTCTGACATTCAGTACTCTGAATCCTTGAACAGGGGGTACTCCAATATGAGTACTGTAGGAAGAAATGTGATAAATGAAAGCGGTTACTTGTGTGCACTTATCACGCACGCATCGGGGTCTCCTAAGGTTTTAGTTCCAAATCCAGTCCCAATTACAGAGGCACAAGGCCTGGTACATATTGCACTATGTAGGATTAAGGACGCATTCCAGACACACAATGTGCAGTTAAGGAGCATTGATTTAGAGCCAGCGCTATACAATTGCAGTGCGACTTACAGCAAGTGTCTACAAGCACCATATTTTTCCTTAGGTCATTCGCATGTCAATGACAAATGGCAGGGCACCACAGTGACGTGCCCGGCAGATGGACTGATCGAGTACAGCAAAGAAACAATGGCCCAATTAGAGACAGTGTGCAAATATGGTCTCCATATGTCACAAGGCTGACATGGATTGCAACAATGGAGCGAATACATAGAGACATGGACTATGAACTTTATTTTAGCAATGAAGGAACAGTTCCTGTTGGCGCAAACGCACAGTGCAACCACACTCTTGTGATCCCGGATATGACCAAAGGTACAGCAACAGTGATGGATTACTGCTGGGTTTGTGGCCGACAAGCCTACTTGCACCTCCCCCCACCCTGGAGGGGGCAACTGTTCACTGGTCACCCTGCACTCAGTGCTACTAGTAATCCAGGAAGAACATCTGAAGGGAGAAGAAATGCCTGTCAAGGTGCCAACCGCCACTCCAGCACCTAAAGAAGCAGCAAGAAACTGCTGCCAGAAAAATAACTATTTCAACAACTGGTAAGAAGGAAGAAATCAAACTATGTCTCGAAAGACACTTCCTCTGAGCAGTGCGGAATACCTGATGAGTATCAACTTTTTAGCTCAGCAGAGACTTTCTTTTCATCTTTTTTGGCTCCTGGGATACATGCAACTGCTAACGCCAAGTGGGTTCAGATTCGATGGGAGCTATTCTAGCTGGCCAATGACACAGAATGGGTTCAACGCTAGCAAAGTAGAGCTCCGTGCATTGAGACTCATGATGATGCAAAACTGCTACATGCTGGATTTTCTAACAGCCGTAGGAAGAGTGTGTAAAAAGGTAGGGAAGCGTCTGTTGCACTTTTGTATCCTCAGAGGATGCTGAGTATAGGACACTATCCCACGTCATCAAGGCAGGGTACAATCTAGGTGTTCAAATGAAGAAAGAAGGTCGAGTTAAGAACATGGATAGCTATTGCTTGCTTTTGATTGGGTCCCGTCATGGCTGGGGGCAGCATTAAAAAATACTGGTGCCTGTTATCGTATTCTTCTTGGTCCTCTTCTGCCAATTGGGTCTTCAGTGTTGTCAGTATAGTTCCTAATAGTGTAATGATGGTATCAGTTGGGGGATCTAAAACACCTTGCCATACAATAAACGGTGAAATGCAAACTGATATTTCTGGGATTGTGGATATGTCGTGTGGAAATTAGTTTTACTGTACAATTAACGAAAGGGTGGAATGTTGGGGAGGAACTAGTGTCTTCCAGCACCCCCAAGTGCTTTAGAATTAGGCAATGCTACTTTCAGGCGCTATAAGGGACTAGGAGGATTGAGGGTCTTTGTGAAGGCTCTCTCATGCAGATATAATCATATACACAGATATGGTCAAGCACGGAAGAAGGCAGTTATTGTTTAAGTATAGGGCACAATTAACTATTAGATGGATACATTTGTCATGTCAGATGCTATGCATTGTAAAATCTTAGTACAGCAACTGCAAATTCCCATCCTTCCCAAGAATGTGGCTTGGGCTAAAAATGGACTACAGGTTTCCGTGATGCACACTAGCAGAGCACACAAAGTGACTTGCCAGCTGTCTACTGTCCGTCAAGCGTCCATGCGGGTTAAGAATAGGGGATTTACATGCTCTGTGTACAAAATGCAAAACCGTTTAGTGTCTTAATGTCATTGGCTTTGAAGGCATTGGAAAGCTTTCAGAATCCTGCTTGCTTTGCACACCACTAGCTTCTTCAGAAGCACCCCCTGACAAAGAGAGCAAGAAAATATATGGTCTGGGGAGGAAGGTGGCATCCACGTCACTGTATCAGACATGTATTGCCAACACCACCACTCTGTTAGCAAGCTACAATTGCCACCAATGGGAACAAGTAGCTACCCTAATAGCTTCTACACCCGAACCATTAAAGGGCCAGTTTGCTCAAATTGCATCAGACGGAAGATCTGTGTCTGGATGTATCCTTAAGGCAAACTTTGATGCAGCAGATAATGCAGGGAGACTAATAGCAATAGTGCCGGTAGAGCCGAACGTCCTATTTGGGAAAGCAGTGGAGGAGGCACTAAAGACTGCTAAGGACGAATACGAGACCTTAAAATCCCTCGGCCAACTGATAAATAAGCCCTCGGGTCAAATGAGAAATAACTTTTCCCCGCTTTCGTGGCCAGAGCTCCCAGAGGGGTTCCAACTACTATCAGACTGAAGGAACCTCATGGGGCAGCAATCAATCCCAGGCTACTCCGGGTTTCATCAGAGGTCAGTGCAGGGGCTGCACTAGGGGTAGAGGCAGCCCCGGTAGGTGGTACGCCACCCAATAAACAGTGACGTTCCGCTCCGGGTGCCTTCCCATGCATCCCCGTTAGGGGGTCGCATTTCCACCTTCACCCATGCATGGAAAGGGATCACTTCGGACTGATGGGTGCTGTCCACAGTGTCCTCAGGATACTGTCTAGAGCTACTAGAATGCCCCTGCAACCATCCTCCAAGACAAAGTACATTCCTTGGACCACCAAGGAATCCTCCTCGAGGAGATCGCCATTCTTCTTGCAAAATGTATCCCTTGACACCATTTGCAAAGCAGCTACATGGAGCTCTATTCACACCTTTACTCAGCACTACTACATTGACACTCATTCCAAGACAGATACTCAAGTGGTACAAGCGGTTCTAAGACATTTGCTCGCTCCTGACCCTTCTCACATCCCACCTCCTTCTAACACTGCTCGCTAATCTATGCACAGCATGTGATCTAAGCAGATTCCACAAGCCTCGGAAGGGATGCATTACTCACTTTAATCGTATTTCTGATGTTTGTATCTGCTTATATTCACATTCGCCCACCCTTCCTCCCCTCTGAGAGAAGGTGCATGGATGCTTGTAGTCTTATATTATCTGCTTGGATACTCTGTACTCGCGCTACTCCTCATGTCAGGAAAAAATACAATCTGAGGGTCCTACACGCGAGGGATCATGGGTACAGTGGACGTCACACTAGGGATAGTATTAGTGGCACGCCCTTGTTCACCCCTTTTCGAGTTTCAAAAACAAACTGTAATACTCTGCAGCTTCCACTAGATGTCGGTCTATGCACAGCATGTGAATCTAAGCAGATACAAGCATCAGAACTACGATACGGTGAGTAATGTATATATTTTCTCCTTAATACAAGGCTAGCACACTCCCACACAATACTGGGTGCGCAGTGTTTTCATTGAATAGGGTGGTTTAAATCACAAGCTGAACTACACAAGTGTCAATTTAATTATCAAACCTACAGCATTACATAGCAAATTGCTCTGCGACACTTATTTAATGCCTTGAATACTAGCTTTTGGTTTAGAGGAAGGATACAGAATGTCAGTTGAAGCTATGCACCGTTACTAAGGCTGCATTACTAGATGAAAGCCAAGTGAATGGTTAGTAGTGGGTGAATAGTGCTGTTGGCTAAGAATATGGTTTTGAATTGAATCCTTCATTTGGTGCTGTGTTCGGAGGGCTGGGGTGATGTATGTTCTTTAAGTCTCGCGGCTGCATTTTGGGCTCTTTGTAGCCTGTTGTCTCTTATGAGAGATTAGCACACACCACCATATGTGGCATGTTAAGGGGATACCTAGTATCCCCCTTCTCTTGGCTCCTGTAACTTTTTGGTCACAGTAACCACCCTATAGTTATAGCTGGTGGCAGTGGATGTGTTCTGCCAACTTGAGTGCTATTTTATTTTTACAGCAGACTGTATTTGCAGTCTCAGTTATGCACCAAAGGATCATCTATGTTCTAACATGGTGGCTTCTTTCTTTTTTCAGATTAACAAGGGGGTCCTGGGAGTCCCTCTGCCAGACATTAGTCCTGGTTACGAGAGACTTACCCAGAGTCTTTAGCTCACTATCTTTCACAGAGAAGAAATATCCCAAACATATCAGTCTTTGTCCTGCCCTGGGGCAGTCCAGCACCGAAATGCTAGGCAATTCTCCTCTGAACAAGAGTACCAACAGAAACCCCAGACACGTGTTTCGGTCTGGTTGGACCTCATCAGTAGGGTGGATCTGTGCCTCTCTAAGAATAGCGAGCAAGGGGTCCACGTCTGGATTCCCCTAGTAACAGAGGGACTCCCAGGACACCCCTTGTTAATTTGCATTTTTAAATAACTTTGGGTCTCACCCTAAGTTACTAGGGGAATCCAGACGTGGACCCCTTGCTCACTATTCTTAGAGAGGCACAGATCTACCCTACTGATGAGGTCCAACCAGACCGAAACATGTGTCTGGGGTTTCTGTTGGTACTCTTGTTCAGAGGAGAATTGCCTAGCATTTCGGTGCTGGACTGCCCCAGGGAAGGACAAAGACTGATATGTTTGGGATATTTCTTCTCTGTGAAAGATAGTGAACTAAAGACTCTGGGTAAGTCTCTCGTAACCAGGACTAATGTCTGGCAGAGGGACTCCCAGGACACCCCTTGTTAATTTTCTTTCTTTTTTCACCATTTCTTGTCTGGTTGTCCTTTGTTAGCCTTTCTTTTCCCCTTGTGGGCGGAGGAAAGTCTGTGCGTGAGTCGTCTTTGGCGAGAACCCTTGGGTGTCCCCGCCTGGGCTCCATTGTGTCTGCGAGGACAGGAAGCAGGGATGCGTTAACACACCCCTGCCCTTTGTCCGCTAGAGTGCCTGAATGGAACCAGTTAACACTGGGCGGATGGCTGTCCTGATTGGACTGCCACCCGCCCCTTTCTGTAAATTGCTAAGTTTGCAGAGGAGTGAATGGGAAAATTGAATAAAAGCTGAGGTTCTAGAGGCAGAAGTCAAGTCGACCACTGGAACAGAAGTTCCCAATCCACAAACTGGCTTCAGTGTGTGAGTGCTAAGCATGAGTTTTGACGCCAGTGGTACTTATTGGACAACGTATGTATGTGTGTGTGTGTGTGTCTCAGATCTGTCATTGGATAGTGGGAGGTTCAGCTCTTAACTGGCATTTGGGATTAGAAGACCCCTGCAACCACTCTAGAGAGATCCTGGAAGAAACTGAAGGAGCCAGGAATCCTGTCTAGCTGCAAGATCTGCAAAGAGACTGGAGACCAGTTAGAAAAAAAAGCCTGGCAATCAACTTCTGCTGCTGTCCTGGTAGTGCCCTGTCTTGTGGAATACCTCCAGCAGGCCTGTGAAGGAGCTGTGACCCTTGGAGTGGAGGGAACATCCATTCTCAACATCTGCTCAACTCCTACGAAGAAGATCCTTCGGAAGTGCCCCTAGCTTGCCCCTTGGCTGACCAGCTCAGTTTGGGCTACTGTGTTGCAGACATCTTTGTTCCGAGTTGAGGCCTGGAATCTTCAGCGTCTCCCATAAGGCTTACCCCTGCGATATTTTGTGGTCCTAGCATCAAGGGGACCCGAGATAAAGTCTTACTGCAGCAAGTGAATCACTTTGCATCGCCGTACATTGGTGGTCATCGTCCGAAACTGCTTACTTGCATCCAGTCCTGTCCTGAGAGGGGCCCTGCATGGAGTTCTTTTGCATGTTCTCATTTTAAGACCTCGCACCATCATTAGTTGCCGTCAGGACAAGTGCTCGAACCTGCAACTCCTAAGGATCAAGGGCTGAGGCTGACAGTGGAAAAAGTGACCTCAGACCCTCTTCAGCAGACCTGCCAAGTCCTATGAAGAATCTCACTACAGGGGGTGAGTTGTAGCAATACTTACTTTAAACCTGAACTCCCTTTTAAAAGTGTTGGTAACTTATAGAAACTTTTGTAATAGTTGTCTTTGCCATTGCTTATTTGCACAAGCACTATGAAAGTTGTGGACACATTTGTTAGATTAACTTGTCCCCTAGCCCTTGGAACTGTTCATGGGACCCCAGATGCCCTACCTTTTTATTTTATTCGGCTTCACAAAACTGCATGGACCTTTGCAGAATTTTTGGGCACAAACGCCCATACGTCTTGGGATGGACATCTGAAGCTAGGATTGTAACTCTGTGGACTTGTAGTGCTTATACTAATCTGTACCTTCCTTTTCACTGGTTTGATATGTATTGTGCCCTTCTCCAGTGATTGTTTATATGTATGTTATTGGTGTTGTGTGATAGCTTTTTCACTGTTATTTGACCATAAGAAATGTTTTTTTATACTGGATTTGTCGAAGTGTGTTCCTTGACTGTTTGACTGTGTGTGCTCATTGTGGACCCCTTACAAGCTCACCACCTCTTGATGCTTGGCCTAGACCACTCTTCTACCTACCTTGAACTGGTTTGACTACAGCTCCCAGAGTTGCCCCTGTCACAATAGTAGGCTGGCCTTCTATACATCCAAAGGGGGGTCTGGGAATCTCTCTACCAGCACGAACACAGCCCAATGACCTGTTCTTGGGTGAATAACCCCTGGGAGAGACTCTACCAAGTCTTCAGCTCACTGTCCTTTTCACAGAGAAGAAATTTCCCTGCATATCAGCCTTTGTCCTGCCCAGGGGCAGTCCAGCGCCGAAATGCTAGGCAATTCTCCTCTGAACAAGAGTACCATCAGTAACCCCATGCACGTGTTTCAGCCTTGTTGGGCATCATCAGTGAGGTGAAACTGTTGCCTCTCTAAGTACAGTGAGCAAGGGGTCCACGTCTGGATTGCCCTGTTAACTTAGGGTGAAACCCAAAGTTAATGTATGCAAACAAAGGGGGGTCTGGGAATCTCTCTACCAGCACGAACACAGCCCAATGACCTGTTCTTGGGTGAATAACCCCTGGGAGAGACTCTACCAAGTCTTCAGCTCACTGTCCTTTTCACAGAGAAGACATTTCCCTGCATATCAGCCTTTGTCCTGCCCAGGGGCAGTCCAGCGCCGGAATGCTAGGCAATTCTCCTCTGAACAAGAGTACCATCAGTAACCCCATACACGTGTTTCAGCCTTGTTGGGCATCATCAGTGAGGTGAAACTGTTGCCTCTCTATACATCTGTGCACCAGTCCAGGGTATAGAAAATCAGTCCTAATGGTATTGTGGCACAAGCTAGTTAAAAATGTTTTCTTTGAAACAAATGGCTTAATCTGTCTGAGAAGTGATATTGGGAGTTTTTTATGATGTAGTCGTCATGCGCATCCGCTCCGAGTGATGAACCAGACAGACACCTAGTGTCTTAGCTTTGCTGAGGACTTTGTCTAGAATCCAGTTTAATTCTGGATTGAGAATATCAGTGTTTGAGCCATTCACATTGAATGTGTAGACATTAAGTGTTTAATGATTTAATAGATGCAACCACGTTTACTTGCATCCGTCTCATAACAACCAACCAATATATAGTTGTGGTAATCTTAAAAATGTTGGTTACAAGCTGCATGGTTTGTGATGATTTTGAAGACTCTTCTGCCTGTGTTGTAAAGAATCTATTTGGTTTGCATAGTGAGCTTTTTTTGCTTTTGTTAGTTTTCATAGAGCTTAACGCTGTTTTGTCTGTCGGATGTAGTTTCCTCTCTCAATCTTGCCAAACTTCCATTTTGTTTTCATTTTTGAAATCGCAAACGCATTTGTCAGCATGCAAACATTTGTACAGTATTTGCAAGTAAAATACTAGTTTTTTCCTTTCTTCATTTAAAATGTTTTTATTACTTTCATTGTAAAATGTGTTCTCTTATTGCTTTTTACTGCTTTATTTTCAGTGCAGTTATTTATTCCCAGGGTGTTCTAAGATATCTGTTTTAATTAATGTGGTAGAATAGGAGTCCCAGGAAAGTGATAGTCGCTTCTCACTGCCACTGAGCTCTTAGTGCAGGAAACAATAGTCCCTGTCTAGTTGAATGCAAGCTGGTCATTTTTGCTCACTTAGGACTTCAAACAACTTAAAACCAGCCTGTACATCTTTCTAAAATGGATATCCAGTGTCTGGAATTAATCTGCAGTTGTTACAAGGGAGGCCAGAAGAGTGCTAGAATTGCATTTTTGTCAGCTCTGGACTATACCTTTACTTTCATACTAGCAGCTTGCATATTACAACGATTACAAACAATGAGGAGTTTTGCTCCTTACTAAGAGGTTTTACACGCGTCCATGGCAGAAAAATGGAAATACCCTTTTAATTTCTTGTCCCTTAATACAATTTGTCTCAGTGCACATCTATGACAACCTCTCTACTTTTGCGTGATCCTCAATGACTCTCAATCCATATAACGTGCTACTAGATACTGATTCTTTAAGTAGGCATTTGTGTCTTAGACTTTTCAGTCCTTTGAGTGCAAAATCTGGAACTTTAGTATATTCTGTTTTGAAATTCCCAAATCCAGGAGATATTTCCCTGCTTGGAAGAGATTTTATGAAAGAATGGAACATAATGTAAGAAATATTGCATGATTTAGTGCCATTCAATAGTAGTAAATGTTGCTGCCTAATCTAGTAGCTGTGCTATCACGCTGAGAGATGTCGCATTTATAATCAACCAGACCTAATGAATTTGCCAGACCTGTTGAATATTTGAGTTGAGCCCAAGGTTTGTGGCATTTAACATTTTTATGTCAATGAACACTGCAGTTGAGCAGCATTCAGGTTGTGTTGAGAGGGCATTGTCTCTACTCTTCTTTCCTTCCATTCTGTGTTCCTAGTTTACTATCTCCCGCATTTGGGAGTCCAGTAATTGCTTGCCTGATGCTTCTGTTGCCCCATCTTACTAGCCCGTATTTTGTTTGCCTCTACAGATGCCCGGCATGCCCATGCCTCCTCCCCCGATGAGCAGGCCACCCATGCCAGCACCACCACCACCTCCTCCAGGGATGGCTATGGCTTTCCAGATGCGCCAACCGCCTCCTGGAATGGGACCGCCACCCCACCGCATGCCATCCATTGACCAAGGCGGCTTGTCTGAAGAGGACAGAATGAAGATGGCTCAGCAACAGTCTGCAATGTTGATGGCGCAGCAGCAGCAACAGCAACAGCAGCAACAACAGCAACAGCAGCAACAACAGCAACAGCAGCAACAACAGCAGCAGCAGCAGCAACAGCAGCAGCAACAGCAACAACAGCAGCAGCAACAACAGCAGCAGCAACAACAGCAGCAGCAGGAAGAGAGAGCAAAGCAGGTGTGTGCATGTGTTTGGGTGCTCGTGCTGTACTGGTGTAAGTATATGTTCATGCTGGCTATGAACTTGGATGAAGGTAGCCAGGTTTAAGGTGGGGCACAGAGTAGGTAATGCATTAGGTGGAATTGTAAATTATACCTGGTTTTGGTGTGCAGCTTGCCGCAATGGGGTTCCCAATCTAATATTCAAGGACCAGTCCCAACCTTGGGCTCCAGTTTTGTATACCTTTTTGTGGTCTACTATCAAGGGGTATGGGATACATCGAATACTTCCAACTTGAGACCAATAGCTTTACTTGATACCGTCAGTAAAATAGTTGGTGCACTTCCTTTGAAGAAGTTGTGGGCCCAAAGTATTCAGCATATGGACAGATGCCAATCTGGCTTCCACAAGGGAGTCTGTCCTCAATTGAACAGCTTCCTACTATTGCTATTATAAAAAGCTGGCAAGCACAACAGGACATTTTCATTGCATCCATTAAACTTGCATCAGGTAAGATAAATTATGGTTGAAACAGTGAGGTTGGGGTCTTGCATATATTTTGGACCCACTAATCTATATATCCAAACAAATATTTATTTTTTATTTTTTTGTTTATTTACATGCTTATAGAGGAACGAAAGCCTGCGGACATCAGGGTACAGAACACAAAACATGTAGTAAAGACTAGATTAAGACAATCGCACAAAGTTAACTAGCTATCTGGAGGTCTGGGATTAGTTATTGTAACAAGATAGGTTTTAAGGTGCTTTCTGAAAGCCAGATAGCTAGGTTCAATTCGGAGGGTTGGGGGCAGCATATTCCTTTGCTGAGCTGCCAGCACGGAAAAGCTCTACCCGATCCAGTAACTCAACTGTAGGAGGGCACTGAGATCCTACTTTGTGCTTCTGATTTGGGGTTTATCGTAGAATCTTTTTCTTAAGATATGCTGGCGCAGAGCAATACAAACACCTATGCTGCACTAGAGTCAAGGATTTAAAATGAATCCTCTCTTCTATCTTGAGACAATGCAGCCATTTCCTTCCCTCAGAAATGTGGTCTCTTTTCCTGATGCCTTTTTATAATGCATACAGAATTATTTTCCATAATCTGGCATCCCTCCAAACCTTTCTTCGTAGCCCAGAGCATAAGAGAATTACCATAGTCAAAGCGGAACAGAAAGGTGCCCCTAGCAACGGTGGCAGTATTCTACTCCTACTCCCTCTGTGTCCTTGATATGGAAAGACTCATCTGCCCCTAACGTGGCTTGCACTTGACTGGTTCCAAAGATCATCATCTCCATCTTTTTGCTGTTTAAACATATCCAGTTACCCTCCATCCATTTTTCTATGATGCTGTATAATGTGGAAGTTGTTTGACTATCTATAAGATGGTTACCATCCAACTCTATCACTAACTGGGTATCGTTGGCGTAGTTTGTGTAAAAAAAAAAAAAAAAAAAAAAAAAAAGAGAAAAATGCCCCGTTGCTTTCCTGTTCGCACAGGCATCGCATGTAGAAGTTAAAAAGGAGGGGAGATAGACTATCTCCTTGTGGAACCCCAGAATTATGTGTGCTGCCTTTGAAAATGTTCCCCCCGCCAGTGAATTTTTGCCTCGCGTTCAGCCTGAAAGGATGTCAACCATGCCAACGCTTCCTTGCAGCAGCCTGCCATTTCATCCAGGACCTGATGTAGTAATTTGTGGTCCACTAAATCAAAGGCTGCACTTAGATACAAGATCATCAGTAGCCCTGACTTACCCTTATCGAGAATGCCAAGCATGAAAGTCTGCATGTGCAGCATAGTGGTCTCCATGATGTGTGCAGCACAGAAACCTGATTGCTGGTCACGCAAAATGGAATTAGCTTAGATATGTTACTGGAGTTGAGTAGTTGCTATTTTGTCCAGGACCTTAAAAATGAAATTACAATTCGTAATGGGACGCAAATTGCCTGGGTCTTTGGGATCTAGGCCTGGCGTCTTATGAGGGGACTGATGGTGACTTCCTTAATGCACTTAGATACTGTACCTTCTTGAAATGAAGCATTGACTATTTTGGCCCATACTGGAGAGAACATTTCTTTGTTTTCCAATATAATTTTCGGAGGCATTATATTTTCAGAACATGAGGTGGGTTTCATGTTGGCCAGCACTCTAACCATCTCCTCTTCTGAAATGGAGTGGAAATTGAAACCTCCTACTTCAGCTAATATCAGAATTCGATTAGAGTCCTGGAGCCGGCGCTCTTCAATCTGTATATTTCAAATGGATTGTGTCCTCCAACGTATTCCACATCTTTGACATGTAATGGCCACTGCTGTGCAGTTTTGGAAATTTTTAGGCAGATGGCGTCCTGCGTTGGGTCGATGTCCCTCGAAGGCCTCCATCGCGGGCGATGTCACCGGATGTTATAAATGGGACGCACGGCACCCGTAGCCTCGGTTCTGTTTTTTCCACAAATGCGTTTGCTTCGAGAACTCGGCGCGCCTCATGTGTTCTTCTTCGTGAAAAGTCTTCATCTACCCCTCCGACTCCGCGGTCTGGCTTTAAGACTTGCAGGGACTGTAAGTCCAAGATGTTGATTACTGACCTGCACCGCATTTGTTTGTGGTGTCTAGGCGAGAGTCATGATACCGACGACTGCCAAGTAGGTCGGGTTTCTGAAAAACCTATTAAGTCCCTAAAAGCTGCAGGTGTTTCTACCGACGATTCGAGGGGTGACTCTCCTCGTCTGAAGGAGTCCCTGGGGTCTTGGGGTCCCGGAGTGGGTCCCGCCACTCGTCGTCCTCGTCTCGGCACTCCCGGAAGCGGCGTCACCAGTCACCTTCCCCGTCCTCGTCGGATGATGGCACCACGAGGAAGGTGGCTTGTCCCACTAAATCCTCGACGCCTGAGGAATGGGAGGCCTTCAGGGAGCAAATGCTGGCAATTTTCCTGTCCCAGGGCACAGCTATGTCCGCGCCTTCGGAAGAAGCCGGCAGGGAACGGTCTCAGACCGATGCTCGTGTGCTTTCGGGCCCGGGTCCTCGGCGCGATAAACCTCAGGAACCATTGAGGTCCTGTTCAGACAAGGATCCGGTTGATCACCAGAGACGTGCTGGGTCCAGGTCTTGGTCTTCGTACCTGGCAAAACCGCAGAAGTCTAAGGGCTCGAGGTCGGCGTCAACTTAGTCGGCGCTGTCTGTGCTTTGCCTTCACTCCAGCCGTCAGCGCCTTCGGGGTCATTTGGCCGGAATTTGCCGGTGGAGCTCCCTGGTACTGTGGATCCTCCAAGAAAGGCTAAATCTAAGACTGGGCAGCCTCTTGTCGACTCCAGGCCCACTCCTGTTCCTAGGCAGTTCTTTCAGTCTCTGGATGATATCTGTGAGGATGAGGAGAGGTTGAATTTGGAGTTTGAACCTGTTGAGCCTGATGAAGTCCCGGTCTTTTCCGGAGACAGTCAAATGGAGGAGTTACATCAGTCATTGCAGTCGTAGCATTGCATTTCCTGAGGTGGAGTTTGGCAGGCCTGACCCTGGGGCTCATGCGTAATCCTCCTATAGGAGATTGATGGCCAGAGTTACTGAGTATCTTGGTTGGTCCAGTCCTCAGTGGCATTTTGTTCAGGATGATCTTACTCATATTTTGGATCAAGGTCCGTCCACTGACCTAGTGTTGCCGTTTCATTTGACTTGGCTAAAAATGGTGTTGGCTACTTGGCAGACCCCGGAGTATCTTCCGGCGGTTAACAAGTCGGTAACTAAAAAATACTGCCCTTCCTATCCTCGCACCCCACTCCTGAGAGCTTGGTGGTTCAGGCGCCTACGGCCACCTCTAAGCAGGTGGCGTACCCTACCATCCCTCCTGTTAGGGACGAAAAATGCTTTGAAGGTTGGGCATGCAAGGTGTTGTGTGGGGAGTATGGCGCTGAAGTCAGCCAACTCCACTTGTGCCGTGGCAAGATTTTAACACTCTATGGAATTGTCTCTCTAGCGGCTGAGCATATGCCAAAGTGGGAAGAAGGGGATGGGTTCCTTGTTCTCGCACAAGATGGCAAAGATGCCATGTGTGAATCCCTTCAGTTACGGTTGGACGCGGCCGACAGTGTTAGCCGGTCCATGGCTGCGAGCACCGTTATACGCAGGTTTGCGTGGTTGCGGAAGTTGGGTTTTGCTCCGAATGTACAGGCCCGCCTTCTGAACATGCCCTTTGATGGCGCTCTTTTGTTTGGCAGCAAGGCTGACGAGAGCCTTGGGAGGTTGCAGACCTCAAAAGCTGCTGCTAAATCTTTGAGCGCAGCTTTGCGTCAACCTCTTTTCGTCCTAGGGGACAGCACTGGAGGGGAGGTTCCTTTTTGTTACTGCTCTTTTGATAGGACGAGAGGAGCTGCAATCAAAGGGGTCAATGTAAAACTACCCATGGTGGTCGGGGAAATAGGGGTGCCAAAGCCGCCCAGGCAGCAGCCTCTTTGCCTTCAGGCGCTGCCGCAGCCGCTCCAAAACAGCTATGAGGCCAAGTTCCATTGTTTGCCGGTTGGGGGCAGACTGTCTCGGCATCTCGAAGAATGGTGAGCTATATTGGATGCATGGGTTCTGGATACAATAGCCCACAGCTACTGCCTTCCGTTCCTAAAGCGGCCTCACCACAATCCACCGGGGTCTCTTTGAAGCTTCCTGATCCGCTCCTTGTGCAGGAAATCTTGACCTTGCTGGAGAAAGGTGCTATAGAACTGGTGCCTGTAGCGGAAAGGAACAAGGGATGGTATTCCCCATATTTTTTATTCCAAAGAAAGACTGGGGATTGAGACCCATCTTGAACTTGCATTGGTTGAACAAACTCCTCCAGGGGGGACAAGTTCAAGATGGTCACTCTTTCTCAGATCCTCCAGGCCCTTCGACTTCAGGATTGGTTGGTGTCTCTGGACCTACAGAATGCTTACTTTCCTGTACAGATTCATCCAGAGCACAGAAAGTACCTGAGGTTTGCGCCGGCAGCTCGCACTTTCAGCTTCAGGGCCTGCCATTCGGATTGACCTCCACCCTGAGGGTCTTCACCAAGCTAATGCTGACACCGTATCTATGGTGAGGTTGGGGGGGGGGGGAGATTCACGTCTACCCCTACCTGGATGACTGGCTGATATGTGCGAGTTCTCCCGAGCAAGCGTTGGATAATCTCAGCCTCACCTGCCGCTCCCTCCCCAAGCTGGGCTTCTCCCTCAATTTCAAGAAGTCTCATCCGACACCTTCCCAACAGCTCCAGTACATCGGACTGTGTTGAACACGTCCTTGGGAAAGTGCTCACCTTCCAACGTGAAAGCTCATCACATTGTACAGATGGACAAATTTCAACATTCCCAGCGGCTTCCGGCTTTCAAATTCTTAAGGTTGCTCGGTCTCATGGCATCCTGCATTTTCCTGATGCCAGAGGCCAGACTGAGGATGAGATCACTGCAATGGGTTCTAAAAATGCAGTGGTCACAATTCTCAGGCAAGATGTCGGATCCCATTCAGATTCTGCGCTCAGGCTTGCAGCATCTTTTGTGGTGGGCCAACGAGGGGAATCTGATGAAGGGGGAGCCGTTTTGGCAACCATGGCCAGGGGTGACAGTATTGACGGATGCTTCCCTCACAGGATGGTGAGACCATGCCGACGATCTGACCGCCAGCAGTCTTTGGTCTCCGTCGGAGTCAAAACTCCACATCAACCTGTTAGAGCTGAGGGCCAGCCTGATGGCCCTGAAGGCTTTTCTGCCGTCTGTGCGGGGGAAGGTTGTCCTGATCATTACGGACAACACAGTGGCCATGCATTACTCAACAAAAAAAAAGGTGGGGGGTAAGGTCACTCCCGTTGTGCAGAGGGGCAATGCAGCTCTGGTCCGGGGCAATCCAGCAAGGAATATCACTTTCGGCAGTACATCTGGCTGGAGAGGAGAACGCGGCGGTGGACGCTCTGAGCGGGCAAAGCACGGTCTCTCACGAGTGGGAGTTTGCTCAGGAAGTCTTTTTGGAGATCTTTGCCCTTTGGGGAACCCCGCAAGTGGATCTGTTTGCGACCAATGCCAAACGGAAGTGCAAGAGATTCTGCTCAAAGGAATTTCCTCTGAGAGGAGCCTTAGGAGACTCATTCGTTGTGGATTGGTCATTCCCACTTCTCTACGTGTTTCCTCCGGTCCCCGTCATTCCTCAGGTTCTAAGGAGGTTTCAGAGGTTCGGATCCCACATGATCCTCATTTCTCCGGATTGGGCCAGGAGAGCGTGGTAACCAGACCTTCTAGAATTGTCCATCTGCCCTCCACGCCATCTTCTCTCTCGCTCTCGCTAGGGGGTTCTCCATCCAGAGGTCAAGATTCTCAACCTTCACGCTTGGTTTCTAAAAGGTTGAGATATAAGGATTTGGACCTCCCGGATGACGTGGTGGTGTTGCTTTCGGCTAGGCAGCCATCGACCACATCCCTGTACCGTTGACGTAAGTTTTGCAACTGGTGCAGAGGACACAATGTGGATCCTTTTCAGTGTTCCATTCCAATGGTTCTGTCTTTCTTGCTTTCTTTGGCCCACAGGGGTCTACAAGTGGTTACCATTGAAGGTTACCTGGCGGCGCTGTCTAGTTTTTAAGCGCTTGTCTGAAGAGTGTTCTTACTTTAAGATTCCTTTTGATTTCTAAAAGGGCTCACAAATGTGTTCCCGCCTTCCCCGTTTCAGGTGCCGGTTTTGGATCTGAATTTGGTCTTGAAATGCCTGATGGGTGCTCTGTTTGAACCGCTGCACACTTGTCCTTTGAGATAGGTGTCTTTCAAGACAGATTTCTTGGTTGCAGTTACATCTGCTCGCAGAGTGAGTGAATTGCAGGCACTTTCATCTAAGCCACTCTTTACTGTGTTCCACAAGGATAGGGTTGTACTGAGGGTACGTCCATCCTTTCTACCTAAGGTAGTGTCTGAGCCAGAAAGTGGTACTTCCTGCTTCTATCCTCCCCGTCCCCCCCGCCTCCCGCTCAATCCCCCCCCCCCCCCCCCCCCCTCATCCTGGTAAGGAAGAGGAGAGACTTCATAGGTTGGCCACTAGGAGAGCTTTGAGCTTTTACATCTCTAGGATGTCCACGATCCAAGTGGACAACCAACTCTTTGTGGGGTACGCTGGACAACGATTGGGCCAGGCTGTTGTCAAACAGACCTTATCCAGGTGGATTATCCTCACCATTACTGAATTTTAAAGATTGGCGGGTAAGGACCCTCCTGAGGATCCCCGGAAGATACCAGGGCCATCGGGTGCGCCCCCTGCCATGAAGAGCAGTGTTCACCCTCCACCGCCTTTTCACCCGTCGCCCCCTCCACCGAGGGAGGATACGGACCTGGACACAGCGAACACGGACGACGATGGTGGGTTCGGAGACCTCCTTTCTCTGCCACCCAGAGCCTCACTGCCCAAATAGATTGGCTCGTTCCATGCCATGATCTCTAGGGCCTCGGACCTGTTTCAGCTGACCCCTGAGGAAAAGGAGGGTTTCCTGTACCAACACCGTGAGGTAAAGCGGAAGACCATGCTGTCTATTCCTCTGTTGGACGACATTTGGGACGAGGGGCTGGCCCTTATGAAGAACCCGGCCTCGGCGAAGAGGGACCAGTATGAAAAGAAGTACAGGGTGCCGGACTCTGCACCCAAGTGTTTGAGGTCCCAGCGTTCCCCGGATTCAGTAGTCTGGATACTTGTATCTCTCCTCTGGCTCTGCTGCGTCAGCGACCTCCGCCCCTCTCCCCGGACAGCGAGGGGAAGAAGTTGGATGCCATGGGACGACGAGTCATCACATCGGCAGCGACGACCATCAAGGCGGCCAGCGCCCTCACCATCGTGGCCTGCTACAACAGGGAGCTCTGGTTTAAAATCGCTCCCCTCCTGGACTTCCTTCCCGATGACAAGAGATCAGAAGTGCTGTAGATCCTGCAGGAGGGCGAGGTGGCATCGGACCATGCCATTCCAGTGGCCACCGACATTGCCGATACAGGATTCTGCCAAATGGGCAACAGCATTTGTCTTCATCGGTGGGGATGTTTGAAAGCCACCAACTTTTGCCAGGAGGTGCAGTCGAGGGTATTGGAGATGCCCTTCGGGAATAATTTGTTCGGCAAGACCGTGGATGAGTCCCTTCAGGCCATCAAAGTGGACACTGAGGTGGCTCGTGCCTTGGGCACGCTTCAACAGCGACGGCCGTCCTTGCGGAACTCTGGCGGGAAATCCCAAGGTTCCTTCAAGTGCTTCGGCGGAAGCTTATCGTCTTACCATCAACCGTCCTGCTCTTTGCCCCAGGAGGCCTACAGGGGCCGCAGCAAGTCTGGAGGAGGTTGTTGTCATCAAGGTCCCCAAGGTGGCGCCTTCCCGACAAAGCGAGATTGAACCGGCCGTGACGTTGGGCCCCCACCCGCGCACCCCGGTGGTAGGCCGGCTGGCAAACTTCGTCACTGTGTGCAAGTCCATCTGCACTGACAGTTGGATGCTGGATGCTCTGGCCCACGACACGCCCTGGAATTCCAACGAAAGTGTCCGCGCATACCACCCGTGGCCAGGCAGGAAAACCACGTCCGTCAGCTTCTGCTGGAGGTGCGGGCCATGCTGAAGAAGCGTGCCATAGAGCTTGTTCCAAGGAGGCTCCGGGGTTCTGGAGTTTACTCTGTACTTCCTCGTCAGGAAGACAACAGGCGGTTGGAGGCCCATCCTGGACCTCTGCCGTCTGAACAAGTACATCAGATTCCAAAAGTTTCGGATGGTCACCCTTCAGCACGTGCTGGGACAGCTGGAAGAAGGGGATTTCCTGTCGTCGTTGGACTTGGAGGATGCCTACTTTCACATCCCCATTCACAAGGGACACTGCAAGTTTCTGCGCTTCGTGCTTGAAGGGCAACATTATCAGTTCAAGGCCCTTCCCTTCGGATTGAAGTCGGCACCAAGGGTTTTCACCAAGTGCCTGCGCCAGTGGCGGCACAGCTGCACCTACGAGGGATCCACGTTTACCTCTACCTGAACGACTGGCTCGCCGAGCGAAATCGAGGGAGACCGCCGTCGCACACACAGCGGAAACTGTCCAGCTGCTGATGGAGCTGGGGTTCTCAGTGAACTATTCGTAGTCTTGCTTGGTGCAAGACGCACTGTTTCTGGGGTCTCGACTCAACACGGTGTCATGCCCGGCGTCTGTCGGAGGAGTGGATAGCTGCCATCCTGGGCAAGGTACAACGGCTGTTGACCCTGAAGATCGCAAGGGTGAGATCCATCAAGTCCCTTCTCGGCATGATGTCATCATGCGTCTACCTCATTCGCCTGTGCAAGCTTTGGATGCGGCCACTGCAAGAGTACTTCGACGCCCGTTGGATCCAGTTATCGGGAAGCTTCGAGGACAAGATCTCTCAACGATTTCTGTCGAGCGATACGGTGGTGGGGAGTCTGCGCACCTCATCCGGAGATGGTCATGACGGATCCCTCCCTGGAAGGATGGGGTGCGCACACCTGAGGTCTCCACGCAAGAGGCCTGTGGCTAACGGAGGAGAAGTCATTGTATATCAACGTACTGGAGCTACGTGCAGTGTTTTGGGTCCTCGGGTCTTTCCTTCTGTCCGTCAAGGGCAAGGTGATATGGGTCTTCACGGACAACACCACCACAATGTTCTCCATCCGGAAGAAGGGGGCACCAGCTCACCCCCCCCCCCCCCCCAGCGCTCTCCAGAGAGGCGCAGGACCTATGACACTGGGCCGTTGCCCAGGGGATGTTCCACGTCCCTTTGACTCTAGCAGGAGTGAAGAACACCATTGCAGACTCCCTCTGCAGGGAGCTGCGCTCTTGCCACAAGTGGGAGCTTCGGCAGGACCCAAGTGGATCTTCTTCTGTTCTGTCGATGGAGCAATCCCCAGATCGATCTGTTTACGACTGCGACAAACACCACGTGCCGGAGGTTCGCCAGCATGTTTCCCCAGCCGGGGAGCATGGGCGACGCGTTCTCATTCCCCTGGGGCGGCCTGTTTCTGTATGCGTTCTCTCCGTTGTCATTGCTTCTTTGACTAGTCAATCAACTCGGACGGTCCCTGTGCAGGATGATCCTCGTCGCACCGGCGTGGCCGAGACAGATAAGGCACCTGGACTGTCAGTGTCCTCTCCAGTCAAGCTTCCAGCAGCCGCAGATCTTCTCGCCAGAGAAGGAGACGCGATCCTGCACCACGACCCAGGGTTGCTGAACTTGCAGGCCTGGCTCCTGCTTCGCTATAGTTTGGAGGATACGATATCCCGGCGGACTGCAAGGAGGTGCTTGCCAAGGCCAGGGCTTCGTCTACGCTGAAATGCCACAGACATAAGTGGAAGAGGTTCGCCGTCTGGTGCCGTGCACAGAAGATCGACTCTCTGCGGATTATGGCTCTGCAGGTGCAGCCGTATTTGCTACCGCTGGCCAAAGCGGGGCTGGCTCATGCCTCCATCAAGGTTCATCTGGTGGCTATCTCCCGCTACACCAGAACTCCGGGACGGTCGTCGTTATGGTCACACCGCCTGGTCAAGGAGTTTATCAAAGGACTTCTCTGTTCGTTCCCGCCGGTGAAGGCTCAGGCCCCGGCGTGGAAGCTCAATGTGGTGCTGACTAGGCTAATGTGTCCTCCGTTCGAGCCTATGCATTCTGCGCCACTGAAATTTTTGTTGTGGAAAACAGCTTTTCTTGTGACCATCACCTCCGCACGACGAGTGGGAGAAATCTTCTGTAAACCACCTTACTTGACATTCCACGAGATGAGGGTGGTGCTACGGACACACCCCTCCTTCATGCCCATGCCCAAGGTGCTGTCTGACTCATCTAAACAAGCCCTTGGTGTTACCTGTGTTCTTCTCAACGCCTTTCTCGCCGGCTGAGAGGACTTTGCACTCGCTGGATGTGGCGAGAGCGCTGAAGTTCTACGTGGACCGCACAAAGAGTTTTCAGAAGATGTCACAACTGTTCGTGAACTTTGGTCCTGTGAACCGTGGGAAAGCTTTGTCCAAGGCTACCATTTCTAGGTGGCTCTCCGGCGGTATCATGCATTATCACAAGTTGGCGAACTGACTGCTGCCCGGCTGTCAGTCCATTCCAGCGATCGCTGCGACGACGGCGTTCCTGTATGGTGTGCCCCTGCTGGCCATCTGCAGGGCTGCTACGTGGAGGTCTACGTACACCATTACACGATTCTTCTGCCTCAACAGGGATTCCAGGGTCGGCCCAACAGTTGCCAAGCAACCTGTTTGATTGAAGGTGAGCCTGTTTCGGAGATTAGAGTAATTGCTACTGTTGAGCCTTGCCACATCCCGTGGTTGTGTATGTATGTACTGCTATGTATTCTTTATTCATGAGCATATGAATCCATACCAGACCCCATGCTGGAGAAGGAACAAGTTACTTAACTGTCACTGTTGTTCTCCAGCATGGGTCTGGCACGGATTCACATGCAAACCCTCCCTCCTGCCCCTCGGCGGCTCTTCTTGGTCATACTGCCACTTTACATGTTACCAAATCTGAAGATGGCTGCCAGAGGAGGGGTTTAGGGAGAGGGCAATCATTGGTTGGGGGCAGTATGATCCAGAGCTCAGTCATTGGTTTATAGGAGAAAGACAGTTTATAAGTGAAACTGTTCTTTCTTTTTCCAAGGATTCCCGGCCTGACGGGCAATATTCATGAGCATGTGAATCCATGCCAGACCCATGCTGGAGAACAACAGTTACAGGTAAGTAACTTGTTCCTTCCCTTAATCTTGGTACTTTGTTGCCACTTGTGGTAGCTTGTCACTCTAGGTGTTGCCACTTGTGGTAGCTTGTCACTCTAGGTAACTTATCAGTGTACAATAGGGTGCACATTTTGTTTTTCCCTCGACTAACGCTCTGCGGAATTGTTATTTTAGTTGCGAGCAGCAGTAACCTTTTTAGAGATTTTTCCTCTTCTTTTCTTACAATATTTTATGTATTTTGCAAGAAAGAGCTTTCGGAAGTGGCCCAGAGTGAATCTGGTGCTCTGAAGCAAAATAATCTGAAGAAACAATCTTTGGAATATATAAGACAAACTAAGGTGCAGCGGAGGAAAAACCCCAAAGGGCCTGTAATTTTAAAGTTCAACATGCCACACGTTTACAAACTTTTTTTTTTTTACCACATAGTGATCCCAATTTTTCATTCCAAAGATGCCTAAAGATGCACGTGCTTTCCCATCACCATCCAATTTTAGTCTATAAGAGCATATATGGATGAGGACCACCACCAGTCCGACATAGTCTCCAAATAACTCATGGAAATCTCCCCATGTGTTTCGGTGTTCCAAAGTGCATACAGTGGAAGCATCTTAATATGCCGAGGTGCAAAGGTGCCACTTAAAGTTGTACCCATCACCAGGTTGTCTTAATAAAATGTCACCAGTACCATTGTTAGTATGTCGAAGGAGGCAGATTGATGCAAATGTGCCAGCTCATCCTTCGTTTCCTCGCTTAGCCCCTCCTATATAAGGTGAAACCGGCTTCTTCAGGCGAACACGTCTCTGGCAAATTGTTCATAATGGGTAGTATATGTGTGAAGGCATTTTGTGTTTTTCTAGGACATTTTTTTGAGCCTTAGACCAAATCCAAAAGGGGTTCCTCTGCAGTATAGTTGAGTTCCCGTCTATCAAGCATCGCTTTTAACACTGCTCGGAACCCATCCTAGTTGTCTAATGGGGGATAATTCGAAGTAACGAGAGACGTAACCCATGCCTGGGGGTTCCCGTTCATGTGGGAAATGAGGTACCTGTTAGGGAGATGTATAATTTTAATGCTTCATCCCCGTTCCTAGTGAGAGCCCCAGCACTTTTTGCTGGACTTTCTTTCAATCCTGAAAGAGTGGAGCCTTTCTCCACTCATTCATTCTTGTGGGCTCTGTCTTTAGGAACTCTATTCTTGGTATTCTACCTATACTACGGAGTCGGTCTGCTCCATAACGAAGGCATCTGTGTCTTTACTACTGCAGCATACAGCTCCTTATGGGCAGTGTTGCTGGGGACACTTTCGGGTCTTATTTTGAGATTATTTTTCTATATCCTCAAGTAACTTGTTCTTAATGATACTTGCATCTCCCAAACCTTAGTCTGAGGGATTGGCACACACCACCTTAGGTGGAGTGCCAAAGGGATACCTAGTATTCCCCTTCTCTTTGCTCCTGTGACTTTTTAGTCAGATAGACAAATCTCGTAGTTATGGCTGGTGGCAGTGGACGTGTTCTACCAACTATTGTTTTATACCGCAGGCTGTGTCCATAGCCTCGGTAGTGCACAATAGGGGCACCCAAGTACCAACTTGGGGCCTTACTTCTTTTTTCGACGTTACTAGCGTGGTTGTTCTTTGTTTAGCCCTTCTACCATTCTGGGAAGGGGAGGTCAGTGTGTGTTTTGCCTTTGGGGAGAACCTTTGGGTGTCCCAGTCTAGGCTCCAGAGTGTCTGGGCAGGCAGGAAGTGGGGGAGGAGGAGTCTACCACCCCTCCACCCCTCCTGTCGTTTGTCTGCCAGAGTGCCTGAATAGGACCAGCTCCGACAGAGGGTCTGTCTGTCCGGATTGGACAGCCAAACGCCACTTTCTGTAAAATGATGAGAGAGATTGCAGAGGAGTGTGTGCTGAAACTGTATAAAAGGTGAGGCTTCTGGTCTGGAAAAGCAAGTCTACTGCTGAAGTAACCGAAGAAAGCGACCAGAGATACCTGCAGACCCTTTGCAACACTGTGGCGACCACTGCTGTCCTGACCCCATTTTCGAGGGGATTGTTGTCATGATCTCTGCTTCCAAAAGATCAGGACTTGCCCGACTCCCTTGGAAGCAGACCCATAACCCCGGTTCCGAGTGCCAGCCAGTCCCAATTGGGACCTTTTGGACCCTGTCCTGGCGCCAGTGGCACCAGGCTCATAAAGATGCCCAGTCCCAGCGCTGGAAGCGCCGGGCTCATAATGCTTGGGTGGACTTACCTGCAGCAGACCATGCTGCTTACTTACCTGCCAGTTGAACCCCTGACCCTCTTCTGTTTGGGACTACTTTTCCTGTTGGGTGGGGCAGGAGCCACTCCCTAGGTTCAGAACACTGGAACTCTTCTGGAAAGCAGGAACTCTTTTCTTACCTAGGCGTGGCTGTGGAAGGAGACACCTAAGCACTACAGGAGGCTATTTAAACCACACCCGATGGATGAATCTTGCTTTGCGTTATTCTGCATTCTCTGCAGCAGAACGCTCATCGTGTCTTCTGCTTCTGATCCTGGGCCTAAGGGAACAAAGGCTTACCATCCTGGAATCCAGTCTTCAGCAGCACCTGTAAAGACAAAGAAAGAACAGGTTAGCACTACGGTCTTCAGTGGCAGCGCATCTCTTACCTGGTCCATCGGCTGTCACCAACGCCTCGCGCTGCATTCCGGCATCTGAAAGACAAAGGCTTACCTACTCTTCGCATGCTCCGGAGGTCTTCGCACTGCATTCCGGCATCTGAAAGACAAAAGCTTACCAGCTCTTTGCACGCTCCGGAGGCCTTCGGCGCTGCATCCCGCATCTGAAAGACAAAAGAAGGTGCGTTTAAAGACATTGGGCAACTTTATTACTCACGTGCCATTACTCCTTCCCACGC
Organism: Ambystoma mexicanum; assembly: GCF_040938575.1. NCBI lineage: Eukaryota > Metazoa > Chordata > Amphibia > Caudata > Ambystomatidae > Ambystoma > Ambystoma mexicanum. Next base: position 1,029,288,673 of record NC_090923.1, on the reverse strand, counting down.
CGAATCCAGTGGGTATTCCAGCACCCTTCAGCTTCTCTAAAGCTCCGAACTTGTACCTGCAAGATAAAAGGGACAGTTAGTGCGCATCGTGAAGCAGGCTACAAGCGCTTACTTACGTGCTTCCAGGCGCTTCTATTCCTCACGCGGGTTCGATCCTCAACTCTCATCAGCCCGCCATCCGCCATCGCCGGAACCCTGCAAAACAAGAGATATCATTACAAAAGACTTTTAAGACATTTGAAGTGCCCAGAACTTACCGTTCGTGAAGTTAACGACGGACAGCAGTCCTCTGAGGTCAAGAGGCCTGCACCCTTATCCAGTGAAGAAACTGGTTACGGCACCCTGCCCCGAGGCAGATGGAGAGCTCGGCGTTCACTTACCTAAGGTGAGGGCGTTAACCTTTGGGGTTCTACAGGAGAAGAGGAGAGAGGCACCCAATAAACCCAGTTCATTAATCCCATATTTTCTATCTACAGTGCACAGAGGTCCAGCCCAAAGAGCCAACCGTGTGTTACACATCACCTTTGAAGATACAGCATTCACCCAGTCGAGACCGGCGCCTCTGCGGGAATCAGGTGAGCGTTACAATTGTGTCCTCCGACGTATTCCACATCTATGACTGGTAATGACCACAGCTGTGCTGTTTCGGAAAATTCTTCGGCGTAGACGTCCTGCGTCGATGACTTCGATACACTGTCCCTCGAGGGCCTCCATCGAGGGTCGACGTCACCGGATGTTATATATAGGACGCACGGTGCCCGTAGCCTCAGTTCAGTTTTTTCCGCAAACGTAATCTCAGCATGCTCAGTTCATCTAGTTCGAATTCTACGATGTCTTTGTCGTCTTCTACCCCTAAGTCGGGCTTTAAAAAGTGTCGGGACTGCGGTTCAAAGATGTCCATCACAGACCCGCACGACGTCTGCCTCTGGTGCCTCGGCGAAAGCCACGCCACCGATGACTGCCAGTCCCTGACTTCGAAGGCCTTGCGGGAGCCGAAGTTGTTAACGGTAGGTAGGGTATCTAAAACCTGTAAGCTGAAATCTGCTGGACTTTTGACCGACGACTCTCCGCGTCGCTGTAAGTCCAGGGGGTCTCGGAGTGATTCTCGCCATTCCTCTGCCTCTTCTAGGCATTCGTGGAAGCACTGGCATCGGTCGCCTTTCGTGTCCTCGTCGGAGGACTCCGCCAGAAGGCGGTTGACTTGTCCTACCAAGTATTTGTCACCGAGCCATTCCGCCAGCAGATGATGGCGATTTTCGAATCGCAGGGCACTGTTCCGTCCGCGCCTTTGGGAGAAGCCGGCAAGGAACGGGTTAGGGCCACCGCTCGCACGCCTTCGGGCTCGGGCAGTCGGCGCGATCATAGGGAGCTGTCGAGGTCCCGATTGGACAAGGTTGATCGCCATAGCCGTGCCAGGTCCAGGATCCGGTCCACAACGCCATCAAGACAGTTGGAGCCTGTGAATCCTTCCAAGAAGGCGTTGACGCCATCAGTGCCATGTCCGCCGAGGGACTCTCTCGAGGCTCCGGCTTCGAAGAAGTCGTCGACGCCATTGGCGCGGAGGCCGTCGAAGGAGACACTCGGGCTCCAGCCTCGAAGCAGTTGTCAGTCATCAGCGCCCTCGACGCCGTTTGTGGAGGATTTGCTGGAGATGCCCCGTATGGCTGTGGAAACTCTGAGGAAGGCTCTCTCAGTAAGCCAGTGAGGCCTGTTTTTGAGCCCTTCTGTTCCTCCACCCAGGTTGGATTTATTCCAACCTTTTGGATGATGTTTCGGAGGTGGAAGAAGGGTCTGATGAGGAGATGGTTGTGCCTCATGATGTCCCTGATGACCTGTTGTCCGGTCAGTCAGATGAAAGAACTCCATCAGTCCTTGCATGATGCAAGTGGTCTTGCTACCTCTCCGGAGGTGGAGTTTGGCAGGCCTGAGCCTGGTATGCATGCTGAATCCTCGTACAGGCGCCTCATGTCGAGGGTGACTGAATACTTGGGGTGGTCTGCTCCACCTGTTGATTTTCTTCAGGATGATCTGACAGATGTCCAGGACCAAGGTCCACCCTCTGACCCGGTGTTACCATTTCATATGGCTTTGCGAAGAAGGGTGGCGGCGGCTTGGACTGCTCCGGAGAGTCTCCCGGCAGTGAATAAGTCGCTTCTGAAAAAATACTGTCCAGCCAGTGGTGGCCCCTGCTACTTATCGACGCACCCTACTCCGGAGAGTTTGGTGGTGCAGGCGGCTACGGCCCTCAAAAAGCAGGCTGCGTACCCTACCATCCCTCCTGAAGGGGACAATAAGCGCTTTGATGGTTGGGCGAAGAAGGTATTTTCGTCTGGGGTTATGGCTTTGAAGGCAGCCAACTTTGTTTGTGCCTTGGCAAGATTCACTCACACTCTGTGGAATTGTGTATCTTTGGCGGCTGAGCATATTCCCGAAGGGGAGGAACGGGATGGTTTTCTAGCCCTCATACAGGATGGCAATGATGCCATGTGTGAAGCAGTTCAATCTGGTTTGGACACGGCAGACTGTCAGTGGGTCCATGGCTGCGAGCACCGTGATACGCAGATTTAAGTGGTTGTGCAAGTCTGGGTTTGCGCCTGATGTGCAATCCCCACTTCTCAACATGCCCTTTGATGGTGTCCATCTGTTGGCAGCAAGGCTGACGAGCCTTGCGAGGTTGCAGACTTCCAAAGCTGCAGCAAAGTCTTTGGGCCCTGCAGTAGGTCAACCTCTGCCTTTTCATCCTAGGGGACAGCAATGGATGGGAGGTTCCTTTCGGTACTAATCTTCCTTTGGTAGATCGAGAGGTGCTGCCAGTCAAAGGGACCACCGTAGGAGTACCAGAGGTGGAAAGCAAGGTACTAGAGGTGCCAAAGCCACGTGGGCAGTTGCCTCTTTGCCCTCAGGCACTGCCGCAGTTATGTCTGCTGAGTCATGAGGCCATGTCCCATGGTTCGCTGGTTGGGGGCAGACTTGCGCAGCACCTTGGAGAATGGCGTGCCGTTACTTCAGGTGTGTGGGTTCTGAGATCATAACCCATGGCTATTGTCACCCCTTTCGGCAGAGGCCTCACGACAATCCACCGGGGAAGCTCTCTTTGGATCTGTACCTTGCGCAGGAAATCCTATCCCTGCTGGAGAAAGGCACCATAGAACTTGGGCCTGTAGCGGAGAGGAACAAGGGATGGTATTCCCCCTTATTTTTTGATCCCGATAAAAGACAGGGGCTTGAGACCCATCATGGACTTGCGTTGGCTGAACAAGCTCCTCAGGAAGGACAAGTTCAAGATGGTAACTCTTTCTCAAGTCCTCCAGGCCCTTCAACTTTAGGATTGGTTGGTGTCTCTCGACCTCAAGGATGCTTACTTTCATGTGCCGATTCATCCAAAGCACAGGAAGTACCTGAGGTTCACGGTTGGCGACTCGCATTTTCAGTTTTGGGTCCTGCCATTCGGATTGACCTCCGCCCGAGGGTCTTCACCAAGCTGATGGTGGTGATGGCAGCGTATCTCCGGAAAGGGGATTCACATCTACCCCTACCTGGACGATTGGTTGATCAGGGCACATTCTCCCGAGCAGGCCCTGGATCACCAGTCCATCACCTGCCACTCGCTTCACAGGCTGGGCTTCTCCCGCAATTTAAACAAGTCCCATTTGACACCTACCCAGCAGCTCCAGTAGATCGGAGCAGTGCTTGACACTTCCCTGGGGTTGTGTTTGCCTCCCCAGGTGAGGGCTCATCACATTCTGCAGATGGTGGACACATTTCAACGTGCCCAGAGTCTCCCGGCATTCGAGTTCTTGAGGTTGCTCGGCCTCATGGCATCCTGTATTTTCCTGGTGCCAGAGGCCAGGCTGCGGATGAGATCTGTGCAGTGGGCTCTCAAGATGCAGTGGTCGCAGTTCTCCGGCAGGATGTTGGATCCCGTTCAGATTCCACCCTCGGTCGCCCAGGATCTTCTGTGGTGGGCTGTCGAAGGCAGTCTGATAAAGGGTGCTCCATTTTGGCAACCATGGCCGGAGGTTACTATTGTGACCAATGCATCCCTCATGGGTTGGGGAGCTCATGCCAACGAGTTGACAGCCAGCGGCCGTTGGTCTCCGTCTGAGTCCAGACTCCACATCAGTTTGTTAGAGCTGAGGGCCGTCAGGCTAGCCCTGAAGGCTTTTCTGCCGTCTGCGGGGGATGAATGTCCTGATAATGACGGACAATACAGTGGCCATGAACTAACTCAACAAAAAAGGGGGTGCAGGGTCACTCCCGTTGTGCAGGGAGGCGATGCAGCTCTGGTTCTGGGCAATTCAGCAGGAAATTTCGATCTCTGCAGTTCATCTAGCTGGAGACAAAAACGTGGCGCTGGATGCTCTGAGCAGGCAGAGCACGGTCTCACGAGTGGGAGCTGGCTCGGGGTGTTCTTTTGGAGATCTTCGCCCTTTGGGGAACCCCACAGGTGGATCTCTTCGTCACTAGTGTCAACCAGAAGTGCGAAAGTTTCTGGTCGCAGGAATTTCCTCCCAGAGGAGCCTTACAGGGCGCGTTCGTAGTGGAGTGGTCCTTCCCACTGCTGTATGCGTTTCCTCCAGTCCCCGTCATTCCGCAGGTTTTGCAGGGGTTATGGAGGTTCGGTTCCCGGATGATACTCATTGCTCCGGCATGGCCAGGAGAGCGTGGTAACCGGACCTTCTCGACACGTCCATCTGTCCTCCACGCCGTCTTCCCTACCGAGACGATCTACACTCACGGGAGGGGGGTCGAGTTCTCCATCCAGATGTCAAGTCCCTCAGCCTTCACGCTTGGATTCTGAAAGGTTGAGGAATAAGGATTGGGACCTCCCCGAAGACGTGCTGGAGGTGTTGCTTACGGCCAGAAGGCCCGCAACAAAATCCCTGTGCCGTTGGAGAAAGTTCTGCGACTGGTGCAGGGTACAGAATGTGGATCCTTTCCAATGTTCCATTCCTTTTGGTTTTGTCTCTTTTGCTTAGTTTAGCCCACAAGGGCCTGCAAGTAGGTACCATTAAGGGTTACCTGACGACGCTGTCTATATTTAAGCGTTCGTCTGAGGAATGTTCTTATTGTAAGATCCCTTTGATTTCTCAGTTTCTAAAAGGGCGAACTAATGTGTTTCCACTGTTGTCTTTCCAGGTGCCGGGATGGGATTTGAATTTGGTTTTAAGGTTCCTAATGGGAGCTCTGTTTGAGCCCCTAAATTCTTGTCCGTTGCGACTGTTCTCCTTTAAAATTGTATTTTTAGTTGCGGTTACTTCCGCACGCAGAGTGAGTGAGTTGCAGGCACTTTCCGCCAAACCACCTTTCACTGTGTTCCATAAGGACAGGGTTGTCCTTGGGGTGCGGCCTTCTTTTCTTCCAAAGGTTGTGTTGGAATTCCATTTGAGCCAGAAGGTAATTCTTCCAGCATTCTATCCTCCTCCACATCCTGGTAAGGAAGAGGAGCGGCTCCATAGGTTGGACCCTAGGAGAGCTTTGAGTTTCTCTCTCTCACGGATGTCCCGGGTCAGAGTGGACAATCAGATCTTTATTGGTTATGCTGGAAGGCGTTTAGGTCAGGCTTTTTCCAAGCAGACCTTGTCCATATGGATCATTTTGATGATCTGAGTGTTACCGTTTTGCGGGAAAGGACCCTCCAGTAGGCTTACGGGCTTACTCTACTAGGGGTATGGCTGCCTCCACTGCCCTACAGAGGGGTGTTCTGATTCGCAATATTTGCGAAGCAGCCACATGGACCTCTGTCCATACTTTAGTGAGACATTATTCCTTGGACTCTATCCATGGACAGGAATTGGCTTTTGGTAAGGCAGTCCTCTATTCTGCAATTTGATTGGGCATTCTAATTGATGAAATTGTAAATTCTTTGTCCCACCTCCATACGTCGGTACTGCTTTGGGAGTGTGTCATAGATGTGGAATACGTTGGAGGACACAATCCCCTCTAAGACCAAGTTACTTAACTTATCTGGTAAAGTTCTTTCGATGGGATGTTCCTCTGACGTATTCCACATCGCACCCTCCCAGCCTGACCCTCTACAGAATTTTTTTATGCGATTGCAGCTTACGTTTCCGTAATGCTTTCTGCAGTCATACTGGCAGGAGATTGGTGCCACACGTTCTGGGAAAAAACTACAACTGAGGCTGCGGGCGCCGTGCGTCCTATATATAACATCTGTTGACCCTCGACGGAGGCCCTCGAGGGACAACGTATCGACGCCTATGCCGAAGAATTTTCCGAAGCAGCACAGCTGTGGTCATTACCTGTCATAGATGTGGAAGAAGTTGGAGGAACATCCCATCGAAAGAACGTTACCAGACAAAGCAAGTAACTTGTTCTTCTGTACAACAGAGGATCTCCGACGAGGACGACTCCTTCCCTTTGGCTGGAGTGAACAACCTGTACCAAGACTAACTTTGAATTGAGCCATCTCCTGAGGTCATAGGAGTTTCTAGAGCTGTGGAACCCCAATACCAGGAAACATGCTGCCTATTTTGAGTACATCGTTGTGGAACGGCCGAATATGTCCAAATCTTCGCTGAAACCGTAAGGACACTCCAGAGATCCTATCTAACTCGCCAAAACCCCCCTCATCAGAGTGTGGAACTGCAGGAAGCGAAGAAGATTGACCAGGCGATCTGTGCCCTTGTTGGTGCTGCAGAACAGGTGACAAAACCGCAAAGTAAACCAAGAAGTTTCTGAAAGGCATGCTCGTGGTCCTCTCTCGAGACTGCTGCTGAGAGATCATGTCCATTGTCTTGCCTTCAGTCATCAGACCAAGGAATCCGGATGTCTGGTTCAGAGCTGCAACATTGTGAAGCATCCAGCATGAACATTTTCTTCTAACTTAAGGTACTGTGGGGTAAAAGGTATGGCCCACCTGATTCCAAAAAGTTGCTCCAGAGATTTGGAGTGCACCTAGGTGTTCAGGCTCACCCCTTCTTAGCTCTGACTCAAGTCGCTGCTTGTGTCCCTTCGAGTCCTTAATAGGTCTCAAGTCCTTGTTAACCTGCTGCTTCTAGAACACTAAAGACTGGAAGAAATCCACACTCTTTGTATTCTGCTGCTTGTAAAGACTTTGAGCCTTCTCCGAACTGCCTTTTTAGCTAGAGTTGCGTTTTGAGACTTGAAAGACTTACTGGGTGTGCAAACCCTCTCTAGAACTTTGAACCAAGCTAATGTTGCACTAACCATTTTCCTCCCTTTGAGTGACTTTACTATGTGTTTGCAGGGTAAATGTATTACCGTATAAACTGACTGCGCGTAATAACCGATAATACGATAACATTGTCTTTACCCCGTCTAACATTTCTACAAATGTCACTTTGAACAAATACAAAACTGAAGGTGCCATTTGAAGTGTATTCCGAAATGTTCTAATGTAAACGTCTAAAGTAGTTAAAGTAATTCTGGTGTGTATATATCATTTTATATAAATTATAATTATTATAAATGTAAAAGTTTCTTTGGTATGCATGTCTATCTAAGGTTCAATGTACTTACCTACAGCTCACATCTTTCTACAAACCATTGGGATAGTTTAGTAAAGCCTTACTACAAGTAGGACTTTAGGAATACTCCCCTAACGGCACCGAACCATGGCTCTGTCAGTTTGGAACAACATTGCCTTGAAAGTAAACTGTACAATACAAATATCCAGGAATTCAGTCAATTTCTTGGGACTATCATTGAATTTGTCAATCACCAAACCAGTCGGGGGTGGTGCAGAAGCCCATGCTGCCCTGGCAATGAAGACTTGTCGCAGTGTAGATTTTTCCAACAATAGAGCTTGCACTTCCGCAGGCAAGATCAGTAAAGCCGTAGCAAATTCATGTGCCTGTTCCTTGTTATACTGTAATTGTAGGTGGGGTTGCAAACTCATTGACCGCCATTACCGGGCTACGCGTTTTAGAATGAGGTTCATGCAAAAACAGCTTGTCTCTTGTAGAAGCCACCCTGACTGCAACGCCAAGAGATTACTGCAGGAGATCTCAAGAGGCCACCAAGGAGGTAAATCCTTGTGGGAATACAAACCTCAGGTGGTTAGTTAGAATTTGAGTATGTGGTGTCAGAGACTGAGGATAAGGCTGCCTGTGTAGCCCAAAGATCGTAGGAGGGTTAGATGACGAGGATGCGGGAATGACCACAGCAAGGAAACAAGATCCTCTCCAAACCCAGGCCTAACCGGTCTGGGTGTGGAATGGCCCGAATCGTCCCTGAGTGGGTCCCACCTACCCACTCGGCCTACTCCTTTTAATGACTTGTCTGCAGGCTTGGTGTCTCGTGTGGCGTCTCTAGCCACCAACAGGCCCCCTGGCCAGGTCTCTCACTTCTTCTCTGAATGGGCTGACCTCACCTCACTGTCACGATCCATGCCCCTGACTCCCTCAGGTATAACTGCTCCCTGGCAGCAGTGGGGCTAAAGCCCTTCACACTGGCCCCAAGGGCCTTAAAACTCCATCAGAAACATACATGGAGTCAGTCCTGGCGCCTTTGGTGCCAGGCTCATAATCGGGAATAAAGCAATACCAGTTTTGGACCTTAATCCAACATGGAGGCCTATTACAAGCTCAGTTCTTTAGAACCAAACCATGTGGTCTAGTGTTTTGGGTGTGGCTGGGCCTGGAACTATTTGGCCTGGAACTACTTTACCTGGGCTATTTAAACCACACCCAAATAGCAGAACATGCTTTGCGTTATTCTGCTGTCCTGCAGCGTAACGCTCACCGTGTCCAGCTCCTCCTAATCTGTTTCTCCGACGGCCCGATCCTCAAGCCATAGATCCGGATTCCATTAATATCCTGGAAGAACAAGAACAGCATTAGCGAGCAAGAACACTTACCTGTGAAGTAACCAGTCTTGAATCCATCCTAAGCTTTGCTTACCTCGCCCATCTCCGGAGTTCGCCGCATCCTGCAAAGGTGAAGAAACGAGGACCGCATTAATAACAATTCTTACCTGGGCAAGCAGTGAGTCCTGGCACCACCCTGTGCTCCTCTTACCTCGGCCATCTCCGGGTTTCACCGCAACCTGCAAGGGAGAAGGAACAAGGTCCGCATTAACAAAGCACTTACCTGGGGGAGCAGCGCTTCGATCGCTCATCACTCCGGAATATCACCGCAACCTGTACAAAGGGAAGAGAACACAGGTTAGCAATTAACACCAATAAGCAGTGTAGCGGTCTGCGCCTCAATAGCTCACCGTGGTCTTCGCCATCGGCTTTGCAACTCCAAGATCGCAACCATCCCTGCGAAAACAAAGACATTGTTGGGGAACATTGTAGTGGAGCAAGACGCAGAGAAGACCGAGAAAACGGAGGGAACGAAAAAGACATAACTCACCTGGAACACAGCAAGCAGAGTCAGAACAGCCGTTCTGGACCCAACATAAGGGCACACGGACCAGTGAAGCAACTAGGTCCATGGAACGCCCGCACCAACCACGCGCCCCTGCACAGAGACGCAGGACGGAGTTCAACACACAAAATTTAGGTGAGCAATAACCCCAAGGGAGGGGATTTGGACGAGAGGGAGGTGGGAGTCCACCCATCACAGAACCAGTATCTTAACCCTCCATTCTCCTGTTATAGGCGCTACCCAACGTCTGACACATAACCAAGTAGAGAAGGGTCCGGGATAGCGCTTAGACCTCCATCCAGTATCGTGTGGCTCTCCCGTGGATACCAGGTGAGCGTAACACGCACCACCTCTCTCCTGGCCTCACCACCTCTCTCCTGGCCGCCTCCTTCCAAGCTGCTCCTCCTCTGAGACTTCAATATTCACCTAGATTCCCCTGATGCAGCCTCTGGGCTGTGACTCTTTGCCTCTCAATTCTTCCCTCATGTCAGACTTACTAAGCCAAACACACCTTGGATACTCATCTCTTCAGACCTCCCCATCTCCAACCCTCTCATTATCCCCCTCTCCTGGTCTGATAATCCTCTCCTGTCCCCTCACCTGGACCTCCTTGGTCCGCTGGCTAACCTCCCCGCCACCTGCATGGCCAGCCTCCTTCTCCAACATCCGACATATGAGTGTCAGTTTGCTGTTGCCTTCACCCCCCACCCTCCCTTCCTATTCCTGCCACTGACTGTTAGGCAAGAATTGATGTAACACTGTGCGAGACTACACAACACTTGTCTACATGTTATTAACCCACCTTTTGGTATTGGGCTATACTACACCAGTTGATAGTGTGACTGAACAGTCAGGCCTATCTCAAGAGGGTTATATGTGAGCTGTAAAGCTGTAGAAATGAAATTCGCAAATACAAGTAGCCAGTTAACACTTATACTCAAGGTTTCAGTTATAAATAGTCATTTAACATCAATTTTTAAATAAGCGTTCTTTAAAAAAAGGGCAAGATATGTAGCGATCACATATACTTTTACAGAATCAGCATAGGTTTAGTGGATACTCTTTAGAGGTGCTTTTTACACACTTCCTACACCCAGAGGTGACTTAATTCACAAGGGCAGTAATGCATTTAAATATCACTAGTACACTTTACAGATTCTGAGGTTGCAGAAAAGAAAGTCTAAAGGAAGGAAAAAGTTGAAACAGGTTCTCGGGGCATGTGAGTATAACTTCATCTTCCAATGAAGTCCAGACGAAACCTTTTCCAGCAATAAGTCTAAAAACAAGTTATCCCTTCTGTGGGAGAGAAAATATCAGTCCATGATCTAGAAGAGTCTGCAAGGAGCCACGACAGCCAAAGTCAACTGGAGCACTGTCTATGGAACCGAGGCACTTCGTAGTTAATAAATGTTTTGCACAAAGTTAGAGAGTTTTGTAGAAATGACTTGTAGGGTCATAAGCGGTTACACTTGTGGAAAGCAGACCTGGAATCAACTCTAACAAAAGTAGCTACTGCAAAGCAAAAGACACTGGGTTAGGTACCCCAAGTCTGAAAAGTACCTCTTGTTTGATAAGAGTGGACCTGCTGGATTCTGTCCTGTTGCAGCAACTGGGTTCCGCGCATCAGAAGTGCGTTCAAAGTGGGCTGTTGGGCTGAAGTACTCCCCTGTACTTGTCTCCTGTGATCCTGCCGCATCCTTGCCGTCAGCAAGAGGAAGCACATATCTTTGCCGCAATGCGGAACACGGATCTGTGACCTCCATTGGACTTTCCTTCAAGTAAATAGTTGCTGGGACTAAGTTTCTGTTTCTCTATGCGCCGTGGCTTCACTGCGGCTTGTTGTGCTCTTTAAGCACTTCTTACCAGTCACTCACTAGTGTGTTTTCTGCTTCTCCTCTAGTCATCTTTGGCACCGCCCTCCGCCTGCCTCCCTGCTCGCCTGCCTGTTTGCCCACCCCCACTGCATCACTTCCTATAACAGCACTGTTGCACGCGCATCCAAAGTGCGTTCAAAGTGGGCTGTTGGGCTGTTTGGCAGAGTGACGAGAGGTGAGAGCTGAAGTCACTTTCCAATAGTGAATTGTTATTGCATCTATTAAGGTTGTCGAGCCCTTGCTGCTGTGTGATTATTTTCTCTTTTCCTTTCAAGTGTGATTTTTGCAACTATGTGAGACATTAAGTATTACTCACGCTGATACTATACTCTCTATATGGAAACCACATTGAGGAACGGCAAACGCATTCGCGACGACTCTAAGAAGTTGCCACCTAAGAAAATGTCTACCTCCAAACCGGAATAGAGGCAAACTTTGGGCAACGGACAAAAATCTTTTGTCCGTATCTGCTCAGGGTGATGTGTTTTCAATCCCTGAACAGAATCTACCCTCTAAATTGCCTCTTTCACTCCCCCCCTCCCTGATCCTGTATCTTCAGGAGAAATACAACCTAACTGGCAATAACTAAAGTTGTTTTCTGAGCATGGTTTAAATGAGACTGCCTTCGTGCAGCCCTCTGACACCTCCATGTTAGCACCAGGTATAATCGCGGCATTTGAACGGCGTATAAGTCTTTCACTTGGGCCATCTACCACTGCCGCATCATCTAGTGCTTTTCGTGAGCAGGTGCATTTTCATCCAACACCTTTGCTTGCGCCATTTCAACCTAACAAACATGTTGATTGTCCTAAATCTATCAATGCTTTTTTTGCTCCGAGTAAATCAGGGTGTTCCCCGACAATGGAGCTGTTCCCCCCCCAAAAGAATACACAATTGTTAGATCCCTCTAATCGGGAATCATTGCCAAAACTAATGACTGAAGATCTGATGGCTGAGCAGAATTCCCCTCACTCACCTGTATGATCTATATCTCATGAGGGGGACTCCTCCCATGCACTAGAACAAGAGCTTCATGCTTTTCCCGTGCTTACTAGAATATTAAATCTTCTAGACAAGGGACCTGAATACACGCATCATCTATTAAAAGATCTAAGGGAAATGATTTTGTTTATTTCTACGAAACTCTAAAATATATTGGCGCTAGAAGCATTTCATACATTCCATGCAAATTCTCCGGAACGGACTGCAGCTATTGTAAGGAGGAGCTTGCCCCTGCTGACGCCACATACTGCTTTGCTTTCTCAAAGTACTCAAACCAGCGATACCATATTACTGGCAAATGGAATATCCACCTCCTTTGCCAATGTGGTGTCCAAACTTCCAGGCCCAGAAGTGGCAATTCCTTCTTTACCTGCATTTGATTTGGTTGAAGTTGCTAAACTGCAACATGAGACTCCGACTGGTCGAACAAATTTTATTTAATGCAAAATTGGTCCCTCCTGAATTCTTCAATAGTGAACTGACGGCTCCTACCTTGCGTACAGGATGTGAATCACCAGACAGTATCGGCCATCACCAATCTTTTGGATGAGGTGGCAGCCGCTTCTGTATCTGTGAGCCTTCAGAATCTGTAGAGTCGACCTCTAATGTTTACCATCCCTCTCGCAGAATTTAGAAGGCTTTTCAGAAAGCGGTAAAAAGAAGACCTAGAGCAAAGCATAATAAGAATGTCTCTAATAAAATACCAATTGCAGGCTCCTCCTTACACAGCTTGCACAATTCTCATCTAGCCAATGTTGGTGACCAGAAAAGGTGTACAGGCCCTTCTGAATATCATTTCCTCAATCTTGGCCAACTCAATGAGGAAAGCAAAAAGGCACTACAAATTAAATCCAATCAAAAAGTGGAAACTGGTGCGAACAGTTGTGAGAGTGTTCCGAAACTCAATTCGATTGCGGAGGTCGCAATGGAAAAGAATTGTGCTTCATCTGCACCCACTTCTAACGCTGCCCAAGCTCCTCCTAGTTTGGTTCAAGCCAATATGAGTACATATTTCCCCATTGTAGAAAACAAAAAAACGTCTTTGCCAGGGGAAAAAATTCCCGCATGTGAGAAGAATTCGGGGCTCATTCCATCTGGGCCCATTGTAGTACATGCGCTGATACATCCAACACCTCCTGTTTCTCTTAATGAAGTAGCTAATGTACAACCATTGCACAACACTATACCCCATGCACTTGAACTATGTAATGACTCATCATCCAATGCTAATCTACCCGCTTGCGATCTCCTTAAGGATTCACATGTTGTACCGGCACAAGACGTGGAAATAGTCAAACTTGAGAAGATGGTGCCGGTACCAAGACATTCCTTGCGAAATGCAAACCACAATTGGCTGGACCAGTAATGCCCATCTCAATGGCTCGCCACCTATTAACTGCATTTTTTTAATTAATGCGATTTACAAAATCCCGCCGTTACGCAATCTGACTTCTCAAGATGTGGAGTGGTTTAAGCTACCATTCATTAATAACAATCTTATGTTATGCAAAGTCCATTCCCCTATTATAGCAAAATTATTGTGGGAATATAAATCAGATTTGGGTTTTTTTTGGGACTTGAATTGCAGGCTTTTTTATTCTATTGAAAAAGCTATAGCCTTTTTGGAATTCAAACCTCCAGTAGTAACTAATGGCCCAAATGTAAATACACTAGCTTCTGCAAATCAAAGCGATAGCTCTCCGATCCTGGAACAGTTAGCATCCCTCACATCTGCCCTGAATGGCTTTCTAGGGATTTTACCAACTGTAAAAACTTCTCTTCCAATTACCACTTCAAATTCACCTTCCAACATGAATTCATAATGCAATGAATTGTACATTTACTCGTGTAATTGTTGTGGGTGAAAAATCTTTCAACATGGTTTTCTGATACAGGCACTCAGATTATGCCCTCTATCCTCTTTATTCAAGAAACTGTCTCTATAATCGATTTTCAGTTTGATGGTTTCACTTCCTTTCACAACCCTGCCATTCAGAAGATCTCTGGACGCCCAGCCGGTGGTATTGCGATATTGCTTAATAATAATTTTGTTTTTCAGTAAATTTTATTTGCCACACTTTTTTTTATTAATCTGAACATTTACGTTCCCTACCCTTTCTTATATCTCTCTATTGGAATCCTTCTTCTTTGTCTATTGAGGCTGCTATTAACATGTTAAACAATATTTTTATTGATATAACAATAAATAACCCCCATGCGGAATTCATTCTTGGAGGGGATTTCAATGCTTTTCTTTATGCGGCAGCTCAACCAGACTTCTTCTTTTACATCTGCTCACTCTAAACGTTCTTTTGCGAACGATTTGAGATGGTCGCGTTTCTTTCTTTATTGGGACTGGCATGTCATTGCACCCAAATCGTTAACCTCTTTTTTTTTTTACATGGAAAAGAGGAGCTGTAAGCTCCGCTATTGATTTTATAGTTGCTTCAAAGAATCTATCAGGCATACTTTCCCTTATTGTTCCTTTTTCTTTGACTTATGGTCATTTTATGCTTTCAACAACCATGTCGTTAGCAGCAAAAACTTTTTCTGTGTCGCCGACATTGGCTTTAGTTCAAATTGACACGGCGGCGCTCTCAATTCATTGTAACATCTCTACTTGTCGACGGTTAACTTTTTTTAGTGAATCGCGATTTGTGGTCCGATTCTAATGTAGATGACCAGTCATCTGAAAAGATTCTTGAGTGGAATTTACACATGATTCAGTTACATCTTTTATTTTTATCTGAATCCTCTTTACCTCTCGCACTGCAGCGTCAACATACAACCCTCTCTCTGGCACTCTTGCCATTTTGAAATCGAGAAAAAACCTAGAATTGAGAAATCTAAAAAAAAGTTTCTTTTCTCTCGGTACAATAGAATATTGCGCTGCTAAGAAATCTCTATTAGGAACCCATAAAAACAGTTAAAGAAGCTCGGATCCTAGCCCATCATGCAGCGAATCAAAAAATGGTTTGACATATTTGCAACCATAACATCAGAGATATCTGGAGGAGTCTACGCTTGGTCAATAAAACTACCCAAGTATATCTAGTAACAGCGATTGATGGCAATACTTGGTTTGCCTTTTACTGAGCGTAAATATTCGCTCCCCTTCAGATTTACTCATTTTGATATTGGAACCATAGCTTCGCAGATTCCACCTATTTGCCCGTGGTCAATTGAAGATATCACATGTGCGATTGCGAATCTCAAGACATCTAAATGTGCTGGACCCGATGGACTACCGCCATGTGTTATTAAAGATGACCCTCTCTTTTGGGCAAACGCTTCCTTAAACATGTATCAATCTGTCTTTAAAAATAAATCTTTGCCACAGTCATGGGTAACTTCTATCATTATACCGCTCCATAAAAAAGGTGTACTAAACGATCCACTACATTTCCGTCCAATCGCTCTTATAGATGTTGCAGCTAAAGTTTTTGCGCTCCTGTTACTCACGGAGGTGTTATGTTATTTTGCATTTATATAGCGCCTTATGTACCATTGGTATGAGAGAGTGAGAGTGACTGCATTCTTGTGATAGCTGCATCTTAGCGGTAGGCGTGGTGGTTGGGAGATCAAGAGTATGTGTTCATTCTGGCAGGATGTTATCCAGACCGATTCTGGCTGCGTTAGGCCTGAGGAGAACGCCTAGGCTGAAGGGTGTGTAACCAGCTGTGCTTAGATAGGATGATGGGGAGTATGAGGCAAGTGATGGTATGAGAACAGCTATGGTGTTTTATGCACTACAAATTGTTCCATGCTCTCGAATCATTTTTGTAAGTGTCCACTCCGTGCCCTCTGTCAATTCCATCCGTTGTATGTACTCTCTTGGTTCTAAGCAAACAATAAGTTTGATCAGTTCTATGTATGCCTTCTAATCAATGCACTTCGTCCGATCTATACAAGTTATCGCTTCATCATCCAGTCTGCTTGTTTCCACGTTATCTTTTCTCTATGCATCATCCAACCACCTCCTGACCCGTTCCATATACCCAGTTTCGCCCGTTCCATCCACATACGTCATCCGTTCCACCCGTCCTTCCCCATACTTCATCAGTTCCATCCATCCACATACTTTACCCGTGATTCATCCACATACTTTACCCGTGATTCATCCACATACTTTACCCGTGATTCATCCACATACTACATTTGTACTACATTTGTAACACAGCCCTCCTACCTTGTGCCCAAGTTCTGTATTGCCATTAACTCACAGCTGTGCATTGCTATGCGGCTTCTCAAAGCCAGGTCCGTTTTCCCGTGGAGGTGGAAAGCTTTATTAAAAAAAAATTCCATCTAGAACAAAGCTCAAACATGTTTTCGGAAATCGATGGGGACCCAACTAAATGCAACTATTCTTGAACATTTGACTGCTGTTTCACACTCTTCTACACATGGGACAATTTACATCACCTCTGTAGACCTTTCTTCTGCCTTTGATTGTGTGATCAGAGGTAGACTGTGGCAAAAGATGTTGGATTACAATTTTCCTACCTACTTAGTTGAACTTATTGCTTTACTTCATCACAACACAAATTTCAAAGTACATATATCTAACGCAGGGCACCTGACTGAGTCTTCTCCTACTTTCATTGGTGTCAAACAAGGGTGTAACCTTGCCGCAGTACTTTTCAATCTGTACCTAGCGGACATCGAGGGAATTTGGGATAATACCAAATCTTTTGCAGTGCGCCTTGGTAAGCTACATATGTCATGGCTAGCTTATGCCGATGTCCTTCTCTTAGATAGTAAACATTCGGGTCTTCAAAACAAACTGGAATGTTTTTCTCACTATTGTAAAGTAAATAACTTATCTGTGAACTCGTTGAAATCCACCATTATCATTCTTTCATCTCGCAAAAAATTAAGTAAATTCTGTTGGAAAATCGACTCACAAGAAATTCAGTTGGTTACTCAGTTAACATATTTCTACAACATGGAGTCTGGCATGGATTCACATGCTCATGAATATTCCCTGTCAGGCTGGGAATCCTCGGTATAGAAAAAGAATATCAGTATCAGTTTCGTTTCTGATCTGTCTGTCTTAGTAGTAACCAATCACTGGTCTCTGGGTCATACTGCCCCCAGCCAATGACTGCCCTCTCCCTAAGCCCCGCCTCTGGCAGCCACCCTCAGATTTTTACCGCACGTTCAAGTGTTGCGACTCCTCGTGCTGTAGCTCTCGAGGTTTTGCTGAGTTTTCGCTCTTTTTCAGGAGATTTTTCTAATTTTTCGGTTAAATGGAGCCTCAAGCTCCACCGTTTCTACATCCGATCAACGGGGATCCGTTTCGGAGTTTTCTACGCCCCTCAAGGGTGAAGATTTCGTCGAGTTATGCTTTAGGAGGATTCCAGAAGTTCCGAGGCCTACCCCGGACATGGCCCAGGAGAAAGGAAGCTCGACGCCCGGGAAGCTGTTCAGGACCTTCCCTGGATGCCAGCTTTAGAATGTTTTCAAGGACGAGCATTCGTTATGCCTCACGGAGAAGGACTGTGCGTTTTGTGGGAACATGTCGGAGCGGACCATGAAGGATCGCCACCTCCGTCTCGCCAACTGGCTGGAAGGGAAGAGCCCGTCAGACGAGAAGAAGAAAAAGAAGTCCGAGCGGTCTTCTAAGTCCTGTGACGGCGCCCCGGCGACCCGGGCCCAACAAAAGGCTAAGCACCACGAGTCCGCGGGCACCGGGAGCGCCGAACGGTCGGGCTCCTTGGCTGCCAGGCAGGGCGCATCCTCCCCGGCGCCATCAACCACGAGCCAACGCTCTGGCTCGGGTAAGAGGAAGTCCGAGAACCCGGCGAAGCTTCTGGAGAGGCCCCGGTCGATCTCGAAGATTCCGGCAGAGGGGGAGCGAGGCTCGGACCCTCCCCCCCAAGGTGAAGGCGTACAGAAGGTGACGATGGCCTTAATTCACCCTGCTAAGACCTCGATTGAGGATGTCACCGCGGCCCTGGCTCAGCCTGTGGAGGCTACACCAGTGGAGGCGACCTCAGGACCCAGAGTCTCCCTGCCACCGCGGAGGGAGTCGTCTTTCAGGCCCATTGAGAAGACCCCCGCGAAGTCCTTGTTGGAAAAGGTGGGGGAGGGGATGGTGGCCATCGTGGATACGGACACGACCTCTGAAGAAGAGCTCATCGAAGTCGTGGAAGAGGAGGCCCAGCCCATCTGGAGGCATCCCGACGAGGGCGACGACTAGAGCGATGGTGTCGCCGACGGGGCTCCTCAAGAGCCCTCGCGCCTGTCGTTTCCGGCGCCGCAGGACACTTCGGCGGACATTTTGTCAGCGATTCAGTCCTTATGTTCGGAGATAAGGACAAGGTTGCCCCTCCCCCCTGACAGAGGTACCTGAGCCAGACCCGACAGGGGAACCGGAGCCAGGACCTTCGGAAAGTCCACTGCATAAGAGGAGGACGACGCATCCTACGCCACCTCTCCCACCTCTGCGGCCTGCTCTGCCTTCCCCCCGGTCTACTACCAACGGGGATGATACAGGCACGGACACGGCTACGACAGGTACAGATGACGACGGAGGCGACGACGGGACGTGTCCCCCGTCGTCCCCTGCTCGGGCGTCCCCGCCCGACGAGATTGGATCCTTTCATGCCATGATTTCCAGGGCATCCAAGCTCTTCCAGCTCTGCCCAGAAGAGAAGAAGGAAGGGTTCCTTTACCAACGGCGCAAGGCTAAAATGAAGACGGTCCTCGCCGTACCGCTTCTTGATGACATCTGGGATGAGGGGCTCGCCCTCCTCAAGAACCCTGCCACGGCGCCGGGAAAGAGGGACCGGTACGAGAAGTACCGGGTCCTCGACACTGCCCCCTTGTGCTTTCGGGCGCAACCTACCCCGGATTCGGTCGTCTTGGCGGCAGAAAAGAAGAAGCTGGGGGGGCATCGGCCTCGACATCAACTTCCCCGCCGGACAGCGAGGGCAGGAAGCTGGACACGATGGGACGACGGATCATCTCATCCGCAGCGACGTCTATCAAGGCGGCCAACGCCCTGGCTATCGTAGCCCGCTACGACAGGGAGTTGTGGTTCAAAATCGCCCCTCTGTTGGACTTCCTTCCGGACGCCAAAAGGGCTGAGGCCCTTGAAATCCTACAGGAAGGTGAGATTGCTTCGGACCACGCCATCATGGTGGCAACGGACATCGCCGACACCGGTTTCCGTCAATTGGGCAACAGCGTTTTCTTGAGACGACGAGGATGGCTCAAGGCCACGGATTTCTGCCAGGACGTACAAACCAAGGTTTTGGACATGCCCTTCGACGGGAACAACCTGTTTGGGAAGGCGGTTGATGAGTCCCTTCAGGCCATCAAGACAGAGACTGCCCGGGCACTGGGGGTGCTCCAACGACGACGGCCGTCCTTTTGGATCTCTGGAGGCAGACAAGGTGCCTCCAAGGGATCCGGCAGTGGCTTCTCCACGTACCGCCAAGCGGCAAGATCTTCGTCCCAGGAAGCCTACAGGGGACGCGGCAATTCAGGTGGTACCCGTCGTCGTCGACAGGGAGGTCAAGGAGGCAAGGCGGCCTCCAAGCAAGATTGAACCGACCGTGGGGTTGGGCCTTCGCCGAAGCACCCCGGTGGGAGGCCAGCTGGCGAGGTTCGTCAGCGTGTGGGAGTCCATCTCCACCGACCGTTGGGTGCTGGACGCCCTGGCGCAAGGGCACGCCCTCGAGTTTCAGAAGAAGTGGCCTCGCGTTCCACCCGTGGCCAGGAAGGAAAATCACGTCCCTCAACTACAGTTGGAAGTAAGGGTGATGCTCAAGAAGAGTGCCATCGAGCTCGTCCCAACGAGGCTTCGGGGCTCCGGAGTTTGCTCAAGGTACTTCCTCGTAAAAAAGAAGACAGGAGGATGGCGCCCCATCCTGGACCTGCGACGACTGAACAAGTACATCAAGGCACAGAAGTTCCGTATGGACACCCGCCAGCACGTGCTGGGACAGCTGGAGGAGGGCAATTTCCTGTCGTCGTTGGACTTGGAGGATGCGTACTTCCCCATTCTAAAAAGACACCGAAAGTTCCTCAGGTTCGTGGTCCAAGGGCGGCACTACCAGTTCAAGGCCCTCCCGTTCGGATTGAAGTCGGCACCCAGGGTGTTCACCAAGTGCCCCGCACCGGTGGCGGCGCGGCTGCGCCTGCAGGGGGATCCACATCTACCCCTACCTGGACGACTGGCTCATTCGGGCAAGGACAAGGGAGCTCGCCGTGGAGCACACTGCGAAGACCGTCCAGCTGCTCACGGACCTGGGTTTCTCCATCAACTTTCCAAAATCCCACCTGGTTCCGTCGCAAGTCGCCCGGTTTCTGGGAGCCAAGCTCGACAGTGGCGCAGCTGGCCTCGCCGTCGGAGGAACGGACCAGGACCATTCTGGGCAAGGTGCAGCGTCTGCTGGCCACGGACATGGCCAGGGTAAGATCTATCAAGTCCCTCCTCGGGATGATGTCCTCCTGCATTTATCTGGTGCGCCTTTGCAGGCTTCGGATGCGCCCCTTACAAGAGTTCCTCAACGCCCGCTGGGTCCAGTCGACGGGCAGCTTCGAGGACAGGATCCCTCAACAAGACGTTCCGTCAGGCCATCCGGTGGTGGGGTACCCGCTCCCATCTGTCGGCAGGCACAGACTTTCAGACCCCAGCTCACCAGGTGACTGTGACGACGGACGCCTCCCTGGAAGGTTGGGGAGCGCACTCCAGAGATCTTCACGCGAGAAGCCTTTGGCTCCCGGAGGAGAAGTCACTCCACAGCAACATCTTGGAGCTCTGCGCAGTGTTCTGGGCCCTCAGGTCCTTTCTTCCGTCCCTCAAGGGCAAGGTGGTGAGGATCTTCACCGACAACACCACCACAATGTTCTACATCCGGAAGCAGGGCGGAACCAGGTCCCCGGCCCTATCCAAGGAAGCCCAGGATCTGTGGCATTGGGCCGTCGCCCAAGGGATGTTTCTGGTGCCTCTTCATCTGGCAGGGATAAAAAACACGATCGCCGACTCACTCAGCAGGGAGCTGTGCTCGTGCCACGAGTGGGAACTACGCCAGGATCAAGTGGATTGCCTGTTCCGACGATGGGGCGAACCCCAAATCGATCTCTTCGCGACGGCGACTAATTCCAAGTGCCGGAGGTTCGCCAGCAGGTTCCCCCACCCGAGGAGCATGGGCGATGCTTTCTCGTTCCCCTGGGACAGCCTATTTCTTTATGCGTTCCCTCCGCTGCCGGTGCTGCTCCGGCTCATCAACCAACTCAAGAGGTCCTGGTGCAGGATGATCCTCGTCGCACCGGCGTGGCTGAGACAGATCTGGTTCCCGGACCTTCTGGACTTGTCAACGTCCACACCAGTCAAGCTGCCAGCGGACGCAGACCTTCTATCCAGAGAAGGAGGCGCCATTCTTCACCACAACCCGGAGTCGCTGAACTTGCAAGCCTGGCTCCTGCAGCACTAGAGTTTGGAGGGTACAACATCCCGGCTGACTGCAGAGAGGTTCTTGCAAAGGCCAGGGCGTCCTCAACTCTCAAGTGCTACGGACATAAATGGAAGAGGTTCTCTGGTGCCGTGCACAGAAGATGAACCCTCTGCGGATTACGGCCCCTCAAGTACTGTCGTACCTACTGTCGCTGGCCAAGGCTGGACTGGCTCACGCCTCCATCAAAATACATCTGGCTGCAATCTCCCAATATACCAGGATTTACGGGCTGGGCATCCTTGTGGTCTCATCGCCTGGTGAAAGAATTCATGAAGGGACTATTCCGATCATTCCCGCCGGTGAAGGCTCCTGCCCCGGTGTGGGAGCTTAATGTGGTGCTGACCACGCTCATGGGGGGGCCCCATTCGAGCCTACGCATTCAGCGCCTTTGAAGTTCCTGTCATGGAAGACCGCTTTCCTCGTGGCCATCACCTCCGCACGACGAGTGGGAGAGATCCAGGCCCCATCTTGCAAGCCTCCATACTTGACTTTTCATGACACGAGGGTGGTGCTGAGGATGCACCCCTCTTTTATGCCCAAGGTGCCGTCGGACTTCCACCTCAACGAGCCCTTGGTGTTGCCAGTTTTCTTCCCGTCGCCTTCGTCGCCGGCCGAGAGGACTTTGCACTCGCTGGATGTAGCTAGAGCGCTGAAGCTCTACGTGGACCGCACAAAGAGTTTTCGGAAGACGTCGCAGCTGTTTGTGAACTTTGGGACTGTGAATCAAGGGAAGGCTCTCTCGAAGACTTCCATTTCCAGATGGCTCTCCGGCTGCATCATGCACTGTCACCGGTTGGCAAACCGACCGCTGCCCGGCCGTGCGAGAGCCCATTCGACCAGAGCGATCGCTGCTACTATGGCGTTCCTGTCTGGTGTGCCCCTGCTGGACATCTGCAGGGCTGCGACATGGAGGTCGACGCACACCTTCACAAGATTTTACTGCGTCGATCGGGACTCCAGGGAGGAGTCCAGGGTCGGCCAAGCAGTGCTGCACAACCTGTTCGCATAAGGTGAGCCTGGTGAGGAGGTAAGAGATGCTTAATGTTGAGTTGTTGTATTGCTTAATGTTGAGCCTGTTGCCACCTCCCGTGGTTGTGCATGTGTGTACTGCTATGTATTCTCTTATTCATGAGCATTTGAATCCATGCCAGAGAAGGAACAAGTTACTTACCTGTAACTGTTGTTCTCCAGCATGGGTCTGGCATGGATTCACATGCGAACCCTCCCGCCTACCCCTCCGCGGCTCTTCACTTGGTCATACTGCCACTTTACGTGCTACCAAATCTGAGGATGGCTGCCAGAGGCGGGGCTTAGGGAGAGGGCAGTCATTGGCTGGGGGCAGTATGACCCAGAGACAAGTGATTGGTTACTACTAAGAAAGACAGATCAGAAACAAAACTGATACTGATTTTTTTTTTCTTTTCTATACCGAGAATTCCCAGCCTGACGATGGGGAATATTCATGAGCATGTGAATCCATGCCAGACCCATGCTGGAGAACAACAGTTACAGGTAAGTAACTTGTTCCTTCGGTTACAATCTGGCAAATAACTCTTCTTAGACTTTTTTGTCAGAAAGCATTAGCGGAGAAAGTAATTCAATTAACTGGACAAATGGAAATAATTTTTCATAAATATTGTACATTTTCTTTGATACCCCTGTTTGAATTTTATTTGAAGCAGGCAGAGGTGATAATTCTATATGGATTGGACCTTTGTTTGGTAGACCTAGATTCCTTCCTAAACAAACTTCAAGGAAAAATCTGGAAGTCAATTTTGGGTCTACCTAATTATCTATCCAGCTCATTACTTCGCCATGAGTTGGGACTAAACTCCCTTGCTTCTCACCATAAATGGCGCATGCTCAACTCGTACAAAATGCGCTTTCCTCAATCAAATTCATTGTATGAGGATTTTCTAATTATGTTAAATCAGTCTCTACCAATGTCCATAGCACGTTTTAAGAAACGTATACTTGCAATGTTGTCTGAGATCAATATTTCTTCTGAAGAATTACAAGTAAAATGGAGATTGGCACATAAGCGTTTTTTCCTAAATGACTGGGCTGCAAAATCTGATTGAATTGCCACCTCCTCTTTTTCAGAATATGTCCAGTTCAGGCACAAGCAACTTTCCCGCTTGCAATACCTAAATCTATGCCCCTGTGCCGAGGCTTGTGCACTGTATATGCGTTTCCGTTTGGATCTATTCCACACCAAATCTAGAACTAAGAATTGGCTGCAAAAGTTAACCTGCAGATTCTGTAATAACGTAGAGGGTATCAAAACTTTAAAACATCTTTTTCTTTTTTGTCCCTACTTCGAAATGCATAGGTTAAACATTTTGAAGACCTTTTTGTTCCACACATACAGAGTTAGGACGTGAACTGATATGGGCTAGATGTATGTGGGGAACAAATAATTCCTTAATTCTTGCCACAGTACGTTTTCTCCGGATCAATGATTCAGCCTTCATCTCCCAAGGTGATTTATAATGTTAACATATTAAGAAAATATTGTTTTTACGTTCTAAAGGTCATTAATTTTGTTGTTATGTAGGGCTGTAAGTGCATTTGAATATTTCCAAAATGTGGTTAACTATGCTGTCTTTTTAATTCTTTGGTATAATTTTGTAACGGCGCGTAAGCATCAAACACAAAATAAAAATGCCTCAGTCGTGGGGACAAGAGGGAGGACGCCTGGAAAACTCCTACAGCAGCAATTTTGAAGTCATCAGTGGCTACAGACTCTTTTCTCGGATCAGCAGCACTTTGCAGTTTCAGCGTACGGTAAACTGCATCACCGCAGATCTTGAATACCGGTTGGGCTCCTTTCACTCCTTCAGTCCTGCACTCTGGTGAGGGGACTCAAGCTCTGGTCATCCTGTTTCTGGGGGGCCTTTAGGAGACTCCTGGAGCTTCTGGCTCGATAGCAGACGTTATGCTTGACTATGGATTTCTCGACCCCTGGCACTCTGGCAGGCTGTACTTCTTTGCAGCTGCAGTACAGTCAGGGAAGATGGTCCCGTGAAGTTCGTCTTGAGGTTAGCTGGTTCCACCGACCCAAGGGAAGAAGTCGTCCCTTCTGGCACTTCTCTTGTCGATTAGAAAAAGGAGTTTCAGCACAGCTGCAGGGCTTCACCGTGCAGTTCAAAGGAGCAGGAGGATGCAGCTGTTAGGGAGAATTCTCATAAATGTGCCAATTCCTCCCACCTTAGGACCATCCAGCTCTTTTGCTAAACTTTGGGACTTTGAACTTTTTAATTCCATTTGTTTTCTGTGCTTATTTCTTTGGCTATGGAGTTTAAACAACGCCATAGGCATCATCTGTTAATTTGTTTCACACAGCACACTCAGTGCAGTGGCACAGGGAAACCTTTCCAGGCTTTCCCACGGTTTAAGTACCTTCTCTGGCAAAAACTACTGTTTCCCAGAGAAAGTGAAGTGAAATTGACTTTGCTAGTCTTTTCACATTCCTAGTCCCAGCACACTCTCTTACAATAGAATGCTGGAGGGGTTACCTACTATCCCCTTTGTCTAGATACTCATGTAGCAGTTAAATGCTACCCTTTCCTCTCGAAATGGCTGGTGGCAGTGGTTTTACAATGAACTACCATGATTTTTCCCAAACGCGAATACTGGTAGCGTTTAAACAGGTCCCGGTCTTCTTTTTTCACCATTTCTTTTTGGAAAGGTCCTTCTAGAGTTTGTCTCTGCGCACCAAACTAGGTTTGGTCCCTTTGCCTTTGGTGAGTTTCAGGACTGAAGACCGTGTCTGGGGGTGGGCAGGAAGTGAGGAGGTGCCCGAAACTCCCTGTGCTTAGTCTCCTAGGAGACCCAAATGCATGATTGGCTGGCTGAATGTCCGGCAAGGACAGCCACCCTGCTGGGTAAGTGGCAGCAAGGCTGGAATGAATAGGAGGAAACTGGATAAAAGGCGAGTCTCTTGGTTTGGAAGGCAGTGTCGACCACTGGAACAAAAGAACCGAAGACGAGCTTGAAGAGGACGGCAGCTGCAACTCCTGGACCGTTGGTTTGGTGGGAACCAATCAACTCGAACCGTAAACCACCTGGATACCATTGTCGGAGCTGGTTGTATTTTCCTCAGAGTGCTGCAGGAAACCGAATAACCAGGAAATGGGACACCAGTTTGTGTGCTTTACTACAGCTACCGAAATTGAAGATTTGCCAGTTGCCTGCTTTCTGACCAGTGCAGTGCTTGTCCCCACGACTGAGGCTCAGGAACAGCAAAATCTGCAGGAACTGCCAGGAACAGAAGTCTTCAGCTGCATCTTTTTCTTCATTGTAAGGTACTGTGAAAACCTGACCGAGAGAACTTCTCTAACTGCGAAAGTGCTTGGAACTTTTGCAACTTGCAGGCCTAGTTAGCTTGTGACCCAACATATGAATCTTTCTTTTACAAACTACTTCTGAGAACTTTGGCAAATACTTTTCCGTTTAACTACCAGAACTGCTTTATCCTATACGAGACTTTAGCCCATTGACTTTGGCCTAACCTATTGCATTGAATTGGCTCCTCTGGCGAACTCAAACTATTTGCACTGTCTAAGAGTAACTGTAATATTCTTTTTATTAAGCTATGCCTTTTTGCCCCTCCTTCAAAGTAGTTTAAATGCCGAAGACCTGTACTGTGTAAAGTACTGAAGTATATTTTTGTGATATAGATTGCCTCCTTCTAGTGAATGTTTTATAACTGTGAAATAAATTAATACGCGTTTTACCAAGAAACCTTGAGTTTAAGAGTCTATTTGAATATTTGTGATTGTAGACCTCTGTGTAACATCAATACAGCTCACATTCCCCTCTTGAGATAAGCCTGGCTGCTCAGCAACGCTACCAAAACTTTGTAGCATAGACTTTTGCTTACACCTGTAGTCCTAGTTGTGTGTAGTGGTCCCAAAGGGTACTGCATACAAAATTTGCCTAACAGCAGCAAGCTTTGTTCAAGGTTTCTTCGTCGAGTGTTCTTCCCTGTGGTCGACTCTGCCTCTAGTCCCAAAACCCTTGCCTTTTAAACGGGTTTCTCCCATTCATGCACGGTTTAGGCTGTCAATCACACAGCAGGGTGGCTGTCCTGAAATGCCAGCCAGCCAATCAGGACTGGTTACATTCAGGCATTCCTAAAGACAAAGGACAGGGGAGTTTCAGGAACCTTCCTCACTTCCTGCCCTTCCAGACACACCAGAGCCAGAAGTGGCTTTCAGGACTGTTCATTTTGCCTTTGTGGCTGGCTTCAAAGTCCTCAAACCTGGCTTGGCGTGCTGAGTACAACCAAAGAGAGATCCCACAACCAGAAAATGGTGCAAAAAGACTGGGCCATTTTGACAAAAATGG
Source organism: Ambystoma mexicanum (assembly GCF_040938575.1). NCBI lineage: Eukaryota > Metazoa > Chordata > Amphibia > Caudata > Ambystomatidae > Ambystoma > Ambystoma mexicanum. The sequence continues at coordinate 1,029,261,622 of NC_090923.1, read as the reverse complement.
TCACCCATGGGTGCTGTACTGCAGCTGAGGATTCAAACTGTGGTAGAAAATCACAATGGTAGGAAAATTAAACCACTGCCACCAGCCATTAAAGTAGTGAGGGTGACATAAAAAATGTTACCTGAGAATGTAGGATAAGCGGTTACTGGGTAACCCCACCTGCACTCCACATAAGATGGTGTGTGCTGGACCTACAAAGAGAAAAGGTAGGTAGAGTCAATTTCACTTTACTATTCTTGGGAACAGTAGTTCACACAAGAAGAGGTATTTAAACCTTAGTAAAGGATTTCTCAGTGACACTGCACTGAAGGTGATGTGTGTCACCATATTAAAAGTAGATGCCCATGGAGTTTGTCAGACTCCAAAAACAGAGGAAACGCATCATCCAAATAGGGTCAAAACACATGAGCGAGTGAGAAAAAGGTCCCACTCACGCAGGAGTTAAAAGGTTGAAAGGAATTAGCACAGAAATTAGAATTCTCCCCAACACTATATAGCCTGTACTAGCCTTCAACTCTATATCTCCAACACCCTGGACATCCTTGCCCCTGCCATGAGGATCTGTTTGAAACCTGCCTCCAAGTTCATCTCCTAGTATGGCTCCGAGCTGGCCCCTCTGAAATGCAAGTGCAGGGAAGCCGAGTGGAAGTGGCATGCTTCGAGCACATTATCTGACGAACTGGCCTGCCGCCATCTCCAAAGGTAATACGAACCCATCTGCTCTAAGGTGGTCTACATCCAAGCCTGCATCTCTGCAGCCTCTAACAACACGGCTGAACTTTTCAAAATCTGCAAGGAACTCTCCAACCCTACTGCAGTCTCCACCTCTCCTCTACCTTCCCTGGCCCTGTGTCCCCAATTGTAAGGGTGTCCCTATTAAAGCTCACACCAGAATAAATGCATACCTCTAGGGAAATGAGGCCAAGAGTCTATCTTGTAAGGATAACAAATGTAATCTTACAGAAATGAGGATGTAGCAAATAACTGTGCTCCCTGAACGGTCTTCTTCTGCCCCTCATCGATTCCTTTCTCCTGCCAAACTGGTGCCAGGCAGCAGTTTATATTGTCTGGTCTTGCTGTAGTGGCGTCGCTGGAAACAGGCTGTGGCTCCATCCCATCCCAATCCATCCTTCTTCCATACAAGAGATGCTCCAAAGCCTTCCTTTCTTCACTGTCAGCGTTTTCTGTCAGAACATGCTGCTCTAAATTTTGCTAGCCTTTGCAAAAAATACACTGTAGCTCATGCTTTGCTTCATTTTGCTACCTATTAATATTTAATGTACAAAAACATTTTCCAGTCATTCTCTCCATATTTCACTCATTCTACTCATGTTTTTATGTGGTCCTATAATTTCCTTTTTTAAACCTTATTTTCATAATTCTGCATTTTGTGCATCGAGCATGTAAATCCCACTTTAGCATGCATGGGCTCTTGACAGACGGCAGACAGCTGGTGAGTGAATTTGTGCTACTAGTGCTAGTATGAACACCACAGAAGCCTGTAGTCCTATTTTTAGCACAGACTGCATTCTTTCGGGGAGAGAGCTTGTATCTACCGTGCTAAGATTTTACAAATGCATAGGATCTAACATTTACAAATTTATTTAGCTAATAGTTAATTGCACCTAATATTTAAACAAGAACTACCTGTTTTCAGTACCTGCCCATGTCTGCAAATATGGTTATATTTGCATGAAAAAGCCTTCCCAGTGCTCCTCCCCATTGTAGCGCCTAAAAGGGGTCTTGTCTAATTCTAAAGCGCTTGGGGAGGGGGGTGGAAACCCTAGTTCCTCCCCAACATTCCCTCTTTCCTCTTTCCTTACTCTTTCCTTACCTTTACAGTAACAAACTCATCCCCACCCGACATATCTACAACCCCAGAAATATTAGTTTTAGTTTTGCTGTTTATTGTATGGCAAGGTGTTTAGGATCCCCCAATTGATACCATCATCTTTGCACTACTGGGAACCATATTGACACAACATTAGAGACCCAATTGGCACGTGCAGAAGAGGACCAAGAAGAATACGATAACGGGCACGAGTATTTTTACTGCTGCCCAGTCATGACAGGACCCAATCAAAGGCAAGCGATAGCCAATCCGTGTTCTGAGCGCCACCTTATTTCTTTGAACACCTAGATTGTGAACCGCCTTGATGACGTGACCCATTCTCAGCATCATCCAGGGGTACAAAAGTGCAGCAGCTGCTTCCCAACTTTTTACACTCCTTCTTCTATGGCTGTTTGCAAATCCAGCATGTAGCGGTTCTGCATCGTCATGAGTCTCGATGCACAGAGCTCTAATTTGATGGTGTTGGACTGATTCTCTGTCATTGGCCAGTTGGACTAACTCCATCGGACTATCTGCACCCACTTGACGTTAGCAGCACCTTGTACCCCGGGAGCCAAGTCTCTGCTGAGCTAAAAAAGTCATTACTAATCAGATATTCCTCTGAGCAGTCTGGAAGAGTATTAAGAGGCATAGTTTGATCTCTACTTTCTTCCCCGCTGTTGAAATCGTTTTTCTGGCAGCATAACAAATTCTTGTGTGATCTGCAAGTTTATTTCTGCTTCTTTAGGTGCTGGACTGGTTGTTGGCACCTTGACGGACATTTCCTCTCCATTCAGGTGTTCTTCTGGGATTACTAGTAGCACTAAGTGCAGGGTGGCCAGTGAACACTTGCCCCTCCAAGATGATGGAAGATGCAAGTAGACTTGTCGGCCACAAACCCAGTAGTAATCCATCACAGCTGCCGTACCTTTCGCCATATCAGGGAATCGTAAGAGTGTGGTTGCACTGTGTGTGTTTGCGCCAACAGGAACTGTTGCTTCATTGCTAAAACAAAGTTCATAGTCCATGTCTCGATGTATTTGCACTGGCTTCTCCATTGTTGCAATCCATGTCAGCCTTGTGATGTATTGGGACCATATTTGCACACACATAGTCTCTACTTGGGCTATTGTTTCTTTGCTGTACTCGATCAGTCCATCTTCCAGGCACATCACTGTGGTGCCCTGCCATTTGTGGTTGAAATGTGAGTAACCTTGCAAGGAAAAAGGTGGTACTTGTAAACACTTGCTGTATTTCGTATTGCCATTGCAATAGCGCTTGGTCTAGATCAGTGCTCCTCAGCTGTACGCTGTGTGCATGGTATATGTCCTTTATCCTACATAGTGCAAGATGTACCAGGCATTGTGCCTCTGTAATTGGGGCTGGATGTGGAACTAAAACCTTAGGAGCCCCTGATGCGTGTGGATAAGTGCACACACGTAACAGCTTTCATTCATCACATGTCTTCTTGCAGTAGGCATATCGGAGTACTAGCTGTTCGATGATTCTGAGTACTCTGTCAGAAATGGCGTCAAAGCTCCAACCCCTTATATAAATCATTCATACTTTCCGTTTTATTAGTCTAAGAAAACCTGTAGGGGTGTCCGTCAAAAAGTGAGACATTGAAGAATCAAACGTACTACATTAGCATTATTTTCCTTTATATGTAACTGCCCATCCCCCCTTATATGGCCACCCCAATTAACAGACCTACCTTCATATTCTCCAACAACCACAACCAGTGTCGTACAAAAAAATTAAATACTAAAAAAACACCATCTATAATTCCTAGAACAAATGATATGATATGGCATTTATAACACGCTTATACACAACTGTTTCAAGGGGCGACGAGGCAAGGGAGGGGGATCAAAGGGAAGACAGACAACGATCCTACTAGGTCAGGTGACATTCAGATTGCGCAAGTGCATGGGAAGGGGAAAGGGGAAAGTGCGGGGGAGAAGGGGGAAGTGCAGTACAAGGGATAGTACAATAAATAAGATAAATAAAAACAGCCCGCAGGTGGCAGTGTATGGTAAGTGCAGACCATAAGTGCTGGTAGGGGGGGGCTGTAAGGATACAGAAAAACAGTCCCCAAGTGCAGAGGTTGCCAGGGAGGCAGTGCAGGTGGGCAACTGGCGTGCCTGGGCCCAAGATCAGAAGGGAGGCCAGGTATCCAGTGCAGTAACTGTCAGGAGAATCAGCAGGGAAGAGGGGGAGTGAAAGCAGAAGCAAAGAGGACGGTTTTGAGGTGCTTCTGGAGCCAGAGATGGTTCTCCTCAAGTTTCAGGGAGGCAGGAAGGCTGTTCCAGAGGGAGGCCCCTGCCGAAGAGAGAGATCTACCACCAACTCGTTGCTTGGAGAAGCGGCTGACCCTGAGGGAGTTGGAGCAGGAAGAGCGGAGAGGTCAAGAAGGAAGATATTTAAGAAGAGAGAGTTGAAGGTATTTCGGCCCCAGAAGGCCTTGTAGACAATGCAGAGGGTTTTGAACTTAATACGATCCCTGGGCTTGAGGCCAAGGACAAGTGGCATTAATGTTAACCTTATCCCTACATAAAAGGTTTGAACACGTCGGTCAGGCATCCTTGCTTCTCCCTGGAGAGGAAAAAAAAGGTTATCAAGAAAGAGAGAGACACAGACGGACACATAGAGAGAAAGAGAGACCCTTTTCCCACCAGGGTCGACTGGGTTCTGGACCTTTTTAAATTTGAAATTTCAAAAAATGGAAAGGTTACAAAATAAAAGGACTAAAAAAAATGAAAAAACAAAATCATGAGTTTGCCACTACACACCATCATGACCTGGATCCTTTGCTTAAACGTTTCTTTCTTTGGCTATGTCCTTACTCTGTTGATTGAGATTTGCCTTGTCTCGGGTGCTTTTCGGACATCCGAGAGATGCACTCAATATCTTAGCTCCTTCACGCGGACATCGAGAGGCGGACAGGACACCAACTCATATGGCCCTTGGATCCTGCGATTGTACCATAGACAGTTTTTCTTTTTTTACATAGCTCAGCTTCCCAGGCAATAATGGTGCAGTTGTGGCAGATAGGTTTGCAGTTGCTGTCCCTTCCAGTGTGTCCTGTCCTTGGCACCTGGGTGGCGCAATCTGTCGAGAGATCTATTTGATAGCACATGTGCTGTTAAATGTTCCCTAAATTCCTTTCCTAGTACTGTCGCTGCTTGATGTGCATCTGACGCTTTCCTAACTGGGTATATGGGGGGGGTTGCATGTTCCTGCCTGTGACTATTTCATGTGGTGTCAAATGGTGGTACTTAGTAGGCTTTGTGCGTAAACTGAAGAGGGCCATTGGCAAACCGTGTACCCAGTTTTTCTTTAACGTGGAACACAATTTTCAGTTTACTCTTCAATAGCCCATTGATCCTCTCCACAATACCATTAGCCTGAGGGTGGTAAATTTAACACATTCGATGTTGTATGTCCAATAGCGCTGAGACATACTGAAATAGTGCTTTAAAGAAAGGTTTGCCATTATCTGATCTCAATCCTTCATACACAACTTATCGTGGAAACGCCTCTTACCAGGAACCGTGCTGCACACTTCACATCTGGGTGTGCACCTTGGTCCTGCCTCCACCCACTTTGAAAAGGGGCAAACTACCACAATAAGGTACCTATATCCATTGCACCTTTTCCCCATATCTGCATAATCTGTGCAGTTAATGGAACAACCCCATTGGGCGAGGCAATGTACCTCTTGATGTCGGTAATGTCATCCCTGTGCTGAAACTTTGAAATGTCATTTTATTGCTTTTGCCTAAATGCTCTCCTGGAGGTTTGGTACAAACCGGTCCTCCTGAATAGCTGCCAAAATGTTGTTTGGAGCTGTGGGAGGGGAAATGTTGCTCAAATGCCACAGAGTAATTCTTGGGGCATCACCACCTTCCCAGAACTCCCCTGCCTCCACAATAGATTACTGGGAGACTGTTTGCATCCCCTCTGCAACCATAGCTCCTTTTCCTCCTCGGGCGCTTTCGCTTGCAACCCTCTGTGATATGGGCAATGCTGTGTATCGAACTGTGGTCTCGCTTTCTACAGGGGTGGTCACAGTACACTGTTAACTTTGTATCTGGGGCATAGGCTGCCAACTTGGCCGTCTGGTCTGCAGCTGTGTTGCCCTTAGAGGTTTCATCCGTGGCATTAGAATGGGCAGCGCATGTGACGAGTGCCACAGTGGAGGGCCATGATAAGGCTTCAATCGGTTCTTCCAACACCCTTGCATGCTAAACTGGAGAGCCATCTGCCCTCTGAAACCCTCTCCTCTACTGCCAAGACAGACCTGCATGCACTTTTGTCGTGACATATGCAGAGTCTGAGTAGATGGTGACACACTGCCCTTGAGAGGCTTTCAATGCCTCAACAAGTGATGGTTCTGCTGCCTGAGCTAAATAATGCATAGGTAATCTTTTCATGATCAGAACTTCATGCTCCCTTTCCCCTTGGCCATGCACCAATGCTGCCCCATTATGCCTCTGTCCCATCCCCTGGTCAATTGTTGATGACACACAAGCGGGAGCCCTAAAGAAACAACTACATAATAGACGTTAACCTAAAAAAATCATTAACGACAACTGTAAGCGAGCCAGAAACATACACCGAGAAATCCTGCTACAACAGCATGCTAAAGCCACTGAGAGAGAGGAAATCACAGCAGTAATGAGTTACTCTCCTATGTTCAACTCTCTGAAGAGGGAGATAAAGACTGTGGCCCATTTTGAATATGGGCTCTAGTTCCCTTCCGATGCCCTCTTTTGGCATCAAGAGACGAAGGAATCTGAGAGAATCTAGTGCACACGCTCAAAGAAAGACTCTACTCCAAGGGACCCATCTATTTGGGGCACAACAAAACCCAGGTGTCATACCCCATGTGGATGGTGTACTATGTGTGCCCAAACCACCAGAAGCAAAAGCATCGTAATAGGATGGCGAACCCTGTGGGAACAGACATTTAACAAACTGCAAGTCAAAAGGCGTGTTATACCTCATTACTTGCCCGTGCAATCTACGGTACGTGGGCATGACAATGAGCGAAGTAAAAACTAGACTCATCGAACAGAAGTCCTGTATCGGCACGAAAAAACTTAAAGCACCCCTGGTTGACCATTTTCAAACACATGGCCATACACAGGATGACTTTAAATGGACCATACTAGAAAAACTGACCTCCATGTAGGGGAGGCAATTATGGTGAAATGTTAATAAAACGTGAACAGCTATGGATATTTTGTCTGGACACAGTGAGGAAGGGCCTCAATGAGGAGATACAATGGCCCGATCTTGCCCTCATGAAGGAGACCAAAAATAGAAAAAAGAAATATAGGAATATGTCCTGTGATTAATTGTGGGCCCATATGCACCTCTAAACGGGCCAAAAACAACACTAGGACAAATCCAGCATAACAACATTTGTCGTACCAGAAATATATCCAGCACTGTGATGTTTGTTAATGGCACTTGGATTGCACCTAAACCGCATGACACAAACTGCATTATCAACCGCAATACTGTCACCTCCGTAGATGTCTAGCCAGCACGATCGTGATAAAACTATCATATTTTACTTCTAATTAGTGTGCCGAGATGCCATATTTATATTGACTTGCTCCTAGTTTAAGCACATTGAGGGATTATGGAGCTTGCTCTCCCAACACACAGCAGCCACACCATGCAAAACTGATAGCACTTGCATGCCATACAAAACAGCATCAGCCTAGGTCCACTCCAAAATGGCCGATGTCTGAAAGGGGCATAAACAGTGAAGATGCACTATTTAAGTGCTTTTGTTTGGCGAGACGGAGCACGACTGATGCAACGTTCCGCGTACCCTGTAGGCTGGGAACACACCACTAACCAGGGTAAGTCATTGTAATCGCGGCCCTTTTACGAGCGGACACGCAGGATCGGACATAATACGAATTGAGCAATTCGGAAAAAAGATCTTGACAGCAAGACGCGCATGAGGAGCGAGTTTGCCACGTGCACTAACCAATATCGCATATGAGTCAACAGTGGAGCACGAGAATGCCACCCTGCTCTACTGTAACTAATTACAAGCCATGATGCAGTATATGCACTAACAATTGTATTGCTATCTATGCATTGACAATCCTCTTTTGGATCCTAATTGTTACCTGCACTCCACGCGTAACCACAGTACAAGTCTGGCAGTACTCGCAAAACTGACTGGAATGGTCATCCAGATATAAATGTGCAACACTGGGTACCTCAACAGGTAATCCTTAAGAAATGCAAAAGCGAGACATCTTGCGAACGACTCCTTGGAGCAAGGGTCACATTTAACATGAACTATCCCCTCTAATTCCTAGGAGTCCTATGACCATCAAAGGGATTCTTATGATCTCGACCAACAGGATACCAGGATAGCCACAAGAACACCCAGACTCTACTTGCCCGTCTGGATCTAAGGTAACTATTATAAAGCAGCTTCTGTAGACTTCTTATGGTTATTTGTAAGAACTTTATTGTAAGTTATACAGGCTGTTATCTAGGAGAGACCACCAGGTCACATCACCCAGGCTCAACTGACCAGGCAGGAACCCAGGAGCTGGATTCATAGCCAAACATTCTGCAGGCTCACACCGCGTTCCAAACTAGGACACAGCAGCATTCCTGCAGTCATGCACTGGCAACAAGTACATTATAACACATCTCCTCCCTTTCCAATGATGACCCAAACAAAGAGGTCAAACACAACAATACGTGTCATAATGCTAGGCATCTTTTGGAGAGATGCAACTCAAAAGAAATAACTAGGACGTTGTCCCTAAACATACTTCAGACATCGAATATCTTACTGAGGTTACTTCCTGCTTCACTTCAAGCTCTATACAACTATTAATGTATCACTTAACCTCTATACAATACTACTCTGGGACGGAATCCCTACACATGCTTCAAACCTATGTGCACTGGTAAGGTGCTAACCTCTACTATACTGGGACGGGATCCCTCTACATACTTCATACCACCAACTTAATTGCTATAAGAGGACTTGGGCTTCATTGCACCGGGACGGAATCCCTACACTTTCTTCACACTTATTAGATATGGGAAGGCGCTACCCTCCCACTATACTGGGATATAATCCCTAGGCAATCTCCCCCATACACTGGAAAATATACCTACACAACTTCACACTAAGCAAACTATGGGAAGGCGCTACCCTCCACTATTAGGCGGCTACCTCTGCCCAACTCAACTCTTTGATCACACCGAGGACACTGGGAAGACGCTATCCCCCCTTCAGAACTTCAACAAATTCTTACCATATCCCTAGGACATTTTGCACTGTAAAACTGCCAACATATGGAGCCTAAAAGTCCATGATGCCCTCTGGCAGGCTAATTTTTACACTTTGCTAATTCCTTCCAGCTTCCTAACAGTCCTTGTCGCCACTGGGCAACGTAATCCTGACATTCTTCAAGATCATTAGTTCTAACTCACTATCTCATGGACGCAAACACCATTCTTAAGATCAACTAAAACTTAAAACGTCAATGGACGTCATATTTTCCTAAAATTCTTCAATAGATTACATCTTTGAACTTCAATATATAAATACCATCCATATCTGGCTTTCATGCTCAAATGTCACTCGGTGCATTCATACTCCATACACATACTACATGTTATGTTAACCTCATACATCTCTTGTAGCATCATAACATTTGCATATTTCTGGGTTCATCTAGCAGTACATCTGAAAAAGGATACGTTCATTTTCCATGGCTTGGACAAAAGAAGCCTTTCTTTAGGCTCCCTACTGCTTTTACAGAGCTCTTTTTACTCTGCTCAACATCTATAATAGGGGCAGCTTCCCTTTTCTTCGCTTATACACTGGTGTGCTCACAACTTCCTGCCCACCTTGTATCTACGTTGTATGGTACTTTGCTCTAACTGTCCACAGAGTAATACTTCGCTGTGACCCTGCTCAGCGCCATCTTCCCTGCACCGGACCAACATACCGGCTGGCATGTAGCTTTCACAAAGTTCTGTTCTGTCACTAACACGCCACTACCTTAAGCGCATACCCATTATGGGCATCTGCATTCTTGATCACTAGATGTCGGGACCACCTTCACTACACAAAACACTGTCTCTTTTACTGAAAAGCAGCACTTAAACATAGATCTTGAGTATTTTTCGTCCTGTTAGTTTTGCATCAACCTTTAGTGCAAATTCTTCCTGGTACTGCCTCTGCACCAAATACACTTTGTAAAAGCTCTAAACTCCTACTTCTTCTCATACAAAACGCTTACATCTTCACCTGTATTGCTATAGCTCTAGTTCCCATGCAAGCTGCCTCAGAACGTAATCCCTACCCATACTTCAGACTTAATACTTTACTAAAATGGGATGTAATCCCTACAACATCTTCATCTTCACAACTTTAATCATAATATGGGAAGAAAACCCTACACATACTTCAGACTACAAGCTCTGCTGCTAGGGGACATAATCCTTAAACTGGCTTCAGACTTCATACTTCAATGAAATGGGACAAAATCCCCACACTTGCTTCAAAACTTCACTCTACTGCTAGGGGACAAAACCCCTACACTTGCATCAGACTTAACTCAAATGCTAGGAGACATAATCCCTGCCCATACTTCCAACTTTATACTTTAATTATATAGGACAATATCCCTACACTTGCTTCAGACTTCTGCTCTACTCCTAGGGGACGTAATCCCTCAAAGTTCAGAACTTTATGCTAAACTACTTCGGGACGTCATCCCTACACGCAATGGGTATCTAATCCCACTTCAACTTCAGACTTACTTCACTCATGGTGCACTACATCCACTCTTGAAAGTGCTACCTTCATCTACTTGGGACGACTTGCACAATTCAACCTTGACACTTTACTGCACTTCCCACACTTCTTAAACATTTGGTAATCTTAAATACGCTTCCACACTCCTTAAATTTAACGCAAACTTTAAGCATTATCTACATCACTTCAACTTTATGCTATTTTTCCTACAAGCCCATGGCCACATGGTGACCCTAAGCCTCACTGCACACTTAAAAGTCCATGTTGCTATTATAAACGTACCCTGAAATGCCTCAAAGGAGTTAGTGCTAGCTCAACATCTTCACACTAACATTCGCATACACCCTTTTCTGCTGCCACTAGTCCATAGGCATTAGCTTCTATAAGTCCATGTTGCTATTAGCAACATACCCTGAAATGCCTCAAAAGGGTTGCTACTAGCTCACTCAGGCTCTTATTTCAAAACTTCAACTTTACTGACAGGGGATGTAATCCTTCGAGCTTCAGACTTCAGATTTCACAACTATGGAGGAAATGTTGCTTCAATCTTTAAAACTTCTAAAGTTCAAATTTACAACCTCTAAACTTCAGACGGGAGACACCGACATACCACACAATTTGTATAGGTAAATTGCTACACTACAATGCAACCTTTAAACAATTAAACATCAAACACCATTTTCTTCATTCGAAGAGTCCATGTTGCTATTTGCAATGTAACCTGAAATGCCTCAAAATGTTACATCTAGCGACTCTGACACCGTACTGGTCACTCACTCTTACATAAATTGTGTATATTCAGGAAGTCCAAATGAGTCCACTTTTACCCTAAAAAAAAAAAACTTTAATAGGTTAAACTCTGACACTGTTTACCTCTTCAATTACACTTACTGAATACTCCTTCCCACAAATACTTATAGCGTAAATCATACACACACTTCCATCAATAAGCTGTTTTTACATTTCTTTTCATGGGTGCTTACAGCCAATATTATATGTCATACTTAGTCAAAAACAGTAAAGGATACACAGCAAAGTTTTTGAATCTCTTCTGAATTCCCACTTGACAGTTCATTGTCACCACAAACTATCGGCACTGCTTGGACTTCTCCTTCGTGTGAAACGCTGCCGGTGATCTCTTCATCTGAGTTCTCCAGCGAAATCTTCATGACCTGTTTACACATTGCAACCTTGTGTGATATTCTAAAAACAATTTCCAAACTCCACACAGCGGCGGGCGAACTTCGCTGCACCAAAAGTCTTGTCACCAACTCCGTAGCACAGTCTTCTTTTTTCTTCCTGCTTATGACACACAACGAAATCTTACGTTGGCCAATGCTTTACTTCCTGCTTTCATCGAACGTAGATGGGTCCTGTCCTCAGACCCTGAGTCAATTCAACAGGCCACGTAATGCGCAGTTGCTCCTGACATTGACCGAAACGCACCGAGTTCTATGCTACTCCTTGTCATCTACTATGACGTATCACATAACGCAGCTTCACCAACTCCTACTGCTCCACTACTGACGTCATCAGTTTTACTTCAGGCTCGGAGGGATGCTGAGCTCTGCAGCCCAACCATCACACAGCGAGTAATGCACAGTTGTAGTTTCGCATAGCATATTACTTCCACTTGCATAATCCTGTGGCTTCTTCCACTGACATCCATCATAACACAATCCCTTAGGGGCCATGTTTTCATAATGGGGCTTTACACTTTACCCCAATGCTGCTTCTTTACACTGGAGTTTTCTTTCAAGGGCTTCACAGCTTCCCCTCACTTCGATAGCCTCAGCCCTTAAAAACTCCTTCTTGCCTCATGAACAGAGGGCCCGCAGCACACATCTCCTTATGGCTCAACTGGAGTTTGTTTACTTTTAAATCTCATGCGCTCTACATCACCTGGGTACAAACTTCTTAATTCCACTTAGGGGCTTCACTTTCATACGTGGATACGCTTCTATGTTGGGGCTTCACAGCTTTCCTAAGTTACTTCTTCTACTTCAGAACCTCTTATATTCGCGTAGGGTGTCTCTTAACTTCACCGTTTGCTTGACCGTGGTGCCACCCTTGATTACTACCAAGTCTCTTACGCTCTACTTTTCATCTGCTAAGATTACTTCAGGCTTTATACTTCAAACTTGTGGGGCCAGCGCATATACTCTTAGGGTTTTAATTATCTATTGGGGCTTCACTTCTCTTCTTCACTTCTTCCACACACCCTTACCATCTTTCTAACCCCCTGTGCTCTTGGGCCCCTGGGTGATGGGTGATGGGACTTATTTCTGGATGACTGGGGGCAGTGGCCTCTCAGTTTCTTCTGCTGCTCCCCACCACAGCTCAGCTTTCTTCCTCTCTGCATGGGTTCTTTAAAATCCTTGTCGCCAATATTATAAAGCAGCTTCTGTAGACTTCTTATGGTTATTTGTAAGAACTTTATTTTACGTTACACAAGCTGTTATCTAGGAGAGACCACCGGGTCCCATCACCCAGGCTCAACTGACCAGGCAGGAACCCAGGAGCTGGATTCATAGCCAAACATTCCACAGTCTCACACCGCGTTCCAAACTAGGACACAGCAGCATTCCTGCAGTCATGCACTGGCAACAAGTACATTATAACAGTAACTACACAACCTAGGCCGAACATGCATCTATTTTGTACTTTAAAAATGGAGCTCTTGGGTGATAGAGGGGTGCTATATGTGGGGGGGGGGGACAGATTGAGTCCTGTTTCACACAATAGAAACCTAAACTCTGCACTATAGAACAATGCTACTATGCTAAAAGTAAATAACTTTTTCCTATCGGACCTATACCAAAACTAGTCTTTGACACTTTTCCCTAGGTGGAAGTGGTGATTGACCCCCACATTCATCTGACACGCTGATCTATTTCAAGACAGAACAAAACTTCGTCCTGAAGAAGATGACAAATCTAGGAGTCATCGAAACCGGTCGACCTTTTTAAAGCAGGATATCCCGAAGAACATGTTGGATATGGAATAGAAGTGATGGCTCTGTAATGGAGAACATTTTCTCCCAGATCTCTCAGTAATTCACATTCTGATGTTTAATATGCTTAGAATCACATGCTGTGCATAGTCTGACATCCAGTGGTCACTGCGGGGTATTGCATTTTGTTTTCGTAGTCGATAAGGCGTGTCTGTAACACTATCCCTATAATGACGTGCATCATACCCACAATCCCTCACGCATCGAGGTCCCTCAGATTTTTTTTTTTCCGCCCAGATATTGGTCGCCTTAACGTGGAGCTCCTCGCAAAAACATTCATTCGACCCTTTGGTCGTTAGGTATTATAAAATGCATTACATTAGATCCCTCCTTCGACGTCTAAGCTGCAAAGCTGTTTCACCGCCGAGTAAGAACTTCGACAGCGCTGACTTAGACGGAGGAGATCCTTCGGCGCTGCCGAACATGTGGCCTGGCCTCGCGGGCCTTATACAGTAGGGAGAGTGGGGTTGTGGGACATTTCTTCTATTTCTAAGAATGCCTTTCTCCTTTTCCCCTCTTTCCTTCGGGGTCGTTATCACTAGTATCTATATCCTCAGCTATGGAGAGGACTCCGTTTTAGATTTTGCCCACGCTGTAAGGGCAAATTTACATGGAAAGACGAGCACGAGCGGTGTAACCGTTGCTTTCCCCTCGACCACAACGAGGAAGGCTGTGCGGCCTGTAAACTACTTTGCCCGAAAACTTTAAAGGACCGCAGGGTCAAGAGGTGGGCAGCCTACGCTATGTCTAGAGCTGATGCCTCACCCGCCGCCGCCGCCGGGTGTGACGAGGATAGTGATAACCCGATCTCCGTTTTGGAAGTCGTAGACTTCTCTAGGGAGCGTTCCCCCTCCTCGACGTCTGTCCCCAGCCCTGACAAGTTCGTCTCACGCCCTACTTATGGGGATGAACACCCCGGTGACACTGACGAGCACAGAAGGCATAAACATAAACGCACAACCCACGGCACTTCGAAGACGAAGAAAGCCATAGCACCAACGGAGACGCCGGACCCACCGGCGTCCTCCACCGACCGTAAGGGTTGCATGCCCTCCCCGCAGCCGCGACTAGCGACTGGGCTACCTGCAGACCAGGGCGCTGCCACCAAAACATCAGGCAACGCGCTCCGTAAGAGTGCTATCGGTGCCGAAAAAGACTCGGCACCGCCCAGCACGACGCCAGACGAACCCTCGACAGAGAAACTAATCGTCGAGAGCTTGGCGCGTATAGTTTCCTATGACGGCCAGAAACGGACGGCGAGTGATACGCCGAAAACCGCTCACGGCCAGGGAAACGCTGAGAATGCCGGAAGGGAGGCTGGGACAGCTTCCACCGTTGAAAGAAGGCCCTAGCCTACGCGAAGGGTGCTCAGAAGGCGAAGGGACTTTATCCTCGACGTTATGGGACAGACCAAGATGGCTACAGGAAGAACAGCCTCCTTTTTCGCCTCCAGACCGTTCTGTGTTACCACATTGGACTCTTGAGAGATTCCAATCGTGTATGGAGAAACTGGATAGATTTATGTCCACTCCTGAACATAAAACTCCCAAGAGGCCAGGGGAGGTACTTCATGTGGACCCCAGGGCTAAATATCCTAGACTATTTAACCCCCTTCAGGAGGAATCTCATACTTATGACCTCATTGAAGAAGACTCTCACTTCCAAGAGGACGAGGAATTCTTGGATGGTGAAGACCAACAGAACCTCGAGGAAGAAGGTTTTGAGGGAGGGCTTCGAGGAAGACCCAGATGAAGGTGGCTCACAACCTTGGCAGTCACCAACAGAGTCTACAGACCCTGAGATCATAAACCTTCCCTCTCCTCAGACCACACCGGTCAGGAATCCTTCACCAATAGATGATCAACCCACCTTCAATGCGCTACTACGGAAGACAGCAGCGCATTTTGAGATTGAAACTGGTGAGATTACTCCCGATACTGATTTTGTAGAAAGAATCATTAAAGGAAAAACCTGCCACTAGCCAAACCATTCCCCTCTTTGCCTCAGTTAAGAGGCAAATCACTCCATCGCTGTCTACACCGGCACTGGTCAGAGGGGTCAATCCCAGAATTGAAAAACTGTTTACTCCCTCTCATTCAGACCCATTATATATTAGGGTTCACTCATTTCCAGACTCCTTGGTGGTAACTACCAAGCAGGGGTTCCGCTGTCAAGCAGCAAAGCACCCCTAGACAAAGAAGGAAAGAAACTACGCCCTGGGTAAAAGAATTACAGACTCTGCAGCTTTTTCAACCAGAATTGCCAATAATAATAATACCCTACTGGCAAGTTATGCTGATACCCAATGGGGCAAATTACGGCAGGACCTCGAAGTCCCTGAGCCCTTAAGAACTCGCTTATTGACCACAGTAACAGAAGGAACTCTGGTTAACCAGAGCATCATTAAAAACACTCTTGGAGCTGCAGAAACAGCTGGCTGTTCTTTGGTCCAGGGAATACTTCTGAAGGGTCATGTCTGGCTCCGCAATTCCGGGTTTAAGCCGGAAACCCAGGCGTCACTCGTTAATAAACCAATAGAGGATTCTAAACTCTTTGGGAAAGCAGTTGACGACGCACTGGAGACCTCGAAGAAGGATTTCGACACCCTCAAGACTTTAGACCAAATCTCAAGGCCTCCCAATAAGCGAGGATTCAGCAACAAACGCTTTTTTCAAGGCCAACGCCAACAACCGCAAAAAATCAGGGAACCGGTGGCCAGTACACACAAAGAGGACAGCGCCGTGGCAAGGGTAGAGGTCGGGGCCCCGCTCCGAGAGGGACCCCGGCTACCAACACTAAATGACCCGAAGGTTCGGGTCCCCTCCCATGCATCGCTGGTCGGGGGCCGATTAACATCTTTCCTACCAGCATGGGAGGGAGTAACGTCAGACCGCTGGGTATTGTCAAACATAGCCCGCGGTAACTGCATAGAATTCGGTCGGTCCCCCAAGTACAGACCCCCAAGGGGACGACGCTTATCACCGGAGCACCTCGCCATTCTTCAAGAAGTGGAACTGCTGCTACTAAAGGGAGCAATAGAGGTTGTGCCTCTAACACAGGTAACGGAAGGTATTTATTCGGTGTACTTCCTTGTACCCAAAAAGGACTTAACCATGCGCCCTGTACTAGATCTGCGCCCAGCAAACAAATTTGTCAAACCTCAATAATTTCACATGGTGACCCTACAGGAAGTAATCACCCTACTTTCTCAGGGAGATTACATGACAACACTGGACATAAAAGATGCATACTTTCATATTTTAATTTTGCCAGCGCACAGAAAATACCTCCGGTTCATGATAGAGGGCAAACACTAACAGTTCAGAGTGCTACCCTTCGGCATAGCGTCAGCGCCGAGGATATTCACAAAAGTACTCACAGTGGCAGCAGCCCACCTGCACAGGTTGTCCATCCCAGTATACCCTTACCTCGACGATTGGCTCATAACAGGGGATTCCTACGAGACGTGCTTCTCAAATACCCAAAAGACTGTAGACCTTTTGTTTCAACTGGGCTTCTCCAACGAGAAGTCGTCCAGCCTAGAGCCCAGTCAGATCAAACAATTCCTAGGGGCTCTAATTCGAACAAAGGACGGCCTTGTCTTCCCCTCCAACGAGAGGGTCCAAAATATGCTGTTTCAGATCCCTCAATATGTGGCCTGTCGAGAGGTGACAGTACGCAAAGCAATACGCTTGCTAGGAATGATGGTGTCATGTATATATTTGGTACCTCACGCGCGTCTGCGCATGCGCCCAATGCAAGAGTGGCTCAACAGCCAGTGGTGTCAGGCCAGCGGACAATGGGACGATCTAGTGGTGGTCTCGCAGGCCTTGGTTCTCTCGCTACGGTGGTGGTCGAAGGAAAACCTTGTAATGGGGAAACCATTCGCCACCCCCGCAGTGGAGGCCACTCTAACCAGACGCATCCCTCACCGGATGGGGGTTCACCTATCCCATCAGACTGCACACGGAGTTTGGACTCCCGAGTGAAGCGTCCAAACACATAAACTTGCTGGAACTGCTAGCAGTCTTCAAAGCACTGAAGGCATTCCAGACACACCTGCAAGGGAAGACAGTGATGGTCCTCACAGACGGCACCACAGCCATGTACTACCTGAACAAGCAAGGGTGCGCTCACTCTCCAGGACTGTCCAAGCTGTCCCAGAACATCTGGAAGTGGGCTCTCAAACCAACATGTTCCTGTTGTCCCAACATGTACCAGGGGAACTTGCTCTGCTAGCAGATGAACTCAGCAGAGACTTCCCTCTGCCCGCAGAGTACGAATGGCGGTTACAAGAAGACATAGTCTTTGATGTTATTCACACAATGGGGATTCCCAGAAATAGATTTGTTCGCAACTCTGGAGAACTCCCAATGCCAAGATTACGCCGCCAGGTACCCCCAGAACCAGCCCAAAGGGAACGGTCCCTGGATAACATGGTCAGGGAAATTTGTTTACGCTTTCTCTCCCCCCACCTCCCCTGACTCCCCTTCTCAACAAGATAGGGCACAAAATGGACCAGGAACCAGTCACCATTCTACTAATGGCCCCTATGTGGGCTCGGCAGCCTTGGTTCGCTCACTTGATGGAGATGTCCCCATCTCCCCCAGTGAAACTTCCCTGCCCGTACAACATGCTGTCACAGGACAAGGGCAGAACGCTACACCCATGCCCACAGACCCTGAACTTAGCAGCCTGGCTCCTGAGGTCATAGAATTTGGACATTTACAACTCCCTCAAAGATGCATGGAGATTCTTAGGGAGGCTAGGAAACCTAACATTCGCTACTGCTATTCTAGCAAATGGAAGAGATTCGTCATCTGGTGTAGAAATAAGAGCATCAACCCCCGTTGACTGCTCTCCCACACATATTGTTCTTTACCTGACTCACTTATTAGACTCAGGATTGGTCTTTAATTCTATTAAAATTCATCTAGCTGCACTTTCCGCATACACCACTTCTCAACTCAAAGTGTCATGGTGGAAAGTCCTAGTTATTAAAGCCTTCATGGAGGGAGTAAAGAGGATACACCCTCCTATAGCCAACCCAGCTCTCGGATGGGACCTAAACGTGGTACTTACCAGGCTGATGGGCTCACCCTTTGAACCCATGCACAAGGCAACCCTTAAGGACCTCACTCTTAAGACTCCTTTCTTAATAGCCATCACCTCCATTAGGAGAGTGAGTGAACTACAGGCGCTCTCTATACTAGACCCCTTTGTAACAGTTCACAAAGATAAGGTGGTTCTTCGCACACATCCTAGGTTTGCACCAAAATTTATTTCAAAATTCCATGTCAACCAGTCTCTAGAACTACCAACGTTCCTTCAAAACCCTTCAAATTTAGGAGAAAGGAGCCTGCATACACTAGATGTGCGCAGAGCCGTCATGTTTTATATGGAAAGAACTAGACCTCTGAGAAAGACTAATCAGTTCTTTGTCTCAGTGGCAGCAGGAAGAGAAGGAGATGCAGTTTCAAAATCCATTATATCTAGATGGATTGTCCAGTGCATCACTGTTTCTCTCTTGCTAAGAGAGAACTACCCTTCAAGCCGAGAGCACATTCTACTCGTGGCACTGGGGCTTCCATAGCATTAATTGAAAATGTCCCTCTTCAGTCTATTTGCTAAGCGGCAACCTGGAGTTCTGTACACACCTTTACAAAACACTACTGTCTAGATGCCCACTCTAGATCTGATCCCCAGGTAGGACAAGCAGTATTGCATCTTTTCTCTACTGTTCCTTCTCACAACACACCTCCAACTCCGGGTACTGCTCGCCAGTCTATGCACAGCATGTGATTCTAAGCAGATTAACAAACATCAGAAGACAATGCATTATTACCGTAAAAGCATTTCTGATGGTTATATCTGCTTAGATTCACATGCGCCCACCCTTCCTCCCCGCTCGGATGGAAGGAACATAGACATCCTTTATCTATATCTCTCTTTTCTGTACACACTCACGTCTAATAGGCTCCCTCAGGGCAGACAAAATACAAACAGAGGGACCTCGACGCATGAGGGATTGTGGGTACGATGCACGTCACTATAGGGATAGTGTTAGACGCGCCTTGTCGACGTCCCCTTTTCGACTACGAAAACAAAATGCAATACTCCGCAGTGACCACTGGATGTCGGACTATGCACAGCATGTGAATCTAAGCTTAAGAACTGTGAATCTATTAATGTCTACCAGCAACCAACATTAGAAGTCAGTTCCGCCTTTAGGGCTCTATAGCATAGCCTTCTATATGAGGTGTTTTCTTTTTCATCAATAGAAAAGGCTCTTTTATGATTTTTCTTTTACGTGTGTTTTTTAAATTTAGCAATTGATCTACAATTTAGAGTCAACACACTTCTCTGAAGGTCAAATAAAAAATATAGGACTTACTAGCCCGTAAAATAGTTCCTCGTAGAAATGTGGCCCTAGTGCTTGAGACATTTCTCTTACTACAATGAAGGATCTCAAATAAACAAACATTGTAGATTTAGGGACTGCTCCCCTAATCTATCCCTTTTAGATAGGCGGTGCATCACCTCTCCCCTAGGGACAGACACCCCACATAGGGCAAGGGTGTTCCTCGTCTAGGGACCATCAGGTAACACATTGACTGAAAATTAGTAACGAATGCCACGTTTATACAGTGGGTTTCCTATAAGTTTTCTTGTGTGAAAAACATGGTACTTTAACTAACACTTAAGGTTGAATGTTGAACTGTAATCATTATCCCAGATTGTTTTTTCTGTACAATTGTTGATGACCCATAAACATGTAGTATATCTCCTTTTGTCAATGCACTGTCTCTAGCTTTAGATTTAACCTCCTCTTCACCCTCGTATATAGCAGTCATGCATTTTTAGGCCCACATCAGTGGATGTCTGTCAAAAATGTGGAGGGATTCACTGTCGTACACCTTACTATATGAATACAAGGTTTGGGTATTATCACATATACAGAGAATCTGAGTCGATTTTAGATTTTTCCAAAATGGTGAATAGTGAATGTTCCACAAACAAAGTAACCGAGCACCCCATGACAATCTTGTAACTTTTCTCTATCACAAATGCAGCTGCAGCGAGTGCTTGTTTGCATGCAAACTGTCCCTGCATTACTGAGTCCAGTGTCCCACTACAATAAGCCAATGGCTTGTGGCCCATTGTGCTCTTTTGGGTCAATACTGCTCTAATGAGCTGTCCATCAGAGTGGGAAAAAAAAATAAAAAGCCTGTGTATGATCTGGAGTTGCTAAAACAGGGGCCATACAAATAGCTTCTTTTAAGTCCTCAAATTGTCTATTCATTTCTTCAGACCATTCCAATTTACCATTTTTCGCCTTCTGTCCTTCTCTGAGACTTTGTAACAGCAGCCTTGTGTAGGCTGCGTAGGCTAGGATCCATGCCCTACAATAATTGCATAAGCCCAAAAACATCTGCATTTCCTTGATAGTACTGGGCCTAGGGGTGGCGCGTTACTGCCGCTGCCTTATCTGGTAATATTTTTTTCCCATTCGCAGAAATAAGTTGCACCAAGTATAGTACCTGTAACACTCACCTGATTCTCGCAGAGGCGCCGGTCTTGACTGGGCGACTACCGTATCTTCAAAGGTGATGTGCAGCACCCGATTGGCTCTTTGGGCTGGACCTCTGTGCCCTGTATGCCTGACGTGCAGAGTAAGATGTCTGCAGATAGAAAATACGGGGTTAATGAACTGGGGTTATTGGGGTGTCCCTATCTCTTTCCTCTTCTCCTCTCCTGTAGACCCCCACAGGTTAACGCTCTCACCTTAGGTAAGTGAATGCCGAGCTCTCCATCTGCCTCGGGGCAGGGTGCTGTAGCCAGTTTCTTCACTGGATAGGTAGCGCAGGCCTCTTGACTTCAGAGGACTGCTGTCCGTCGTTTACTGCACGAACGGTAAGTTTCGAGTAACTCAAATGTCTTTAAAGTCTTTAATAATGATGTCTCTTGTTTTGCAGGGTTCCGGCGATGGCGGGTGACGGGCTGAAGTGAGTTGAAGATGGAGCCCGTGTGATGAATAGAAGCGCCTGGAAGCACGTAAGTAAGCGCTTGTTGCCAGCTTCACAAAGCGCTCTAACTGTCTTTTTATTTTGCAGGTACAAGTTCGGAGCGGCTGCAGGGTGCCGGGATACCCACTGGGTTAGATGTGGAAAGGAGTAATGGCACGTGAGTATTAAAGTTCCCCAATGTCTTTAAACGCACCTTGTTTTGTCTTTCAGATGCGAGATGCAGCGCCGACGGCCTCCGGAGCGTGCGAAGGGTTGGTAAGCTTTTGTCTTTCAGATGCCGGAAAGCAGTGTGAAGACCTCCGGAGCGCACGAAGAGTAGGTAAGCCTTTGCCTTTCAGATGCCGGAATGCTAACCTGTTCTTTCTTGTCTTTATAGGTGTTGCTGAAGACTGGATTCAGGATGGTAAGCCTTTTTCCTTAGGCCCAGGACCGGATGCAGAAGACACGATGAGCGTTCTGCTGCAGAGGGTGCAGAATAACGCAAAGCAAGATTCATCCACCGGGTGTGGTTTAAATAGCCTCCTGTAGTGCTTAGGTGTCTCCTTCCACAGCCACGCCTAAGTAAGAAAAGAGTTCCTGGTAAAAAAAGAGTTCCTGCCTTCCAGAAGAGTTCCAGTGTTCTGAATCTAGGGAGTGGCTCCAGCCCCACCCAACAGGAAAAGTAGTTCCAAACAGAAGAGGATCAGAGGCTCAACTGGCAGGCAAGTAAGCAGCATGGTCTGCTGCAGATAAGTCCACCCAAGCATTATGAGCCCGGCGCTTCCAGCGCTGGGACTGGGCATATTTATGAGCCTGGTGCCACTGGCGCCAGGACTGGGTCCAAAAGGTCCCAATTGGGACTGGTTGGCACTCGGAACCTGGGTTATGGATCTGCTTCCAAGGGAGTTGGGAAAACCCTGACCTTTTGGAAGCAGAGATCATGACAGTACCTCTTGTTGGAAGTATTGTAGCTTCTTTTTATCTGCGTTTTACACTGAGACAGCAATTGCAATAATGCAACTGAATCTCTCCTGCACTGTTGTTCATTTTCACTGCATTCCAGCAGATCATCCACATACTGCATGATTGTGCTAGGCACCTGAATATTTTCCAAGTCGGCATGCAGTGCTCTATTGAAAATATTTGGACTTTCACAGTACCCTTGAGGCAATCTCGTGTGCTCAAAGCAGTGTTAACCTTTTTGTGTGCTTTTACTTATCGGTAGCATTGGCGTCCTTCCTGCAGCTCACTGTGTGCAGGAGGAGGCTGATGCCCATAATCTGCATACCGATTTAAGGAGCACCTGCTCCTACTAAGATGGCCGCCCTGCTGAACAGTGTATCTCAAGGAATCCTGTTGCCGGCCCACGACAACGCTCTGCCATGCCGGGAGGCTCTATGGCAGCAAACACACTCGATTGGACGAACGGCGTATGAAACACCCCCCCTGATTCAAGCCCGAAGGCTTGCCGGAGTCCCTCTTGCAAGGCTCCCTTATTAGGCTCAATGGCTGTCTCGGGCTGTCTGGGACGGACTGGGCCTCCGCAGAGTCACCCTCCTTGTCATCATTGGCCTCCACCAATTCTTCGGCCACACATCTTTATACGGCCTTAAATTGCAAATTACCTCATTTTTAGCAAGGTAAAACCTGATGCTACTACCTTACTCCCTAACCGCCTGCTTCCCCATCCACTGAGGCCAAGCTCTGATCTGAGACTTTCCCCCCCTCCGTTTGTCCACCCCCTCTCCATCGACACATACTATTGTATACTGTGCACACCTTAGTGGATTGTGGGGTTCATTTTGCTCAACCACTGGTATCCCTCATGGGCATGCCACACTGTAGCTTTCCTTTTACACCCTTTTGTTCAACCTGGCCCCTTCTCCCTCCTCTGTCTGCAATTACGTGCAGCTGTAGTCGCCTGCGACACGAGGAGAGACGTCCATATGTTTACACCTTGGACTCGTACTATGCTCATTACCGGATTTATTTCTTCATTGTAACCCTTAACTGCATTAACTACTGGATCTTCCCTGGAACTCTCCTGATTTCAACTTTGCAGCTGTGTGCTGCTTACTTTCATCATACCTACCTTAATTGACTTTACAGCTGTGCGCTGCCTACTTTCTTTATACCGCATCCTATTTGACGTGTGATTATAGCCCTGCGCTACCTACCTACATGTTCATATTGCTATGTACCTGATTTATCATTGCGGTTCTAAGCTACACATATGCACTGTCGCCGTAACTGAACATATCTGCTTAAACATTACAGCGTTGCAATGCTCGCATGTATATCCTTTTTACTCTGTTCTCTACCTCAGTTGACTTTGCGGCATATACTGCCTACTGCCTTGCCATACCATGTAAACGCAATGTGATTCGATTGCCTTGCGCCATCCACATGCTATGTAATCCACCTGATTCGACCTTTAGTACTTTCAACCTGATGTAGCATCCTTCAATATTCGTATCATGTTTTAGTTATGCACCTGATCTAGCTCCCTGCAACTAGAGGCAAGCTTTTCCCAGTATGTATAACCCCACTTACTATATCTCGTATGCACCTGATGAAGCTCCTGGCGACAAAAGATGAGCATGTCCTAGTATGTATAACTCAATTTACCATGTCTTATGCACAATCTTGTACCCACGTATGCACTTTCTGTAACTAGCGCCTAGATACCCCCGGGTTTTGTGCACTGAAATAAATGCAAAAATAGATTCTTCAGATCCAACACTGTGAAGGATGTCGCTGTGTTAGGAATGCTACATAGGTTTGTCGCTGGATTTGGAACTTGTTGGCTGGGTATATAGCCGTATTACACGTGTTGGGCAAAGTTTGAATGCAGTACCCTGTGGGAACACTACAAACTACTATGACTACAGATATAGGCAACCCAACCTTACTACACAGTTCTGGTAGCGTGTTGAGCAGCCAGGCTGATCTCAAGAGGGGAAATGTGAGCAGTAGTGGAGTTACACAAAGATTCACAGTTATAGGTATTCAAATAAACTCTTACACTGAAGGTTTCTTGCATAAACAATTATTAATTTATCAGTCGGTTATAAAGCCTTCTTTAGAAGGGAGCAATATAATAGTAACACACAAATACACTTCAATACTGTACACTCTGAGTTTCTGAATCAGAAAAGACCCTTTTGGGATGGCCCACAGACACAACCTACACCCACAGGTGACTTCAATAACTAGGGTGCTGGGGACATTAATATCTTACTGTTGGCATTCAGAATACTCTTAAATTGGTAAAAGGCAAAGGTTATTAGAACACAAGAGATCACAAATTTCTTAAGCAGGGCAAAATACTTTTAGATCCTTAGTTTTACAATTCAATAGGCTAAGCTAAAGTCAATGGGCAAAAGTCTTGGATAGGATCGAGCACTTCTGGTAAGTAAATGGAACAGTCTTTGCACAAGTTCTTAGGAGTCTTTGATGAAAAGAAGAATCAAATGTAGGGCCACAAGGTGATTAGACTTGTGAGTTGTGAAGTTATAAGCACTTCTGCAGCGAGAGGTAAGTTCTTAGACTTGTTTTACAGTACCTTAGAAATGAAAAAAGATGCAGCTGATGACTTCTGTTCCTGTGCAGCTCTGCAGATCTCACTGTTCCTGGGCCTCAATCATGGGGACAAGAGGGAGGACGCTGGGGGTCTCCTGCAATTTACTGGGACGGTCAATACTAGCAACCGGCAAACTTCACTTTCAGTGGCTGTTTCGCATTTCAGCTCCTCGCGACTACTGTAAATAGCAACAATGCGGTTCGAGGCTATTGAGGTGGGCTTTCCTTGCTTCTGGGGTCCCGCACTCTGTTGAGGGGGCTCAGGCTTGGTCAGTCCTGCTTCTGGGGGAGTCAGGAGGATCTTCCAAAAGCTCTAGGCCAGCTTAAAAGCAACGCACACAATCTGGTGTTCCTCTCCCTGGCGCTACGATTTTCATAATTGTGCTGGCACATATCGCATGTTCCTCAAAAAATAGACTGGTGCACCACTGCCATCGGGGGGGAACACCGTACCCACCTATACTGCATCATGATATCACAGGGGATGCAGATTTCAAAAAGGAGCTCCCCATTTTGCTCACTGTCCTTAAATGACCCCTCATCAGTCATTTCCTTCAATTGTGCAGTTGAGTCTACACATAGTGCTGTGCGCCACTCGCACCCGTCCTGGTCTGTTCCAATCCGTCCTACTCTTTTGTCAGACACTACTAGTCCTTGCAAATCTAATGACAATATTTTCCCTGTCACCATCTCTGGTGGCACCATGGGTCGGAAAATAAAATCTGTGGGCAATCGCCAATATTTTGTCGCAAGTTGAGGCACTGCTTTTGCTTGTACCTTGATAACCTAGACAAATATGTCCAGGACCAGAGAAACCCGCAGACTCACCATGTTGCCATTGCATTGATTATTACCATTGCTCGAGTTAAACACATCCCTGGAGTGGAAAACACTACCCCATGACCTGTGAATGATATAATTACATTTAGTTAACTGAGCAGATCACTACCCAACAAGTTAACAGGGGAACTCTCTGAATATAACAAAGGGGCTCGTACTACCTTCCCTCCCACTTTTAGATCCAGCTCCTTAGTGTATGGAACCGTAGAAATAGCCCCAGAGAAACCCTGCACGTCAAGAGTTTTACCTGATAATGGAAAGTTTCCTGCCATAATGCTTGATTTAGTTGCACCTGAATCTATCATAAATATAAATCGATGGTTTCCTATTTCCGCCTCTACCAAGGGCTCCTCTTCAGGGTGTGCGGTTATCAATAGGATTAGACATGCGAGTGCTCTCTGTGGGCTGTTCTAATCAAAGTATTTGTCCCAGTGAATGAAAAAGGGCTGCCCCGGCCGTTGTAACTCTTTGGAATGGGGGCGCCTGTTTCCCATGCCATCATGTTGAACTGTGTTCCCTCACCCTGCTGCGGTTGTTGCCAATGTGGGCCTTGCCTGTCAGCCCCATAAGAGAACTGATTTTGACCCCTCGCCCAAATTGCTGTTGTCCGTTCCTTCAGGCCCTTGGAATCCCTGCCTTGGAGGTGATGGCCCATAATGAAATCACATCCCAGGCCTGTTCCTGCATTCTCTTGCAAAATGCCCCCATCTCCCACAATACTAGCACTGTGAAGTTTCCAATCCTCCTCCCCGGACCCCTACCCCTCAAAGCCTCCCGCTCTGGCTCCTCGAAATCCTTGTCTTCCTGTTGGTGCTCCTTCATACTGCCACTGCGGGCTGGGATACTGTTCCTCCCCTCACCCCCACCCCACTGTCCCTGTCCTCCTTCGCCCTATAGTGCTGCAATTGTGGCATTCACAATTTGTTGAGTGTCTCCTGTCCTTTCCTCCCTCCAGTGCTGTCACTGTTGCTCGGATGAGAACCTTAACTCGTTTTTTTTCACTAGTTTTGCCTCGTCCGTTTGCCGCTTCTGGGCTGTTTCCCTGTCCCGCTCCTTGATTCTCTTACAATGGTGGACTATTAAACTTTGTATCTCTGCCCACCCTTTGGCTTCAACTCCCACAATGTTATATAGTGCCTTCTGGACCGCTCTTGGTAATCTCCTCTTTACGATAAAGTAGAAAAATGGTACCGATTGGTCCCATTGGCCTCCTGTCTCAACTGTCCACATTTCCTGCAACCTAAGACTAAACCTAACTGGGTCCTCATCCCCCATCGTGCACTGCATTAAAGAATGTAAATCGGGGCTATCTGGGTACATCTTTCGTAGGGCATCCCATACCCTTGCCCGTACGTCATTAAAGGCTGCTCCATCATGTGAAATTCACAAAATCCCAGTGAGTGCAGTGACCTAGAGGCCTCCCAGGCCCCTTGCTTTGTGTTTTTTTTTTTTTTTGTCCATTTTATTACCCCCAGGCCCTCTTGCATCCCTCTCTCGCCACTCCCTCGGCCCGCTCTCCCCTTCCGTGTTGCTCCCATCCTCCGCCTCACATCCCGCCCACCGTTCCAGATTGGCCCACCAATCCCCTGCCCGGCATCCCTTGTGGCCAAGGGCGGCTCCAAAAGTGGCTCCAGATTGTGTCTGCAGGTGTTCGCAGGTGAAGCCAGTGGTCAACCAGCAGCGTCTAGCACGGTAGGACCAACCTACGATGGGAGTTGTACACAAACTGCATTGTTGGGTCTATGTCTCGCTTCCACTATACAGGGCTCTCAAATCTAGCTATGTTTAGTCTTGTACACAAACTGCATTGTTGGGTCTAAGCCTATCTCCTTATATACAGGACTTTCAAATTTAGCTGTGGTCAGACTTGTACACAAACTGCATTGTTAGGTCGCTGTATTTAGTCTTGTGCACAAACTGCATTGTTGGGGGTCACAAAGGTAGTCCTGTTCTACCTTGCTGTCAACCTGCACCGTGAAACTTAGTCCTCAATCCGTAACATAGTCATTGAGGTACCATGTCATTCACTGGCCACACCTGTGCAGCTCTCTGGCACAACCCTGGCCCCACCGAGACCCACCGCAGTCACTCTTTACCCCCACTACCGGACAGCTCACCCCCTTCCACAGCGCACATCCAACTGCTACCCCTCACCCCCCCTTAATCCCCTGCCCCAACCTTACCCCCCGCTTCAGACTGTCACTCTTTCCCCTACTTGCAGATCCCTCTCTGCACAATTAAGAGCAGCAACATGAAGAAAACGATCAGATAGTGCCCACCCACAGAAAACACAATCCCTGACGCAGCCCAGTTACATTCCCCCCAACCAACTACATACCACTCCCACTTCCCCTCACTTAGCGCAGCAAGAGAAGCGCTAGCCAACACCCCACTCAACACAGAACCACACACCCATGATCGCACATAATGCAAGGAAAGGGCGAGACCACAGACACCTAATACCCCCCCCCCCCAACATCCCCTACTCTCCGACACAGTTCATAACCACCATACAAGAGCGAAACCTCACCACCTGCACCCAACCCAGTCCTAGCTCTCTTCCCCTCTTTCCCCTCTCCACCCACTCCAACTAACCCCTCATTCCCACTCTCCACCTCCCCTTTTCCTTTCCCACCCTCACTGCCTCTCCCTACATCAGACTCCGCTCTCCCCACAAACACCACCCACCCTCCTCCCACAAAGGCGTTTGTCCAAATATCCTGCCCCCTCATCAACGCCAGGTCTGTTTCCAAAAACAAACTCCACATCTACGACCTCATCACAGAAGAAAACCCAGACCTCCTCTTCATTACTTAGACCTGGTTCTCAGATGACTACGAACCTCTCGCGCACAAGTCCTTCCCACCTGGTTACTCTCTCACCGTTCGTAACAGATCTCGTAGGGGCGGTGGGCTTGCAATATTACACGCAGACCAATTTAAGCTATGAACCATTGACACATCCGCCTGCACCCCCAACTACGAATCCCTCCTGATAAAACTCCAACTCGCATCCACCTCACAGTTTCCTATCCATCTATAGACCCCCTGGTTATAACAAACTTTGCAGACCTATTTGGTGAAGCTCTGGCCGCCAACCTCATCCAACACCCAGCTCCCACTATACCAACATATGGTTCGACTCACAATTAAACCCCATGACCAAGTCACAGACAATCTAGACCCACTCATTCTTGAACATCACACATTCACTCCCAACCACACGAGAGGCCACACCCTTTATGCAGTATTCAGCACCTCATACATATCCACCCAACATCTGCACCCACTGTCCTGTTCTGATCACTCAGCACTCTTTCACCATACCGCTAAATACTGTGGTCAGCGGCCAACACCAAACACGCCCTCCACAAACTGCCCCCTCCACTTTCCCATTATGGAACAAAGTGGTAATTACCCCAGATCTTGAACTCTCACTCCACCTCCCTCAACTCACTCTTCCTAGCTGAAGGACCACCGGCTATTGACTCCTTCGACTTTTGGTTCCTCGCTGAGATGTGGACCATCGCCAAGCTGGTTCCCCCCCTCCCCCCCCCAAATCTCAAACCCTTCAAAACTCTCAAGCACCAGCTGGAACAAGCGTGGAGAGCCGACCCATCAGCCTAAAACAAAAATGCCCTATCAAGGACAACCAGAACCTACGGATCAGAAATCAAAAAAAGCAAGGAGTCATGTTATGGGAACCAAATCCAAAATGCCTGCAATCCAAGTAAGGAACTACATAAAGTCATAGCAGAATTCAAATCACCCTCATGTTCCTGCCTGACCATCCCAGGCTCCCAAGTCTTATGCGACACCCTCTCGCTCAACTTCTACAACGCCGCCAACGAAGACACAACGCCATCATCGCCAAATTAAAAATCCTACCACTGACTCCCACCCGCAGCGCCCCCCACAAACCCCAACCTAATTTCAAATTTCTTTAGACTTTCTCTCCCATCACACACCAAGAATTCCTATTACTGTTAGCGGCCAGCTACCCGTCAGGCTCTCCGGAAGTCCTGTGCCCACCCATATTGCTCAAGAAAATACTAAGCGCCACCTGTGCAGGCAACATCGCTCGCGCAATCCTTAACCACTCACTCACCTCAGAAACCTTCTCGAAAGCCCTAAAAACATGCTACACCAAACCCATTCTGAAAAAAACGACGCTTGACCCACTTCTTCCCCAAAACTACTGACCGATCTCCATCACGCGTCTCATCGCCAAACTGATTGACTGCGCGGCTTACAAACAGCTTGGCCAATTTGCTGAATCCAATAACCTCCTAGACCCAGCCCAATCAGGTTTCAGACCACTAAGGGGAACAGAAGCCTCCCTAGTCTCCATCTGGGATGACCTCAAAAGAGCAGCAGACTCAAACGGCTGTGAGGTTCTCGTCCTTCTCCACCTGTCCGCAGCTTTTGATACCATCGTTCACATTCTATTAGACGCACTACAAACACTAGGAATCAAAAACGCAGCCCTGTCATGGATCTCTTCCTTCATCTCCAACGGGTCGCAAATCATGCTCCTCGACCAATACACATCCATATCACGTCCATTCTGCAAAGGTGTTCCCCAAGGAGCATCCAAGTCACCGCTAATCTTCAATTTCTACATACAACCCATTCCTGCAATCATCCGTTCGTACATGCTTCAACTACGCAGATGATACCCAGAGCATCCTCAAAAATCCCAAATTCTGAAGGATCCGGCAGTCCGGGCCCATCATCGTGCCTCTCAGATATTGGTCACTGGATGACCACCAACCACTTCATCCTCAACCCTGGGAAAACCAAAATCCTACTCTGCAGGAAGCCATCCCTCATCCCCCCCAACCTATCCCTTGGCCTGAATCACCAGGACAAGCACCAGCACCCTCAAACGTGGTTAAAAACCTTGGATGCGAATTGGAATCCGATCTATCCCTCACCAAACACACCACCAACGTATCCAAAACCGGTTTCTTTCATTTACGTATCCCCAGGCGAATTTTCCCCTACCTCACCTATCCCCATTGTTTCTCGGCCATCAACTCCATCTTCTCTAGGCAAATTTCCTCTACATATGAGTCCCTGCATCCCAACTAAGGAAACTCCCAAAGAATCCAAAATGCAGCAGCACGTCTGTTCATTAACCTTCCCGCCAGAGAACACGTCAGCCCTACCCTGAGAGTCCTTCACTGGCTCCCTATTGCTCGACGCACCACCTTCAAAGGCATGTCTATCACCCATCGCACAATCCACAACACTGGCCCTGAATTCCTATGAGACAAAATTGTCCCTTACCAACCTTTCAGGAACCTCCGATCTTGCAATACATTTCGCCTAGTGATCCCACTGCATAGCTCCATAAGACTTGGCTCCTCCTTCTCCTTCCAAACGCCAATCATCTGGAATTCCATCCCGCTACACATTCGCAACATCGAAAACCACCTGAAATTCAGGAAGGCCCTTAAAACCTGGCTCTTCCCAATACTCTCCTAAGCCACTGTTACGCTCACCTGGTATCCACGGGGACGCCAACCAGCCAGTTGGTCGTTGGTGCCCTTTTCAATGATTCCCTGGTGCGGTTCTCGGAGGAATTCCGCCTGGAAATGAAGACTGTTTAGGAGTGGACAGCCAAAGTAAGCCTTCCCACCTCCCTTGTGATTTCAGCCCCTACGGGTTCTCTTCTCACCTTGTTATCGAAGTTGGTGGGCTCTCTGTCCTGCTTTCTGGGCAGGGGCGCGTTGTCTTTCGTGGGCACGTGTGGTCCAGTTACTTCAGACAGCTGCCCAAGTAATGTCTTTCAGGTAGGTCTTATTGTGGTTTATGTTCTTGCATGCCTTTTTCTCTGTTCGATAATGTCTTTTTATCTCCATTAGGTGCGTGGAGCATCCGATTGGCGAACTGGTTAGGCTGGTTCTCACCGGTAAATGATGGCGCACAATGGCGCTATGATGCGGTAAGTAGGCGCTTTGCGCAGCGCAGCGATATCTTGTCTTCACTGACCTGTTTTCTCTTTTTGTAGGTTGAGGTGTGCTCCCAGCGCGGCTGGAGTTCCGGAGCTATACCAGTCGAAACAACCACCAGCTAGGTAAGTCTCTAAGCAATTTGAGGTTGAAATGTCTCTACTACCTTCTTTAATGAGGTCTTTCTTCCTTTCTCAGGTCCTTCGATCTGGGTGGCGAACCATCCACACGGAGCTGCCCAGGAGCTGTGAACAGTGAAGGATGGAGATTGCAGGTAAGATTCTGCTGCTAACAATGTTCTTTGTTGTTTTCTGCAGGTCCGGATCTTGCCAGGCTCGTGAGAAGCTGGACACTGTGAGCGTCAGGTTGCTAGTAGCAAAGTAACGTGAAGCGTGTTGTCTTGTTGTCTTGTTCACGTTGTTTAAATAGTCTCTGCAAAGTAGTCCAGGTAAAGTAGTCCCTAGGCCACCACACCCAAAACACTATTCCGCATAGCTTGGTTCTAGGAATCAAGCTATGTGGATGCCTCGATGTTGGCTGAAAGCCTGAATAAAGTAGTTCCTTTTAGCTGATGTCTTTCCCTGTTTATGAGCCTGGCGCCAAGAGGGTCTGTGAAGCGGATGCCAGGCCTTATTTGCAATCCGAAGTCTTCCACCTGGCCAATGGGCTTGCCAGTGGGGATCAGGGCTAAGGGTCATGACAGCCACTGTACCCCGTGCACCGCTTTCGATCATAACTCGGGGGCCGGCAGCTCTCGCAGTGGTTTCACCCGACACACCACCACATTCCGCTCAACAACACTGCCCGCCATCTAGAACCCCAGATAAGCCAGCAGCTTTCGTTGTGGCTTTCCTGATCCACCAACACTCCAAGCACCCAAGTCATGCCAGCAGCCTTCGCTGTGGCTACACTCATCACACTCACCGCGAAACCCTGCCCACCAGTCCACATGAGGGACAACTAATCAAAAAGATAGTGGCACTGGCTACCACACGCACATTAACTATTCACTACCACTGTTAGACGGCAACGCTCATCCTGGAAAGCTCCCAACACTAGCAACCCCCACCACAATCGTACTCCCCAGGTCCATCAAGCCCTCAATGACTGTTAAATTACGGATACGTACTATACAATAGGCTGAAACCGACAGCCTTTTGTGCCTAGGCCCCCCCTCCACCTACACGAATTAAGGTGTAGCGCCCTCCCCCCCGTTTGTGCGTTACATAGGGAGACCTCCTGCACCGCAAAACCGGGGCCGCCTGCCCACCATAGAGGATTCTCAATTTAGGTACAGCCTCCCTCTTGGCTTACTATATGACAAAACATACTGCAGGGGTATACCCGGGACACTCCCGCCTTTACATAATCCTCAAATCTAGGTGTTCCCTCGATCTAGGTTCACCATATACTTAAACCTCTGGCACTGTGAAACATAGGCTTTTTATCCCACTGTACAGGATCCTCTAATCTAGGTTTTAACTCCGTCTTCCCTTATTATATGCTGATACCGCCTACAGTAAACCTAGGTCCATCGCTACAGGACTCCCAATTCTAGACCCGGCCATAATAGCAATCCCATAGCCTATGGTACGTATAGCTCATACCACTAGTGTGGACACAGGCCGCAGGCACGGCCAACCATCCATGCACAATAGAACTTGTCTACGGCTAAGCACATCCGGCCTAGTTTCACATATAGCCGTCCAGACTAAAACACTTTACGTACCCCAACACCTCTGCCACTAGCATACAGCACCCAACCACATGTCTGACCGCTACTGGGCTGCTTAGTCGAGCCTTGCCAGCCACCAAAGTCTTAGAATGGCAATCATGCACACATGCATCTAAGCTAATGCCCTTGAATCTCTAACCACATAGATTACGGTCAGCAAGGGCGTTTCAACCAAGAAAAAAGCGCATTGAGGCCACACAAGTGGGGAAAGAGTGCTATATCAGTAATAGAATACAATACAATGTTAATTATCTGCAAGACTTACCCCAGGGTACCCAGCCCTTGTCCATATATCCCCAGCCTGGTCCCAAACTATGGCAACCAGTAAACGCTTAAGGTCTCCTAGTGCTAAGGCTATCCCTGCTGTTTGTTTCTCAAATTCATAGATCCATTTACTGGCTCCGCTGTAAGCTGGGGGAGAGCTTTAATCAAATGATTTTTGTCCATTTGAGGCCATGGCACTTAGTTATCCCTACTCCTTTATGTATGAGGGGCATCTGCATGTCTATTTTGTTTTCTACTCCTGATTTTGTACTACCACCATTAAATCTGGTCTATTTCTTGGTCTTTCCCTTCTCTCTGCCCTTTGTGGTGGCGGCGGGTTTCTCGCCACCTCCTCTCCTTGATCTTTCTTGCCCTGCCTCTTCATTATTTTTGCCATCTTGATCTTCCCATTAATTTTCGCTTACTTGTTCTACTTCTTGTCCCAGGACTGTCCATACCCTTTCCCCATCATCTTTTTCGACGCAAACATTTCTTATTACACCCCAGGGTTGAGTCTAACCAAAAAAATCTGACTTCCACTCCCCTATTTTCTGCACCGGTACCTTTCTTTCTGGTGTCACTTCAGGTTCCTGTAACCTGACTAACCTTTCCCGCAATGCTCTAAACTCGTTATTTATATCCGCTTGTGAACCTCCTGAGTACACTGATGTTACAGGCATGTCGGCGCTTGTGGATGGATTATATAGAGGTGGAGGTGCGAAACCTGGAATCCCAGGAAGCTGGACTGACCAAGCCTGAGCCACCTCATCAGTGTTGCACCCCAGATATGAGGAAAGTCTGAAGTGGTATCCGAGAACCGCAGTGTTGCTATTTGCTATAGGCGCGAGGAGCAGAAATAGCGAAGTGCAGCTGAATTGAAGCTTGCCCATTGCTGCCGCCGACCTTTCCATTGCAGTGCAGGAGTCCCCAGACTTCCTTCTTGTTCCCACGACTGAGGCCCATGAACAACTGGATCTGCAGAGCTGTACAGGAACAGAAACCAGCTGGAATCATTTCTTCTAACCAAAGGTAATACACCACTAAGGGGACATAGCCTTGCAGAGTTGCTTGCAGCTTTGCCCTTCACAAGCCTCCCAGCTTGTGGCCATTCTGTGATTCTTTTTCTACAAAGACTTCTTAAACATTGTGCAATACTTTTACTTAACTACAAGAAGTGCTTCAGTTCACCTAGACCTTTGTTCAATTGCCATTGGCTAGCCTGGTCCCTGGAAGACTAGTCTTATCTCTGACTGTGTTTTACCTTTCCTCCAGGAAAGGGTTAGATTACTTTGCATTGAGGGTTAAAAAGTACTTACCTGGAGGCCACCAGGGGGCGCAGAGATGGAGAGAGCCTCTGCTTGAATATCTGCTCCCGGGGTGTCTCAAAGTGGATTGAGCCCCCCCCATCCGCACTGCAGGAGAAGGGACAGTGAGGCATAAGAAGTGTCCCAGCACCTGCTCTCCCATAGGCAGAGAAATTTGGCCCTGATTTTGTGAAAAGTGGCACTTGGAAGTTGACGTGGAAAACTAAAGTAACTGCCCGTCCTCGAACGTGCTACAGGCGCGTGGCCTGGTCATCTGTTGAACTCCTGAGGCGATCTGTGGGGCAGAGGTGTCTTGTGGAGGCTCAAGACATCAGTGACGTGTCTGGGCCATGCCGCTTCTGGTGCCGCGAGGGATGTGTGGACCGGCGGGGTAGTCCGCAGTGAGTGGAGGAGGGGATGTGCTGTGCCACTGAAGCGGTAAGTGGTGATATGTTTGGAACAGAGGGCCATCTCTGGTGCTGGCGGTGGGGGGAGAAGGCCCCCCTCCCCCTGCTGACTGAATCGCAGGTGATTCACTCCTGCTCAGCAGTCGGGTGGTGCGCCATGGCCCTGCCGGCAGGAGAGCCTCTGTAGCGTCCACTGACTCCAGCCCACAGTGCGGATTGAGCACAATACACGCACACAGTGCTACATGTGCATGTAAGTAAGCCTCCAGCAGGGACAGGAAGGGTGTAGGGTGTGAAGGCCTCCACGAGGTATACTGCATCGGCCATAACGAATGATCCAGGAGGGAAGAGCCATATAACCACCGGTATTGTGCAGTAAGCTTTTGTGTGTACCTGCGGCGGACCCCCTGAGTAGAGCTGTACACCTGAGTGGTGGGCCCCCGGCATCGGGGCGTTTTCCCTCCTCCTGGGTATTGAACAGAAGAGGCGTCCTGCAACCCCAAGAATTGGCATTAGACTACATGAGCAGGGGGTGGAACGCTCCCCATTGGAGGCTCCCAGTCGCAGTGAGGTCACCCATAATCCACAGGTGGCTCCGATTGTGCTTGTGGAGGTGCAGAGGATAACTCGCGGGGGCTGCAATAGATCCCCTGAGTCTGTGAGGGTTTGAAGTGGAGGCGGCGTCCTGGCTCCCACAGAGCACCAATTAGACAATATTTGACGTGGGGAGGAGCGTCCCGGCAGCCCTCGTCTGAGATAGTCTCCCGGTGGTGTGGGCCCCCAACATTGGGGCGTGTGCCTGCCACGGGTGTGGAGGCCGCAGTGCAAGGACAGGGAAGATACTGGGATGGTCGAAGAGGCACTGACCATAGTTGGCACTGGCCCCTCTCCAGGACCAGAGGGATTCCAACAAACAGCGCCTGTAGTGCTGAAACAATAAGTTGTGATCCCACCTGGGAAGGCTCAGAGGGTAGGAAAGGACGGGGACACCCGGAGAACTGACGCCTAAATAGAGGCACGATAGCAGAACGGACCACGGCCCGAACACTGCGCATCAAGGGGCCCGCTACATCTGACACTGCAAGAGTGAAACAGCGCAGTCAGTCCCGCTCCGCTGAAGAAGTAGGCATAGATGGGACCACGGATGCCCCCCGGAGGCAGGATTGTATAGAGTGCACGGCAAACGCTCACCAGAGAACAGAATGTCTTTTAGTGGGGGTCTGATAGCAAGGACAAGGTGTGGGGTGCCAGCGCATGGATGTGAGGAAGATATTGGCCAAATTTGCATACAACCCACGCACCCCAGATAGGAAAACGACAGAGGAGCCAGGGATTCAAGATGGACAAGGACCCGGGTGCCACCTAGGGACACGTTGCAGCCCTCCTTGAAGAAATGAGAAGCATGAGGGCAGACATTGGGGGCAGAGTAGATAAAAGAGCTAGTAGAATAGACAAAATGGAGGCGAGGTTGGTGGAGGTCGAACAACCAGTCCTCCCTAGATACATTGGAGACCCCGATTGGCTTCCACCTGATGGTGGTTGTAAGGAGGGAGGAGGAGAGATTCTTGAAGGTGGACGACTTGGAAAATCGTGAGAGGAGCAACAACCTGTTTTTTCGCTATCCCGGAGAAGGAGGGGGGGGAGACGGGAGAAGGATCTACGCAGTGCCCTCTTCACCATCACCAACCTTATCTTCGAGAATTATGCCATTGATGAGGTCAAGATTGAGAAGATACACAGGGCCAGGGGGGTGGGGGAGCTCGCTAGCGGCTCCAAATCACTGTAGTTAGCACTGATTAGCTTCCATAACTACAGTGATAGGCTCTAGATTCCGGAACGAGCCAGAAGGAAGGGCCTGTGATGTATGGTGTGGCGAAGGTGTCGCTATTCCAGGACCTGTCTCTTAGCATCTGTAGGAGAAGGCTCTGTGCCCCCACCCCCCCCCCCCCCAACTAAGTGGCTGAGTGAGAAGGTGGGGGGGGTTCCCATTTTCCATATCGTTTGAAGTGGACGGATGTAAACCTAAACTCACATTGGAGTCGGAGATAAAGAGAGCGATGTGTGACCTGATGGGAGGAGAGGCACCCCATATATCAAGGGAGGGGAATCCGGATGAGGGTCGTGGGAAACACCGGGAGAGAAGAGGAGACAAATCAAGGGCTCACGGAAGTTTAGGAAACTGAACCCTCCCTCGGGGAAAGGGGTCGAGGGTAACGGATGATCTTGTAGTACTGAGGGCTGAGGGTCCTCTCAAAGAATACACCTCCGGGCCGGATCCTGGTGGCCCGGTGGACTTTTCACCTCGCGTTTGCCTGGGGGTGGGGGTGACATGTGCTAAGTGTTTTTTTGGAACCTCACTATGTGGAGGTTGTGGAGAGTATGGAGGAGAGTTAAAGGGGGAAATGGGTGTGTATTGGGTGACAACAAGGGGGCTCAAGACTAAGTGCTTTGGTAAGCAGGGGCCCTCTGTTGGGTGGAGGGGGGGTCCTTTTAGGTGGCTCGGTTTTTCGTCCAGTGAAGCTAACGGGTTGAAGTAGAGCACTTGAGGGAGGGGGGTGGGAGGCGGAAAAAGGGGGGCTGGGGGAGAGGAGTGGGCGGATTCCGAATGGTAATGGATGCTACAATGCTTGAATTAGGTTTGTGTAAGGTTCAGGGAGATGCAATGATGCCTGAGAGGAAACTGGTAGATCCCCCCTGGACAGGGATAACCTGAGCAAGCTGGGGATTAATAGGCAGGGCAGTGGTCGTCTATGCAGAGGCACTCTGAATATGAAGGGTTTAAACTCGCCCACCTAAAGATCACTGTTGGCGAGGGAATGCCGGAGGTCTGAGCTGTACGTGTTGTTTATCCAGGAAACCAAGTACATTAAGGCCTGAAGATGGAGGTCACCTGGGTCTGGTCTGATATGAACAGGAGGGCCTTATTGGTTTTCGGGGAGATTAGGAGGACAAAGTTCACGTTTGCCACAGCATACGCGCTCAACCAGGGACAGTTACAGTTGCTCAGGGAGACAATGGCTAAATTCCTTGTCGAAAGTTCACCGTGCCTGATCACGGGGGGGGGGGGGGGGTGGGAGGTGGGGGGAGGGGGATTTCCACCCAGGGATAAAGGGTAAAAATTTTACTCCCTACCACATGGTACCTAGATGCGGATCGACTATTTGTATATTTCGAGACACTTGTGGGAGTAGGCCCAGGGGTCGGCCATATTTCCAATCACATGGTCTGACCATGACGTGTCGGTAAATATACAGTGGGCGGGTATCTCCCCTAAAGGCTCGAAATGGAGATGCAATGAATCGTTTTTGAAAGGCCCAGTCTTTCCTCATGGAGATGGAGGAATATTTTAAGATCAGTGACGACGGGGAGGTAGACGCAAGGATTGCCTGGGAGGCAGGGAAGGCAACGTGGAGAGGGATCCTAATTCCGGAAGGGGCCAGTAAAAAGCGGGAGAGGGAGATTGAGAGGAGGCTGAGGGAGGAGATTAGACATTTAGATGCACGTGCCCATGAACCCTCAGCGAACCGGGTGGAAAGTATACAGTAGGTGAGGGGTAAGAGGGAGGAATTGAGAGGGTAATGTTATCCGCAGCCTTATCTTCCTGACACAAGTTTTATGAGAGAGGGGATAAAGCAGACTCCCTATTGGCAGCACGATTGAGGGGTATTCGAGCGGAACGATGGGTGGCGGAAATAAGAGGGCGAGCAGGGGAGGCAGGTACAACAGGGGAGGATGTCCCAGAGGCATTTGCAGCCTTCTATGAAAAATTATACAAATCGGAAGTTTCCCCCGAGACACAGGAGGTGGGTAAATACCTGGACGCTATTAACCTGGCCACACTTTCTGAGACCAAATCCTCGGTGTTAGATGCCCCATAACAGAAGCGAAGGTCAAAAAGGCATTGGCGCGGTTACCGATGGGGAAATCGCCAGGGGAGAATGGCTTCACTTCTTGGTTCTATAAAGTGCTTCTTCCTAACCTGCTCCCTTTCCTGACAAAGCTGTTTAATTATATTCTAGATTCGGTCAGCGCGCCAGAAGCCTTCTCGTGTGCACTGATTACAGTGATTCCCAAGGGAGGCAAAGATCCACGGAACTGTGGGGCATATAGGCCGATCTCTCTCCTCCACACAGATGCCAAGCTGTATACTAGAGTTATCGCCACAGGACTTGAAGGATATATGCCAAGCCTGATTAATTCGTATCAAGTGAGGTTCATTATGGGGTGTCTGGGTGTGCGGCTACGATGAGGAAGCTCATCTTGTGCATGCATCGCGGGGCCTGGGAGGGGACTTGTCCCTTCTCTCAATAGATGCGGAAAAAGCCTTTGACCGGGTGGAATGGGGGTTTTCTTAGGGCTGTCTTAGTTCAATTCGGGGTAGGGGAGAGGCTACTGCGAGGTATTCTTGCAGTGTATAAGTCCCCTTTGGCGTCGGTGATGGTGAATGGGGGGGGGCTATCAAGGTGGTTCTCTTGGCAGGGGGACCAGACGGGGGTGCCCCCTTTCTCCAACAATCTACACTCTGTCAATGGAACCAGTCACTCAACATATTAGGGATGACCCAGGGGTGTGGGCATCAACATGGGTGGAGTGGAATACAAAGTTGCCCTCTACGCTGATGACATGTTTCACCTGACTGAACCCCTGAGTTCCGTCCCAACAGTCCTCTGGCTGATGGAGCAATATGGTGCTTTGCCCGGGCTGAAGATTAATAGGGAAAAGTCAATACTATTACCCCTTTATAGGGGCAGGGACGGGAAAGCTGAAGTGTTCACCCCACTTGGGTTGGAGGTCACCATGACAATGATGCGATATTTGGGTATAAATCTCATGAGACCTGGATAGCCTATACAAAGCTAACAAATCCCCCCCCCCCCCAAACCCACTTGCCAGAAAATTCACGCAGACATAACAAAATGGCAAAAGCTGATGGTATCATGGCTGGGTCGCATGAACGCTATGAAAATGGTAGTCCTCCCGAGGGTGCTGTACCTCTTTCAGATGTTACCAATATGCATGCCAGAAGGGTTCTTCATGGAGGTACAAGGGGTCCTACACAGGTTCCTTTGGCAGGGGAAGAAGGCTAGGATCTCCAGGTATACTCTGATGCCACCAACGGAGAGGGGAGGCGGTCAGCCTTCCAGACATGAGGCTTTATTATAGGGCCACGCAGTTTAGGGTCTTGATTCCCCACTTACGCTGTCAGACGGACCACGAATGGGTGGTGATGGATAATTCCCTTCTTAACCGGCCACGGTTGGGGAATGGTTGTGGGTACCCAGGAATAAGCTCCCGAGGAGAATACTTGATCACCCCATCCAGGGAACTATGTGGGAATTTTGGAGACGGGGCGGGTATGAAGGGGATCACCACATGGCCCTCGCCTTTGGGTCACCTGTGGGTATTGGTGATGACCTATCCAGCCCAGAAAGGTTTCAGGAGTGGTTTCAAGCGGGCTTGGAGAGGATAGGGCAGCTTTTCCCAGGGGGGGTGCATTTATATCAACCACTTGGAAGAATCCCTGGGTATAGGCAGGCTCTGTTTCAGTTCCTGCAGCTAAAGGGGCTGCTCACAGGCGCAAGTAGACGGGCAGAAAACTTGCCCCATTAGGTAGGATATTGGACCCCAGCACTGGGATGCAAGGGTTAATTTCTGCCATGTATAGGGCCCTGGTGCATGGTGGGGGGGGGGGGGCGGAGACCCTGAGAGTGCGGTGGGAAAGGGACCTGGGGGTGGAAATTGACAAGCTCTGTTGGGCCAAACTCTGCAGGGGTGCCAAAAAGACATCCTTATCTTGCCAGTACAGACGGCACGTGATTAAGCTCCTCCATCGATGGCAGTATGACCCGG
The DNA here is from genome assembly GCF_040938575.1 of Ambystoma mexicanum. Lineage (NCBI taxonomy): Eukaryota > Metazoa > Chordata > Amphibia > Caudata > Ambystomatidae > Ambystoma > Ambystoma mexicanum. The sequence goes on along the minus strand of NC_090923.1, from coordinate 1,029,220,013 downwards.
TCAGACTGTCAAAGAGGTTTCCAGGTGTTAGTCCACAGTGTTGGAGGGGATGCGAATAGAGGACGGATTATTTGGAACATGTGGTGGGCTTGCCCTAGGATACTGGTCTTTTGGGATGAGGTCCATGGTTGGGTTAAAGACTTGGAGGGGATACCTAGGGATAAAACCTGCATTTTGGCTCTGTTTGGAATGGAGGAGGGGGAATACCTTAGGCTTCCCAAAATGGCAGCAGCCCTGTTCCTTGCCACCAGGGTGTGCATTGCTACCAAGTGGAAAACTGAACACACACCTAGTAAGGGAGAGTGGGTGAGTTTAGCCAAGAGCCTTTTTTTGATGGCGAGCATCACTGCTGGGTTCCACGGGAGGCCGGGGCCCACGGAAATGGAGTGGTACCCATTTGTTACCAAATATTTGACGCCAGATGCATGGACGGTGTGATGAGTGATTACAGGGGAGTGGGGGAAATACTGGGGGGGTGGGGACGGGGGAGAAAATGACACAGCAGGAACACGTGACTGAGAAAAGGGCCGTGGCACCTCTCAGTGGGGGATGCTGGGGTTGAGCATTGAAACGGGCCAAGGGTGCCATGCAGTAGAATGTGCAAATACCTTGGACCTGCAAACAGAAGGAACAAGAAGCATACAGTACCAGGAGGGAGGGAGGGAGGGAGGGATGGGGTGGGTGGGTGAAAGGAAGGTTTAGGGGGGGATGCAAGCAGGGGTAGTTGTTGGACTGTCCTTTTTTAGTGGTTATGGTTACTTGTTCATAGTCTTTGTTAGGCAAGATCGTATGCAGTACCTTTTCGGTGCACAACGACCCTGACCACCTGGCAATAGGAATCCAACCTTTGGTATAAGTCTGTACTACACAGGTTGGTAGCATGTTGAGCAGCCAGGTTTCTCTCAAGAGGGGTCAATGTGAGCTGTAGCTGAGTTAGAGATTCACAGTGACAAGCATTCAAATAATCTCTTACACACACGGTTTCTTGAGTAAAGAATTATTAATGTATTTATCAGTCATTTATAGTAAGCCTTCTTCAGAAGGGAGCAATATAAAACCACACATAAATACACTCCAAAAATACACACTCTTAGTTATCTAAATCAGCAAATACCCATTTGGGATGACACACGGGCACTACAACCTACACCCTCGGGTGACTTCAATAGTTAGGATGCTGTTGACATTAATATATTACTGTTACATTTAGAATGTCCTTGAGAGGAGTGTTCAAGCAGGTAAGTACTTTCAAAATAACCCCCCCAATGCAAAGTCAGTTAACCCTTTCCTGGAAGGAAGGCAAAACACATAAGCAAGGGAGAGAAGTGTCATTCAGTGAGCCAGCCCAGCCAATGTTAAGTTAGCAAAAGTCAAGGTGAACTGAATGCAGGTAAGTAGAAAATCTTTCACAATGTTTAAAAAGTCTTTGTAGAATAGAAGAAATCAAAGTAGGGCCACAAGCTGATTAGGCTAGTGATGTAAAGAAGCTGCAAGCATCTCTACAAGAGCAACCGAGACAAGTCTCCAACGCGGACAAGCAAGGTAGCGCAACAAGAGGTAAGTTCTCTCAGACTTTACAGTACTTTTAGGTTGAAGAAAAGTGCAGCAGGTGACTTCTGTTCTTGTTCAGCTCTGTAGAACCTATTGTTCCTGGGCCTCAGTCGTGTGGACAAGTGGGGGGGGGACGTCTGGGGACTCCTGCACTGTAATGGGAAGTTCACAGACCGTAACAGGCAATCTTCAAACAAGTGGCACTTCCGTGTTTCAGCTCCTCGCATCTACCGCAAATGGCATCTCTGCAGTTCCTGGCTGTCGAGATGGATTTTCCTTGCATCTGGGGTCCCGCTCACTGAGGGGGCTCAGGCTCGGTCGGTCAGTCCTGCTTCCTGGGAGTCCGGAGGATCTTCTTGGAGCTCTTGGCCAGCCTAACAGCAATGCACACAATATGGTGTTCCTCTCCCTGGCTATTTGGTTCCAACAGAGACTGCAGTGGAATTTCAGCCAGCTCTGAGAGGATGTCCAGGTGGCTTACTTTGAAGTGTATTGATCCCACCAACTCAAAGGGAGAAATTTGGAGTTTCAGCACAGCAGCAGGGCTTCACCGGGCAAACCAACGGTCCAGGAGTTGCAGCAGGTGTCGTCCTTAACGTTCTTCTTCGGATTCCTTCATCCAGTGGTTGACTATGCCTTCCATGCCAAAAAGCCTTGCCTTTTATCCAGGTTTCGCCCATTCATTCCATCCTAGCTATCACACCCATTAGGGTGGCTGTCCTGGCCAGACAGCCAGCTGGCCAATCGCCTAAGAGTGCATTCCTGTCTCCTACGAGACTAAGCACAGGGAGTTTCGGGCACCTCCCTCGTTTCTTGCCCCCGCCAGACACCCTGGAGCCAGAGGAGGGTTTCACTCGTGAATCCTGCCAAAGGCAAAATGAACAAAGGGACCAAACCTGGTTTGGCGCACAGAGTAAATCTCAAGAAGGACCTTTCCACAAAGAAATGGTGGAAAAAAGTGTGGGGCCATTTTGACAAAAAATGGCAGCCATGGGTGCTTTACTGTGGCTGCGAACGCAGCACATTTTAAAAACTCATAATGATAGTTAAAAGTAAACCAATGCCACCAGCCATTCATTGGGGAAAGGGTAACATAAAAATGTTACATGAGAAGCTAGACAAAGGGGATACTAAGTAACCACTCCAGCACCCTATTGTAAGATATTGTGTGCTGGGTTTAGAAAGTTACACATGTAAATAAAGTAATTTCACTTAACTGCTTTGGGAAACAGTAGTTTATACCAGAGAAGTTACTTAAACCTTTGGAAAATCTGAAAGACTTCCCTGTGCCACTGCACTGAAGGTGCTGTGTGACGCAATGTGAAAGATGATGCCTATAGAGTTTGTCAGACTCCACAACCAAAAGAAAGTGTTCAAAATCACATTAAAATACATGAGAGCGCGGGGAAAAAAGGGTCTCACTCTCTCCAGGTTAAAAATTCAAGTCCTCAAAATCAATTGTTCCGAACACTGGGAAAGACCGAGATCACGTCGGAAATGTCAACACTTATAAGGGTGTCCCTAGTTATGTTACACTCACACCAGAATAAATACACCCCTCTGGGGAAATAAGGCAAATGGTCTATCTTGTAAGTATAACAAATGTAATCTTACAGATATTAGAATGGTAGCAAAGAACTCTGCTCCCTGAATGGGCATCTTCTGTCCCTCATCCCTTCCTTTCTCCTGCCAAACTGATGCCAGGCAGCAGTTTATATAGTCTGGTCTTGCTGTAGTGGCGTCACTGGATTCATGCTGTGGCTCCATCCGAATCCATACTTCTTCCATACCAAGGGATGCTCCTGCCATACAAGGGATGCTCCAAAGCCTTCCTTTCTTCATTCTCGGTGTTGTTTTTCAAAACCTGTACCTTTACATTTTGCTAGTCTATGCAAAAATACACTCTAGCTCATGCTTGCCTTCATTTTGCATACCTATGAATATTTTATGTACAAAAACATTTTCCAGTCATTCTCTTCATATTTCACTCATTCTACTCCTGTTTTTATCTGGTCCTATAATCTCCTTTTAAACCTTATTTTCATAATTCTACATTAAGTGTATAGAGCATCCAAATACCATTTTAGCCTGCATGGGCTCTTGACAATCTTGACAAGACAGCAGACAGCTGGTGAGTGAATTTGTGCTGCTAGCACGAACACGGTCGAAGCCTGGGTCCTCATTTTTTTTTGCACAGGCTGCATTCTTTCCGGGAGACCGCTTGCATCTACTGTGCTAAGATTTTACAAATGCATAGGATCTAACATTTACAAATGTATTCAGCTAATAGTTAATTGCATCTTTAAACAACTTCCTTTTTTGAGTGCTTGCCCGTGTCTGTGTATATTTGCATGTAAAAGCCTTCACAGTGCCTCTCCTCCCCCATTGTGGTGCCTAAAAAGTCAAAAGAAGTCTTGCCTAATTCTAAAGCGTTTGGGGGTGTGGGAAGATCCTAATTCCTTCCCAACACCCACTGCAATACCCTGGCTTCTTATTACATTTCTAAAACTCGACATCCTGTCCTCACTCTCCTCTACCCCACACCCTTCCCCCTTTCCTCTCACCTGCTCTCAGGCCTCTCTTGGCACCCCTCTCCTTCTACTCCTCTTTTTCTCTCATAACACCTGATGAGGTTTCTAGACATGCCCACTCAATGAAAGTCTCCTCCAGACAGTTGCTCCTCCAGAACCATCAAGGACAACATTGTCTCCTTTGCTCCAGCCTTAGCCGATTTCAGCAATCACTCCTTTGCCACTGGATCCTTTCCCTTACTCCTCAAACATTCTCTTGTGCACCCTCTCCTCAAAAAGCATTCTTCCGACCCTTCCTGCCTGGAAAACGACTGCCCTATCGCCATGACCCCTTTCCTGTACGAACTCTTGGAGAAGTGTGCCATCTCCCAGCTTTTCCACCACACAATCTGTTGACTGTCTCCACAACCATCAGCCTGTCTGATCTGCCATAGGCACAGAAACTGCTCTCCTGAACACGCCTGAAGACCTGCTCTCTAATCCCAACTCCATCTCTTCTTCCGTTGTCATTCTTCTTGACTTCCTCTGCCTTTGGTACGGTCAATCATGCCACCCCGATAAATCGGTTCTGTCACTGTTGTCATCTCAGACCTAGCTCTGGACTGGATGACTTCCTTCCTCTTAGACCAACCCTCCCAGATTCAACTGGGCCCTTTTCTCTCCACTATCTCACTCCACCTGTGGTGTCCCTCAGGGGTGTATCCTCTCGCCATGATTTTTCAATGTCTACCTGGCCCCGCTAGCCTATTAGATCTCCACCTTCTTACCTAACTTCCAGTGTTATGCGGATGACACACCTTCAAGCTACCCTCCTGCCGCCTCTTCTTTTATTCACGACTGCCTGTCTGCTATTCAGGCATGGTGCACTGCTAACAATCTTTGCCTTAATGCCAGCAAGACTGAGATCCTTCTTATTGGGACCCCTGCTCCCTCTTTCCCTCCCACATGTTGGCCTCCCTCCATGCCCCCCCCCCTTCACCTTCCTCTGAGGCAAAAAAACCTTGGTGTCATCTTGACTCCCCTCCTCAAATCAGACCTGACCAAGAAGGCCCACTTTCAGTTGCACCTTAGAGGCGTTCTCCCTTTCCTCACCTTGCCCCAGAAGCGCAATGTCTTCAGAGCGCTGGTTCTCTCCAGGCTGGACTACTGCAACACTGAGTCCCAACAAGGCTGAAACATGTCTGGGGTTGTTTGCGGTCTTGTGTAGAAGGGATGTGGGCTAGCAGTTTGGGCTGCACTGCCCCTTTTGGGGTGGGTCCAAGCCTGATTTGCATATGGTCTTTCCTCTTCTGTAATGCCTTGGCAGGCAAGGAACGATGGTCTAGAGTGTTGCCTAGAGCAATGCCAGAGGTTTAGATTCATTCTAAACCGTCCAGCCATCACCCCTTTGTTTTTGCTTTTGACTACTGCAACAGCCTCTTCCTCAATCTGCCTAACTCATTCCTTCACCCCTTTCAACTAATCCAGAACAGGACTGCAAGTCTTATGCTTGGCCTCATGCCCAGGTGCTGTATCTCTCAACCCTAAAATCTCTCCACTGGCTCCCGGTTGCTGTGACTATCAAGTTAAAGACCCTCTGCATCATCCACAAGGCTTTCTGCGGCCCAGGACCCAGCTACATTCAACTATCTCTCCCTAAATGGGTCCATTCTACAGCCCTGCATTCCTCTACCTCTGACTCTCTGCAGATCAGACACTTTTCCAAGCAGAGTGTCTTTTCCAAGCAGAGGGTTGGTGGTAGATCTTTCCTCTGCAGATGCTCTCTCTGAAATGGCCTCCCTGTCCCTCTGACTTGAGTCGGACCTCCTTAAGTTGTGGAAGCTCCTCAAGGCCTTCCTTTTCTCTTCTCGCTTCCCCCTCTGCACTAAACTGGCTGCCTGGTTCCTTCAGAGTCTTCAGGACACCAGACCCTCCCAGTCCAGTCTACCTCTGCACTTGCTCTCCCCTAACTCCTCATTGCCCATGCCCCCAACCCATCCTGCACTTTCCCTTCCGTGCCCCTCCCCTGACACTAGCTTGGCTGGACATGCACCTTTTTAGCTTCTCCAGCCCCTTACCTCGCACATAGCTTGTTGACCCTCTTCTCCTGTTTTTTTCCTGCTTTCCCCTGTCTCTGTCCACCTGGCCTCCCCTGGCCCTCACCTTCTTACGGGTCCTTCTGCCCTAACCTGCACTTGGCCTCCCCCCCCCCCCTCTCCTGCACTTTGCGGGACTGCACTTGCGCGATCTCAGTGTCACATGGCCTGGTATGATCACTACTGTTTGCCCTCCCTGTTCCCCCACACTCCTGTCTTGTTGTGCCTCGAAACACTTGTGAAAAGGCACATTATAACTAACCAATAATAAATAAACAGCGAGCCAAGAAGAGGGGCCAGAAAAGGAGGGAAACCAAGGCCAGGGAGGAAAGGAGAAGATAGGACAGCGGGAGCGTCTGCCAGCACCGGATTACCTGCAGTTGTGACGCAGCGGCTGCTGGATCTAGTCCGTAGGGAAGGAGGAAGGTACATCGGAGGGTAGCAGGTGCCGTCTTGGGGGAAGCGACGTATTTCGGTGGCAGAGCAAAGCGAACACTGTGGTCTAGTGTTGATCGGTATCAAAGCGTCAGTTTTCTTAGGGACCAAGTAATCCGCTCAGTGCATCTTCACGCTGGATTCATGACACTGCCTGTGAGATGAAAACTTCAGGTGCTCATTTCACCATGTGAGACACACAAGCCCTACAGGTCAATGTAAACTTGATTATATTTTAATCCCATTATAAAAGCAACCTGTGAGTTGAAGGTTTAATCATAAAAGTAGATACTATGTTGGCGCTCTGCTGCCCCTTGAAGACAATGTCGGCAACCACATCATGTGGAATAAATAATCTGGAGTTATTCTTGTAGTGTCTTTTGGTTTCATATTTGTCTTAACAGTTCACTGTTTGGCTTAGCCCAACAGTTACTGGTTGCTTTGACCTGGGTTTCCACATTTGAGTCAGCAAAGATTGAAAACCCACCAGACTCTGTCTGGAGATTAAATAATGTCTTGAGTGTAGTGTTAGTTTTAGGGCTAATATTTTGAGTTGGTATTGTACTTTAGCCCTGTGTTGTGATGGATAACCTAAATTGAACGGAATATAGAAATTGGTATCTCAAAAGAAGTTAAACCTGAACGTATTGGTTCCAGTGGGGGTTAGGTCAAATCTGTTGATTGCTGAAAGTGGATAATCTTTTAAAAATATGTCAACTTTATTTACTGCACATATGAACAGTTGAAATTGCAATACAAATATTGTTTTTTCTGTATTTGTTAAAGGAATCATAAAAAAATGATTTTGGCTTCATATGTTACCACATTTTAAAACCATGGCATTGTGAAGATAGAAGTGTATTTAAAGTGCATCTGTACATATTTTCAACCCTGGTATGCAGATAATTTCCACTTGAAGGGTCGGTCATATGGGAAAGCATACATTTTGCTTTGTGTTCTTAGTAGTACTTCTCATACCAACTGAAAAATACGGCAGACTTATTTCTGAGGGTTCTGGTAACTAGTTGTTGCTACCCAGTACAGGCATGGGTAGCGTGTAAAATGTCAAGTTGCAGGCTTCTAGCCAGACATGTCATTCTCCCCTGACACAGATTTATTCCAAAGAGGGAAGCGTACTAGCTGGATCTCTATAATTTTCAATATCCTGAACAGTTTCTAGTTGGCGGTGCGGAGTGCAGAGTTTGTGGCTTGGTCATGGGTATATGTTCAGTGCCCAATTACTTTATTTCTTGTATTTAGTTTTATTCTAGCCCGCTGCTATTGATTAGCATGCATTACTATTTTTCATTGTATGTAGATGCTTGATTAGTCTTAGTTGGTATCTTACTTCCTACATATGGTTTTCTTCCTACACAGAAAGGTATCTATATACATTCAGTTTATGGTTGTTCAATAATTCATGTTTTAATCTCCTATAAATTGTTTATTCCAAATTTTAATGGCCTGGTTTTGGGGTAATTTTTCTACAGATTGTTAATTCTCAAGGTGGATCACTTGCCTTTAGTATCCTTTTGAGCTTATTGACCCGAATATGTGACCTTGAATAAGGAATCGATATTCTATTATAGAAGATGGCTCAACGGCAACATGCTCGCCTTGGAAACAAGACAACATGAAGCAACACCGGTTCAATCCCCGGGTCAGCGCTTAGAAACCTCTGGGTAGTAAGCGTGTTATAAATACGCAACTAAGACATATTACGGTACCAGCGCCTCGATGCCCCGGGCTGTGGGAACGCTTTAAAAATGCAAATAAATAAATGCTAGTTGCAACACATTCAAGTGCTTCTACAACAATGTTTGAATTATGTACCGTTGTGCAGAAAATGTATCAATAAATCCCACTTTCTCTGTGAAAGCGAACACATGTTTATCGATGACCCATGGGGTTAGTGATGTATTTTGGTGCAGCGCAACTGCGTTTGTCAATGCTTGATTGACCTTTTTCCTAATACGATAATGTCCTCTCGATAAAGGTTTTTCACATTGATAATTCCTATTTGTAAATCTCTGGATAACTACACTTTTCTTTTGGAGCTTGTAATTGTATTCCTTCCACGATTCTAAGCAGAAGATAATTCACTGCATTTGGTTTAAGGAAAGCATGTCCTCCCATTCTATTTAGTCTGAACCTTTGCCTAATCAAAATCAAATCGGTTGATTATACTTATGTACTGAAACTGTCTCTTGGATTAGTAGCCTGTTGCTGTAAAAGATTTATGGACAATGGACTGAATCTTTGAAGACAATGTGCTTCTTGGCTGGCAGCCAGTGATGTCTGTGCTGGAGAGTTGAAGGATGCTAGAACCCTAGCCACCACATTTTGCAGACATTGCATTCTACTGAATAGGGAGCCAGGAAGGGCAAGGTAAATACCCTTAGTGTGTTTGAGGAGAAACTAAACAAAGGACATGACTGAATTGTTGGAATTCTTTGCTATTTTGCAGAATTGTCACTGTAGTGGTCTGAAAGCACTGAGACTTTACCAGAAGTTGGCTTATTGTCCCCCCCCCACAAATCCCCCACCAGATATATACAGACTAAAGTCTGTGGCATGAAGGGGTTCAGCGGTGAGGGAAAGCGCATGCGGAGAAGACAAAACAGTATGTGTTGAAACAGAGGTGAGGCAGGTTAAAGAATATTGTTTAGCCTGGGTGCAAGTCGATCCAGGCAAAGTAGATCGTACATCAAGATTTCAGAAATGAGGAGGATCCATTTTTAAAATGTCTGAAGGAGAAAAGGATATTTAAGTGAGAATATTTGAAGAGATCTAGTTATACTCATGCGAACCCTTAAAGTGTGCCTGCTTTTGTTGCCCTTGATTAAGTTTACTCTGTGTAGTTTGTTTTGTGGGAGAAACAAGTCAATAATACTGTCTAAAGGTGAATCTTGATGGAGACAAACTGGATAAGTGGACGGAGAGGAGCCAGATGTCTATCCTATATGTAGTGAAAGCTTAGCACCCTTTTGTGTGAATCTTATGGTAATGCGACTGAAGACTAAGCTCTGCCACCCTAACCATTTTGAGTTTGGTCAACCTTGATATGCACCCTGTTTTGGAACACCTAAACCAGAAGGTTCCTCAATCTTGTCCTGAAATGTTCCGTTCCATCGCTGCTGAGAACTTGGATGTGCCAGTGGGTTCTTCTTGCAGTGCTTGCGTTGGCCGATCTTGTTTTTGCACCTACTCCTTAGATCTGTTTTCACCTCTCAATTAACCTTTCTCTTTTCAAATGCTGGCAAAGGAGCGACAGCAGCAAGAGATGGCAAAGATGAATGCAGCCACTTCCAGGCCATCAGACATTGGATCCAGACCATCTGACGTAGGGTCCAGGCCCCCCTTATCCTCACGAGGTAATCAAGCTGCAACTGCTATTGCAGTAGTTTTTCCTAGACACCTGGTATGAGCGGATTTCTACTATGGGTGTTTTTTTCTGTGTGTTGGGTTAAGGTTTTACCCATGCCATCATGTTTGCATTGGCAACAAATGCACAATTTTAAATGTTCCATTATGCTGCCAAATGTATGAAGAAAATGTAATTTAGTGTGCCTGCCCCCTTTTTTGTTTTATTCGTCTGAAGGACAAACCAATGGCAATTTCTGACCTTTAGTGCCCAGAGTGACGGTGTAAACCCCTGCATTATTTCAATCCAGGAACTCCATTTCAAGGATTGTATTCAGTACGGAGGCCCAAGCAGGATTTTGGTGTAAATGTTGCAATGTAACATTTTTGGTGGTGTCCGTCTTATGTGCCTTGGCGAAAATTGTGTTTTTAAAATGTTTTTTTTTTTTTTTTTTTTTTTTGCCGCCCATTTCACCATCTCGCAACATTGAGGGTTAAGACCCTTTGTTGGATGCTCCCTTCGTCCTTTAGATCCCTTGACAAAAGCTACGCGTTTTGGCCTGCTGCTCGGTATAACTATTTTTTTATTTTTATCCCCCCGTTCTGTTGCATTGAGCGTGCCCTCCCGCGCCTACCCATGACCCTGCTTCCCAGCCCACTGTCCCGCTCTCGCCTTCCACACCTCCCCCCTGATCCTGATTGCCCATTTTACCATCCGTCAACATCGAGGTTTAATACCCTCTGCTGGACCCTGCCTTCGCACATTTGGTCCCTTGGTAAAACATACGCGTTTTTGCCCTGCTGCTCAGTGTGCCTATTTTAATTCCCCTGTTCTGTTGCATTTAGCACACCCTATCGTGCCTGCCCACGACCCTGCTTCCCAGCCCACTGTCCAGCTCTCACCTCCCACACCTCCCCTCGACCCTGATTGGCCATTTAACGTTCGACTTATAACCAACCCAGGCAGCCCCCTTCAGCGAAGGTCCCCAAGGCAAAGGGCAGCTCTAACAGAAGCCGCTCCAGATGGTGTTTGCCCATATCAGCAGAGGAAGTAGGAAGCGGGCAGCTGTCAGCCAGCAGCGGCAAAGTATGTGGGGTGTGGACAGGGGGGCACAGCAATCTTTGCCCCACCACACTGGCCCACATCTCTCGTATCTTATCTTCCCCACCACCCATTAGCCTAAAGCCTACATGATGTACCACTCTCTTCTTGGCAACGGTTAACCCATATATATCCACTAAGCTGTCATCTGTATTGCCTAGCCATCTTTCACATCTAGATGAACTCTACCTGTGCTTGCCACTCCATATAGAACTGTGACTGTTAGCCTGTGCCACATTCAGATTGAACTGTTAATATTACCTTGCGTCGCATGTTGATAGGATCATGAATGCTGGCCTGTGCCACATTTAGATAGAAATGTGGAGTTATTCACAGCCACATCTAGAAATAATTTGGAAATTTGCATGCATCACATCTAGATAGCGATGCCACTAACCAACCCACTAAAATGTTGCCCTTTTGCATGCACCCCTCAAACTCCAACCAACCACACCTTAACCTCAGCAGACCGCACAAACTTCACTACACTGCAACAACAAAACAAATCACACATAACCTTGCACAACGGAACACGACTAACAACCAAAAAGCACACCTAAGCTCAGCGAACAGTGCCAACTGAACTGAAGCTGCCAACAGCACATCACTGCTCTCTTGCACTTTTCCCACTCAGTCCTACTAATCCACCCTCATCCCTTTTCCTTTTCAGATCTGCCAGAGCACCAGGGTACCACTCCGGTGGTGGTAGATGGATACAAATGTCCTTTAAGATAACGTGTGGGCAGTTGGTATCACAACAGCATGGTGCTTCTAGCACATCAATATTAAAAGGATATGATTAATTATCCTTTTGTTTTGATTTTTCTGTTTTCCTGATAAGTGATGTTCCTTTCCTCTTTATTTGCAGTGAGTGTTTCTTCCAGCTCTCCTTCACTAGGAACAACTGTTACTTCAGTGACCCGCCCACGGGGTGCCCCTCCACCACCAGGAGAAGAGAGTCGTGAGGTGAGTGCACTGTTTTACCATCTTTAAATACATCCAGCCATAGTGAGTTCGAGTCAAACTCTCCACATGAGCATGGAGAGGCGTGAAATGCCTCCTAACTCTGCAGTACTAACCAAACCTGAAAATTTGAAGCATGGCCAATACTGAAGCAATATGTGAATGTGTAAATCTTGCTTTCACAGACACTTGTGCAAAATCCTAAATCTACCTGCTGGTCATTGTATTCAGCATTTTGTGTGTGTGGTTTTGGAATATTAGTGTTAGGCCACTGGGCTTGAAGTCTCGTATCAAAGGGTGTGATAACAGTTGTGATTGTCTAGCATGGTATTTCAAAGAAAGCAAGCAGCTAGAATAAGAAATATAGGTCTCAAGATAGCAATGGGAGAGCTAGGTGCTGTGTGCAACAGATCCAGGGCTTTTGTTTGCCAATGGCATTTGAATACAAGAAGTGGCACGCAGTGGGTGCTTTTTGGTGAGCTGGCTGTTGTTCACTTTCACTTGTCAGGTGACATTTTGCCATTTGTGCATGTTTTTCTTGCAGTCTGAGGAGGCAGCATCTGGTCCCAAGATCCCTCAGGCTCTAGAAAAGATCCTTCAACTGAAGGAGAGCCGGCAGGAGGAAGATGAAGAGTATGCTGCAGGTAATAGTCTACTTTTGGACTTCACGATTCTTTTGGGCAGGGATGGAAAGAAAGATTTGCCAAGCAGGAGCAATAATCTGGCTCTAAAAGCACGCAGTTACAGCAGGAGCTCCTTCTGAGGAAGGAGGAGCTAGTATGAACCATGCAGCAAATCTGATTAAACCAAAGGGTACTTTTTTCATTGAATCTGTTCCATTATGCTTCCATTGTCTTCTTGATGTATCCCACTAGTCCTTTATCCACATTCCAAAATACACAATGTCATATGTATATTTGAAGGGTGCCAGTTGAACTAACGAGTTAAACTTAGCTCTTGGTGGTTCTTGGTGTAAAGATGGATTTCTGTGACCTGGTGGACAGATTTTAGGAGGCCACCCTAGATATGATGAACAGAGCTCTGAGAGGTTAGCCAAAACCCAATCAAGGTATGTTAGGCAAGCTTTGGAGCAGTACCCTTTGGGTGCACTAAAACAACCTTGACCTCCTGGCAATCGGGACCCAACCTTTGGTATAAATCTGAACTACACAGGTTGATAGTGTGGCTGAGCAGCCAATCCTATCTCAAGAGGGGTCAATGTGTGCAGTAGGGGAGTTGCACAGAGATTCAGTGACAAGTATCCAAATAAACACTTACACACAAGGTTTCTTGATTAAACAATTAATTTAAGTCCGTTTGACTAAGCCTTCTTCAGAAAGGGCAGTATAATAGTAAAACACAAATACACTCCAAAATACACACTTTGTTTCTCTAAATCAGCAAGTACCCATTTGGTATGGCGCACAGGCACTTCATATGCCCTGAGGTGACTTAAATAACTCGGACACTGGACATATATATCATTGGTACATTTAGAGCAATACTGAGATGAGTGTTAAAGTAAAGAGATTTCACAGAATAAAAAAAGAAATCACACTAATATTCTGAAGCAGGTAAGTATCTTTGAACCTCCCAATGCAAAGCAAGTTAACCCTTGGGCCAGCCAACGTCAATTGGGCAAAAGTCTAGGTAAGCTGAATCACTTCTTGCAGGTAAGTAAGTCTTGCACAATTTTTTAGAAGTCTTTGTAGAAAAAGTAGAATCAATGTAGGGTCACAAGCTGGAAGGCTTGTGAGTTGTAGAAGATGCAAGCAACTCTACAGAGGTAACCAAGACATGTCTCAACTGAGATCAAGTAAGGCTACAAGACCAGAGGCAAGTTCTCTTAGACTGTACAGTACCTTTGGTGAGAAGAAATGGTTCCAGCTGGTTTCTGTTACTGTGTGGCTCTGTAGAGCCTGTTGTTCCTGGGCCTCAGTCGTGGGGGACAAGAGGGAGGACTTCTGGGGACCCCTACAACACAACTGGATGGTCAACGGCAGAAAAGGACCAACTTCTATTCAGCGGCACTTCGTGATTTCCGCTCCTCGCGTCTCCGCAAATAGCACCACTGCGGTCTCACGGATACCTCTCTGGACTTTCCTCGCATCTGGGGTCCAGCATTCTGTTCCGGTGGCTCAGGCTTGGTCAGTCCTGCTTACTGGGAGTCTGGGGGATCTTCCAGCATCTCGGGTCCGTCTTAAAAGTGATTGCCTCAGTTTTGTTGTTCCTCTCCCTGGCAGTTCCAGCAGCAGTGGAAGTACAACTAGCTCCGAGAGGATGTCCAAACGAGTTCCCTTTGGATTAGATTTGTCCCACTAACCCAAGTGGGGGAAGTCGTCCTTTGCAGGGCTTCTCTAGTCGCGGTGAATTTGAAGCTTCAGCACAGCAGCAGGGCTTCACCGGGCAAACCAACGTTTCAGGAGTTGCAGCAGGCGTCTCTTCCAAGTTGTTCTTCGGATTCCTTCATCCAGTGGTCGACTCTGCCTTCCAAGCCGAAAAGCCTTGCCTTTTTATGCAGGTTTCTCCCATTCAATCCCATTCAATCACACAGCAGGGTGGCTGTCCTTGCCGGACAGCCAGCCAGCCAGCCAGCCAGCCAGCCAATCACCTTTGGGTGCATTGCTGTAATCGAGGGGATTAAGCACAGGGAGTTTTGGGCACCTCCCTCGCTTCCTGCCCCTGCCAGACATACTGGGGCCAGAGGCGCGCTTCACTAGTGAATCCTACCAAAGACAAAACAAACAAAGGGAACAAACCTGGTATGGCGCGCAGAGTAAATCTCAAGAAGGACATTTCCAGCAAAAAATGGTGGAAAAAAAAGAACACAGGGCCGTTTTGACAAACTGGGCACCCACTGTGCCTTACTGCAGCTGCGAACGCAGCCCATGTTAAAAAACACAAAATGGTAGTAAAAAGTAAACCACTGCCACCAGCCATTAATAGTAGAAAGGGTAACGTACAATAGTTACATGATTAACTAGACAAAGGGGATACTAAGTAACCCCTTCAGCACCCTATTGTAAGATACTGTGTGCTGGGTCTTGAAAGTTACAATTGTAAGTAAAGTCAATTTCACTTTACTGCTCTTGGAAACAGTAGTTGCTGATGTTTGTCAATCGGCTTAGAATCACATGCTGTGCATAGCCCGACATCCAGTGGTAACCGCAGAGTATTGCATCTTGTCTTTTGAGAATCGAAAGGGGACGTCGACATTGGCGCACCTGTAACACTATCCCTACATGACGTGTAGTGTACCCAAGATCCCTCACACGTCGAGGTCCATTAGATTGTTTTTTTTCCGCCCAGATAACTGGTCGCCCTTATGCAGAGTTCAAAAATAACATTGCTTTTGTCCAACGACCTTTGGTCTAATTATGCTATAGAAATATTCAATATCACCCCTTCTGTCCCTTGTCTGGACGGCTGTTCCAGTTTCCGCCGAAGACCTGCAAGATTCGACGGAAGGTGATCCTGTTGGCATTGCCGACCATGTGGCCGGGCTTTTCGCCGGCCTATAAAGTAGGGAGAGTGGGGTCGGGGTGGACATTTCTTTTCAAACTGAAAATTCCTTTCCCTTTCTTCCTTCTTTCCCAGTTGGTCTTAGTCACTCTGTGTAACCTCAGCTATGGAGCGGACTCCTTTTAGATGTTGCCCTATTTGTAAGAGCAAATTTCCATGTAAGGATAAGCATAGACAGTGTAACCGGTGCTTCCCGCTTGATCATAAATAGGAAGAGTATGCGGCCTGTAAGCTCCTCCACTCCAAGACTTTGAAGGAGCGTAGAGTAAAACAGTGGGTGGCCTACGGTATGTCCAAGGACCGGACTTCTCCCGCTGCCACCACTGTGACGATGGCGAGAGTCAATATCAGGCCTCCGAACCGGAAGTTGTTGATGTTTTGACGGAACGCTTGCGTTCTGTATCGTCTGTCCCCAGTCCCGATAAGCACGGTGTAAGCCCTGCTATGGGGAAGCCGCACCCCAGCGACAAAGACAGACACGTGCATGACACTAAGCACACAGCCCCTAGCCTTACTTCGACTACATCGAAAAAGACTTCACCGCCAATGGGTGTGCCGGTACTTCCGGTGATACCCACCGATCTGCGAAATTGGCAGCCCTCCCAGCCGCATGTGCGCCTAGCGACTGGGCAATCCAATACAAAGGGCGCTACCCCCAAAACACATAGTTCCGTTGACACGCATCACAGGAAAGCATACGGCGATGACCAACATAGGACTCAAGATGAGGCCTTACCACTGCCGAAAGTTACATCACTGCCGGAAAAGGTGGCCGATGGGGGCAAGGACCTGATTCTGCCGAAACAGACTCCCTTCCAACCATCAGATATACCTACGCACCTCCCGACTGGTGAGGACGTTGTGGTCAGCCTGGCAAGGATTGTGGCCGCCGATTCCCATAAACCACAGGCTAGGGCCTCAGAGTCTCCAAAAGACCCAAAGATCTGTCTTGATTTAAGGATAGTGTTCAGAAGTCGAGAGAAGGGCAGAACAACCTACCCCAAGAAGGCCCTGATAACGCTAGATCTAAATTTCCAAGGCTTTTTGACCCCTCTTTAGAAGAGGACCTGTATAATTATTACCTTACTGAAGAAAACTTTCTACCAGTTAAGGTACAGGAGAATCCTTTTAATAATGAGGAGTAACATGAGCCCATTGAGGATGATCCTTTTGAAGGCTGGGGGGAGAATCCAGATGTGGGTGACCCTCAACCATGGCAGTCCCCAGAGCCACAAGACCCAGACCCAGATATTCTGGCCTTGGACTCTCCTCGGAACACCCCTACAAGAAATCCTTCTATTGATGATCAAATAACATTTAATGTAATGCTATGTAAAGCAGCTGATCACTTTAAAATTGCCACTGAAGAGGCAGCACCTGAAGCAGACTTCGTTGAGGATATACTCAGAGAAGCCGACAACCAGCCAAGCCATCCCTCTATTCAATTCGATAAAAAAATGCCTTGCTCCATCTTTGTCTACACCGGCTCTTATGAGAGGTGTAAACCCAAGAATTGAAAAACTCTTCTGCCCCTCTCCATCAGACCCTCTATATATTGGAGGTCATTCCACCCCAGATTCATTGGTAGTCACTACCACAAGGAAAAAAGCAGGGGTTCCTTGATCAACAGGCGAGGCTCCCCCTGACAAAGAAGGGAAAAGACTTTATGCCCTCGGTAAGAGGGTTACCACAGCGGCAGCGTACTCCACACGTATCACCAATAACACTACTGTATTGGCCAGTTGCGCAGATGTGCAATGGGCTTTAAAACAAGAAGGCCTACAAGAGGTTCCAGAACCTCTACGGACCCGCCTACTTACCACAGTGTCTGTAGGTACGCATGTTAACCAAATTATTTTAAAGAACACTTTCGATTCTGCCGAGACAGCCAGCTGAGCCTTCGCTCAGGGCATTCTCCTCTAAAGACACGCGTGGCTTCGTAAATCATGATTTAAACCTGAAACTCAATCGTCTCTTACAAACAAACCTGTGGAGGAATCCAACTTTTTTGGATGAGGCCTTAGAGACCGCGAAAAAAGAACATGAAACCCTAAAGAGTTTGGACCAAATTACTCGCACCTTCCACAAGGCGAAGATTTGGAAACAGAAGGTTTTTTTCGTGGCCAACGCTCCACTCACTAACAATACCCTTCAGGAAACAACTGGAACTCTTCACAGGGAACCAATACTTGCAATACCCCGTACCCCCAAAGGGGACAGCGGCATGGTAAGGGAAGAGGCAGGACCCCGACCCCCAGAGGTTCTCCTGCCTCAGGCTCCAAATGACTCGAAGATTTAGGTCTCCTCCCATGCCTCTCCTGTCGGGGGCCGGCTGACATCATTCATGAAAGCATGGGAGGGAATAACCACGGATCAGTGGGTGTTAAAAACCATAGCCCACGGGTACTGTGTAGAGTTCAACCAATCCCCAAAGTACAGACCTCCACGTCAACGAAGACTAACACCAGAACATCTTTGCATACTTCGAGAAGTCGAGATACTGGAACAAAAAGGAGCCATAGAGATTGTACCTCTATCACTGGTAAAGGAGGGTATTTATTCAGTGTACGTACTTGTACCCAAAAAGGATCTACCCATGCGTGCTGTTCTAGATCTGCGCCCAGCGAACAAGTTTGTAAAACCACAGAAATTTCACATGGTCACCCTGCAGGAAGTAATTCCTCTGCTCACAAAGGGGGATTACATGGCAACTCTGGATATGAAAGATGCATACTTTCATATTTCGATGTTGCCAGCGCACAGAAAGTACCTCAGGTTTATGATGGAAAACAAACATTCAGTTCAAGGTACTACCCTTCGGCATAGCATCTGCGCCAAGGGTATTTACGAAGGTACTAGTAGTAGTGGCAGCATACCTGCGCAGGCAATCCATTCCAGTTTATCCTTACCTAGACGACTGGCTCATAACCGGGGACTCCTACGAAACATGTCTGTCAAATACCCAAAAGACGATAGATCTTTAATTCAGCCTGGGTTTCTCCATCAACGAGAAGAAATCCAGCTTCGACCCCAGTTAAGTCAAACAATTCCTAGGGGCTCTAATTCGAACCAAGGACGGCCTCGTCTTCCCCTCCGAGAGGGTTCAAAAACGTACTGTTTCAAATCCCTCACAATGTAGCCAATCTAGAGGTAATAGTACGCAAGGCTATGCGTCTGGTGGGAATGATCGCGTCATGCATCTACTTGGTTCCTCACGCACGCCTGCGCCCAATGCAAGAGTGGCTAAGCAACCAGCCTTGTTGGAACAGGCGTATTTAGGTGCCTCCCATGCTATGTACCCTAGACACTGCCCATTCATGCCTCATATACTTGTGCCCCTACTAGTGAATGGTGCCTAGACCTTACAGATCTAGCCACACAGCCTTAGACACAGTTACCGACATTTAGTACCTTGACGACCAGTTATCCAGTCCACACACACCAAGTGGCATTACTAGCTAATAGGAATAGCTCCGCATTATGTCTAGCTCACTCAACATTTACCTTCTAATGATTATGGCCATACTGCACGCCTCCCCTAAGAACAACCACACTGAAGTTCCCCCTTGCAAGCCAGCTTTCGCGCCTCCTCTCCTACTCACCATACCCAAGACACCTAACTACCCTGGCCACATCAGCCCCGCGCACCAGGCCATGCCAGGCCAACTAGTCTACACCTCTCAGCCTACCCCAACTCACGAGAGAAACCTTAAATTACGCGCCAGACTTAATAAACTCTATGAACCTCTTAGAAAATCCCTCCCCACTATAAAACGCACAACGAAAGACCAACACATTAGAATATGCACTGCACCCCCTCAATCCCCCCCCCCCCCATCAGTGAATATAAACATGCTTAAGACAAATACCAACTCGGCCATAACCAAAATGGACCCTAAAGGACACTCCCTCAAGGGAGCACTCCTTAATGTAAGATCCCTAGTGGCACACGCCATTGACCTAGCTGACTTGATCACAGAAGCCAATCTAGACTTTATTGCTATAACTGAGACCTGGCTACACAATGCGGCAGGCCCATCGCTCATGTTGGCCATTCCTGACGGTTACACCATATCTAGGCAGGACCGAGAAGGCTCCTGCGGAGGTGGAATCGCCATTATATCCAAAATAAACTTATCACTACGCCTAGTCCCTACCACAACTATGCAATCCTGTGAAACTCACTGCCAAAATTCCCATAAACAACACCCAAACTCTTTCAATTCACCTAATTTACAGACCACCGGGTCCACTTGGAACCTTCGAGGAGGACCTGCACAGCCTTCTGTCCAACAATACCAAAACTACTTCCCAATTGCTGATATTAGCAGACTTTAACCTTGGCTTCAATGACCAAGCAGATGCCCATGCTTCTACTATTGCCAATACCCTTCACACCCTGGGACTTACCCAAAAAGTTAGCACCCCCACACATGTAAAGGGTAGAATACTTGACTGGATCGCTGATTCCAACTGTTCAGCCACTGTATCCTCTATTACGCCCCTCTCCTGGACAGACCACTCCTTGGTGTCCTTTAATTTACTAACCACCAAACCACCCAGCCCTGCCCCACAGGCAGCTCCACCATGCCCTACAAGAAACAAAAAGAATATTACAGCGGATAATATTATTCCCCTGATCCTTCCTACCTTAAATGCACTGCCAGAAAACCTCGACCGTAGTGCATTGGTCAACAAATTCAACATCATGCACACCACTGTGGACAGAGTCGCCCCTCTCAAAATGCGAACAAGCAAACCCAAGGCACACTTAAACAAGTGGTTCACGCCAGAATTTAAGGCCTTGCGACTAAACAAAAGAAAATGCGAATCCAACTGGAAATTATGTCCAACCGAAGAGAATAAAGCTAACTTAACTAATATCTCTCGGCATTATAAAAATGAAATCTGTCTAGCGAAATGTAATTCCTACAATGTTCGCATTGCCAATGCCAACTCAAGTATGAAGAAACTCTTCTCCATCTTGAAAGAACTTGAGTCCCCCATTGCCACACCTGATACCTGCATCAAAGACCAGACCTGGTGCACAGATAACCAAACAGCCCTAGCAAATAAAATCACCACACTGCCAAACAAAATCCAACTAAAAAAAGATTCCCTAAACCTCACAAACAAGCCGCCACTTAACACCATTAACGACCCAACCAACAAATTCTCCTTCACAAAAACTACCATCCTAGAGGTAGAGAAAATCATCCTTTCCCTCAAACCGTCGAACTGCAAAGGTGACATCTGCCCAGCACAACTAATAAAAGACGCTGCCAGAGACCTTTCACGGTTCATTTCAAAATTGATCAACTCCTCCTTCGCCACAGGTAATATCCCGGCGAACTTAAAACAATCATGGGTGCTCCCACTTCTCAAGAAGCAGACTCTTGACCCCCTCATCCCCACTAATTATCGGCCCATCACTACCGTACCTTTCTTACTGAAGATACTAGACAAGTTTGCCTATACACAAATTCAAAGACACCTTGAATTAAACAATCTACTGGGAGCCAGACAATCTGGTTTCCGTCCACTCCACGGTACTGAAACTGCACTTATTGATCTAAAGACCCAAATAGACGAACTGAGAGATCAAGGTAAGACGGCACTCCTCCTCTTACTTGATCTCTCAGCTGCTTTCGATCTGGTGGATAACAGGGTCCTCTGCAAACACTTAGGCACTGCTGCACACTTCTCCACGCATGCCACCAAATGGATTGAATCCTTTCTGAGTGAGAGAACAATGAGTCTTCTCCCCCTCGGCAGCAGCCAACCTTCTTCCAATCACGTGCGGCGTCCCTCAAGGCTCCTGTGTTTCACCAACCCTGTACAACATATTCACTAAACCCCTCTTCGATGATCTGGACCTTCTAGGTATCACCTACACTAACTATGCAGATGATACACAGATTCTCCTCCTGCTTTCTGGGAATCACAGCAAGGACAGGGAGTTGGTGAATAGGGTGTACCTCATTATTGGCATGGATGGCAGCACATGGCCTCTGCCTGAATGATAAGACTGAGCTGATCATTCTGGGCACGCAGGCCAATATCAACAAACTAGGCAAGGACTATTCCACGTTGAACATAGATGGCAATAGCATCAAGGTTTCGAGTGAATTAAAAACACTAGGCTTCTATCTCGACTCCACCATATCTTTTGCCAAACAAGTTAACTCCTTCGCTTCCACGACAGCCTATACCTGCAAATTAATAAGAGCAGGTAAAACGTTCTTATCTAACAACAGTTGCATGATCTTAGCGAGAGCCTTAATACTATCACGACTCGATTATTGCAATGCCCTTTACAGCGGCGCCAACAAAACTATTACCAAAAGGCTACAAATCCTACAAAATAACGCCCTTAGAGCCGCCTTAGGCATAAACAAAAGGGAACATATCTCCTCCACTAGACAACAATACAAATGGCTCTCCACTGACAATAAAATTCACCTAAAAATGCTCTCCTTGACGCACAAAGCTCTCAACAACGCTGCCCCCATTTACCTGATGGACAAAATAAGAAGAAAAATCTCTAGCAGACGTACAAGAACTCCCAACTCCAACTGTCTGGAAATTCCAAGATTTAAACTTGCCAAAATTGGCGGCACAAGCTTCCCTGTGCTAGCCGCTAAATGGTGGAATGCCCTGCCACACAACCTTAGATCAGACCAACCTTTCCCTCACTTTAGAACGAATCTTATCAAACACCTCAATGACAACAACATGTAAGGTTTGAAAGACTTTAATTTGTGTTATGTTACTTATCTGAATGTACATATGTACCATCAAAGACTTATCACTATTGTAAATTTTTAATTATGTAACATTGTAATTTGCTGTAACACTGTAATTTCTATGCAACATTGTAAGCTTCGTATATTCTGTTCACTGCGCCCGGTTACCCTTGGGTCTGGCGCGCAATACAAATAAATAAACAAACCAACCAGTGGTGTCAGGCCAACGGACAGTGGGACGATTTAGCAATGGTCTTGTCGGCCCTAGTTCTCTTGCTGCGGTGGTGGTCGAGGGAAAACCTCTTGAAAGGTAAATCCTTCACCACCCCCGCAGTGGAAGCCACTCGAACTACGGATGCCTCCCTTACTGGGTGAGGAGCCCACCTGCTCCAGCAGACGGCAAGCAGAGTGTGGTCGCCAGACATGGCGTCCAACCACATAAACCTGCTGGAACTGCTGGCAGTGTTTAAAGCACTGAAAGCGTTAGAAACACATCTACAGGGAAAGATTATACTAATCCCCACAGACAGCACCACGGCCATGTACTATCTGAACAAACAAGGAGGAACTCATTCAACAGGGCTGTCCAAACTGTCCCAGAACATTTGGAAGTGGGCTCTCAAACGCAACATGTTCCTGTTATCACAACATTTTCCAGGGGAACTCAATCTTCTGGCAAACCTACTCAGTAGAGACTTTCCGTTGCCCAGGGAGTACGAATGGCGATTACACAGACATGGTCGCCAATGTTTTCGCACAATGGGGTTTTACAGAGATCGATCTGTTTGTGACCCTGGAAAACGCCAAGATTACACCTCCAGGTACCCCTAGAACCGATCCAAGGAGAACTGTCTCTGGATAACATGGTCAGGGAAATTTGTCTACACCCCCCCCCCCGTTAACCCCCATGCCCCCCACATCCCAACAAGATTGTGCACAAAATGCACCAGGAACCAGTTACAATGATATTGGTGGCCCCCATGTGGGCCCACCAACCCTGGTTCGCTCATCTGATGGAGATGTCCCCATCTCCTCCAGTCAAACTTCCTTGCCCGTACAACATGTTTTCGCAAGACAAAGGGGAGACGCTTCACTAATGCCTGCAGACATTGAACTTCGCGGCCTGGCTCCTGAGGTCCTAGATTTCGGACACCTGCAGCTCCCTCAAAGATGTATGGACATCCTCAGGGAGCAAGAAAACCTAACAGTAGATATTGCTTTTCTAGTAAATGGAAACGGTTCGTCATATGGTGTAACTCAGAGCATCAACCCTATCGACTGCTCTCCCACTCGCATTGTCCTATACCTACCTAACTGACTCAGTGACTTGACTCAGGCCTAGTCTCCAACTCAATAAAGGTGCACCTAGCAGCACTTTCAGCATATACAGCATCACAACGGTGTCCTGGTGGACGATACCAGTGACTAAGGCTTTCATGGAAGGCGTAAAAAGAATTCACCCTCCCATTTCTAACCCGGCTCCCGGATGGCACCTAAATGTGGTATGAACTAGGTTTATGGGAGCCCCTTTCTAGCCCATGCACAAAGCAAGTCTTAAGAACCTCACCCTCAAGACTGCTTTTTTAATAGCAATCACCTCCATTAGGAGGGTAAGTGAACTGCAGGCACTCTCTATTCTAGATCCCTTCGTAACAGTTCAAAGACAAGGTGGTTTTGTGCACTCACCCTAGATTTGCGCCTAAATTCATTTCCAAGTTCCATGTAAACCAGTCCATAGAGCTACCAACGTTCTTTAAAAATCCCTCAAGCCTGGGAGATAGAACCCTGCGTACATTGGATGTACGCAGAGCTGTCATGTTCTATATGGAAAGAACTCGTCCACTAAGGAAGACTAATCAGTTTTTCGTGTCAGTGGCCACAGGAAAAGGAGATGCAGTCTCCAAATCCACTATTTCTAGATGGATTGTCAATTGCATTACACTCTGCTACCATCTTCCGAAGAGAGAACTGCCCTTCAAGTCTAGAGCGCATTCCACTCGAAGTACTGGGGCGTCCACAGGCTTCATTGCAAATGTTCCCCTTGAATCCATTTGCAAAGCAGAAACCTGGAGTTCTGTACACACCTTTACAAAACACTATTGCCTAGACCCTCATTCTAGGTCTGATTCTCAGGTGGGGCTGGCAGTACTAAGACATCTTTTCCCTACTGTTCCTTCTCACAACCCACCTCCAACTACGGGTATTGCTCGCTAGTCTATGCACAGCATGTGATTCTAAGCAGATTGACAAACATCAGAAGACATGCATTACTTACCGTAAAAGCATTTCTGATCGTCGTTTGTTATGCGCACCGGACCCTGAGGTAGCAGGGCGCAAGAGACAAGGAAGTTTACAGCTTGGTTACAGAAGTTACAGAACAAGCAAGTTACAGAGTAGACAGTTTTTTGGCTCTACAAGTGAGACAAGTACAAGTGCAGATAGAGCGCCACCAAACAGTCAAATCAATGGCGAACAAAATAGCAAGTCAGGTAGAGTACAAGTGGAGGTGCGAGAGGTAGAGTGCCATTTATGTTGCATTCTCGGTGAGCCATTTTATGGTATTCTTTCTGAAGTTGTTGAGCGTTTGGTCGGATCTAAGTGCAAGAGGTTGGGCGTTCCATAACTGAGCTGCCTTGACTGGGAAGCTGGATCCTCAAATAGTGGTAAGTTTAAATCTGGGCACTAGGAGGCAGTTAGGGCTGACTGTCCTTGTAGGTCTGGAGGGATTTTTCCTATTGAAGCGTTCTGAAAGGTAGCTGGGGGCTTTGTTGTTTAAACATTTGTGGATGATGGAGGCAGATTTAATTTTTTCTTGAGTAGAAAGCCATTTGTGTTTACGTCTTATTTCTGAGATATGTGCTCTTCTAGGGATGCTTAAGGCCGCTCTAAGTGCATTATTTTGGAGCACTTGAATTCTATTGATAATTTGTTTGGTTGTCCCTATGTAAAGGGCGTTACAATAATCTAATTTTGATAAGATGAGGGCTCTGGCTAGGATAAGACAACTGTCATCTGATAAGAAATGTTTCCCAGCTCTTATTAATTTACATGTATAGGCCGTGGATGAGGCCAGTGAGTTCACCTGTTTGGTTAAGGATAGTGTTGCATCAAGGTAGAAACCTAAGGTTTTTACTTCTCTGGCGACCTTGATAGTGTTGCCATCGATGATGAAGGCTGAGTAGTTTTGGTTGAGTTTGGAGATGCGGGCTGCAGTGCCCAGGATGATGAGCTCTGTTTTGTCATCGTTCAAGCATAGGCCATGGTTGGCCATCCATGCTTGAACGATGCTATAGACTCTGTTCACCAGAGCCAGGTCTTCAACATAATCCCCAGTAAGTGGTAGGAGAATCTGGGTATTGTCTGCGTAGTTGGTATAGGTGATACCTAGATTATCGAGATCCTCGAAGAGTGGCTTGGTGAAGATGTTATAGAGTGTTGGCGAGACACAGGATCCCTGTGGCACTCTGCAGGTGATGGGCATCGAGTCTGCTGCCGCTGCGGGGGAGAACACCCTCATGGTCCTGTCACTAAGGAATGACTGTATCCAGACTATTATAGCCTCCCCTGAGAAGTGGGCCGCCGAGTCCAAGTGATTGCATAGGACTCTGTGGTCGACCAAATCAAAGGCGGCTGAGAGGTCCAGAAGGAGAGCTAGTTTGCCCTTGTCTCTGAGTGAGTCTATTTGGGCCTTTAGGTCAATAAGGGCTGTTTCCGTGCCGTGTTGCGGACGGAAACCAGATTGGCGTGTTCCAAGGAGATGGTTTGTCTCAAGGAAGTTCTGGATTTGGGTGTACGCTACCTTGTCTAAAATTTTTAGTAAGAAAGGCACCGGGGTGATGGGTCTATAATTTGTGGGAATGTTGGGGTCCAAAGTTTGTTTTTTCAGGAGAGGGAGTACCCAAGATTCTTTTAGGTTGCGAGCGATGGTGCCCGTAGTGAAGGAGGCATTAATACGTTTTGTGATGAAGGGGCCTAGATCTCTAGCCGCGTCCTTTATCAGTTGTGCGGGGCATTGGTCACCTTTGCAATTAGACGGTTTAAGAGTCAGAATGGTCTTTTCTACCTCAATTACTGAGAGCTTGGAGAAGCGGAATTGGGTAGATTCTTTGGGTTTGGGTGTGGGGGTTTTGTCCACAGGAGGTTGGGTTGGTAATGAGGCTTTCTTTAGGGAAATTTTAGTTTGGGGTTGGCCACTTTGTTGGTTAGTGCCAGTTGTATGTCAGTACACCAGGTTTTAACTTTGATGGAATCGTCCTGTGCTGCGATAGGAGTTTCCAGTTCTTTTAGGATGGAGAATAGCTCCTTCATACTGGAGTTGGCTTGGGTGATCCTATTGTTATAGGTTTCTTGTTTGGTCAGGATGATATCTTTTTTGTATTGCGAGGAGATGTTTATTAGGTTGGTTTTATTTTCAGCAGTAGGATGCCGGTTCCATGCTGTTTCACATTTTCTCTTCTGTAGTCTTAAGTTTTTTAAATGGGGTGTAAACCAGGTGTTTAGATGCTTTTTTGGTTTACTGTTTCTAAGTTTAAGCGGAGCAACTCTGTCAAGGGCAGTGGACATAGCGTTATTGAATTCCTCCACTAGGATGCCTGGGTCGGTATGGTCGGGTAGAGAATTAAGTTTGGGTAGGATGTGAGGCAGAATATTATTCGCTGTGATATTTTTCTTATTTCTGGTTAAAGTGGGTATGGCGGGAGTGGTTGTTAGAACTGTGGTTCTTTTAGTGTTGAGGGTAAAGGCGATAAGGTGATGGTCTGACCATATTTGGGGGGCAATGGCTGTTATAGAGGGGTTACAGTTATGACTGGCAATCCAGTCTAGAGTTCTCCCTTTGGTATGTGTGGGAATATTGACGATCTGCGTGAAGCCTAGTTCTGACAAGGTATTAGTTGTGGCAGTAGCCTGGAGGTCATTGATATCGTTGTACCCTAGGTTGAAGTCTCCTAACACTAAGGTTTGGGAGGAATTTTCTAGCTTCTCGGAGATAACAGAGGTGATATCTTCATTGAAGGTATTGGTGGGGCCTGGGGGTCTATAGAGGAGGTAAATATTAAGTGTTTGGGAATTGGCGGTGGGTAGTTTGATAGAAAGAAGCTCACAGGATTTAAGGTAGGGTGTGGAGGTGATTCTCGTAGAGAGGTTGGATTTGGCGATAATTGCTATTCCTCCACCTCGTGCGTCTGGTCTGTCAGCTCTAAGGATGGTATACTTTTCTGGGACTGCTAGAGTGAGTGCAGGACCTGCTGCCTCATGGAGCCATGATTCAGTAATGGCGATGAAATCAAGGTCGTTTTCGCGTATGGCATCTGCTATGTCAGTAGCATGAGCAACTAAAGATCTGGCATTGATCAATGCAGCTTTTAATTCTGGTTCTGGCTGCACTGTGAGAGGGAGGTTGGCGATATGTTTATTAATTTTATGGTGGAGTTTGCGCCTGAGAGGGGCTGTGGTTTCCACTGGTGGGAGTAATTTGGGTCAGAGGTGTTCCAGGTTGATGATGTATTTGATGATGGGTTCGAATATTTTGGGTAGCCGAGTCCGGAGTCTAAGGTTCCTCTGTGCTAGGTTACAAGGTTTGGAGGTAGGTTGTATGTGGGCTCCTGAGCCCTCTATGGGCAGAAATGTAGGCATGGTCATATAGACGATATTAAGTATAGCTATCAGATTGGGGAGTAATGCTTGGTGGACTAGGTTAGGCAGGTAAGAGTACCTAGTGTTACTTCTAGTTAAGCTAAGGGGACTAGACTTAAATGCTGTGGTTGGATACTGGGCAGAGTAGGCTAAGTACGGTCATCAAATACTAGGCAGGATGAATGCAGTAATCAAACATTGGGTTAAAAGCAACAGTCAAGTGCTGGGCTAAATGCAGCAATCAAATACTGGGCTAAATGCAGCAATCAAATACTGGGCTAAATGCAGCAATCAAATACTGGGCTAAATGCAGCAATCAAATACTGGGCTAAATGCAGCAATCAAATACTGGGCTAAATGCAACAGACGAATACTGGGCTAAATGCAACAGACGAATACTGGGCTAAATGCAGCAATCAAATACTGGGCTAAATGCAACAGTCAGATACTGGCCTGAATGCAGTAGACAAATACTAGGTGAAGATGAGGCTAAATACAGTGGTCTGAGTATTTAGGAATGAATGGAAAACTGTGCTGATAGGGGTGACTTGATGCTTTGGGCACGTGTGGTCAACCATGTGGTCAATCAGCGTAGGCATTTGGGAGGAGGCAGAAATGCTAAGGCTAGCAGCCAGAGAGAATGCAATACATTTGGAACAAGGCAACATATGTGGTGCACAATACCGGGCGGAAGGACTAAGTTTTAAGTTTAGTAGATGGGTGCAGTAGGTCACCCAAAATTGAAGTTAGCAACATGTACATGCGTATAAATGTATGCGAAGTTGCTCATGCACAATTTGAAGCAGTAAGTGTTACAGTGCAGCTGTACTGCAGGCTTAGCTAGACAGTGGTGGCATTTGCCAACTATGGAGCGTGTTGATGATGCTTACCTATGTTAATGTCAGGTTTGCAGTTCAATGCTCAAACAGCGGGAGATTCGAGGGGCAATGGTCCCAGTCTAGCCTCTAGCCATTCTCTGGACAGGCTCAGGACAGGACCTGCTCCTTTGTGTGTGCTCCTTCGTGGGCTGGTCCGGCGATCGCTTGGGGCTGGTCTGCTTAGATTCACATGCGCCCACCCTTCCACCCTTCCTCCCCGCTCGGATGGAAGGAACGTAGACGTCTTACTACTTTCTCTCTCTTTTCTGTACTCACTCAAGATAGTCATAGAAAAAATACAATCAGAGGGACCTCGACTCGTGAGGGATCTTAGGTACACTACACGTCACGTAGGGGTAGTGTTACAGGCACACCCATGTCGACGTCCCCTTTCTATTCTCAAAAGACAAGATGCAATACTCCGCGGTTACGGACTATGCACAGCACGTGAATCTAAGCAGATACAACCATCAGAAATGCTTTTACGGTAAGTAATGCATATCATATCCAAGAGAAGGCGTTAAAACCTTTGGGAAATCCGAAAGACTTCCTGTGTCACTGCACTGAAGGTGCTATGTGTCACAATATAAAGATCATGCCTATGGAGTTTGTCAGACTTCAAAACCAAAAAGACACACAGAAAACACATAGAATTAAAAGTACAAAGTCCCAAAGTTCAGCAAGAGCTGGGGGTCTCTAAGGTGGGACGAATTTAGCACTTAACTGAAAATTCTCCCTAACAAAATACATGAATGAGCAGTCAAGACTTAGTCTCTGGAGAGTGTGATTGGGGATAGGGGCCCTCAATGTGTCCACACAGAATAGCACACAATGCAATTTAGGCAGTCGGTTATGAAGTTTTTCTTAGCCTTTAAAACACACTGAAAATGAAACTTGCAGAAATGTCTGATGCTTGTGAATCTGCTTAGAATCACATGTTGTGCGTATAGTCCGACATCTAGGGGTAATTGCAGAGTATTGCATCTTTCTTTCAAAGATCAAAAGGGAACTTGGACACGGGAATCACTGTAACACTATCCCTAACTTGACGGGCAGCGTACCCAAAATCTCTCAAGCGTCGTCCCTAGGATTGTTTTTTTCCACCCAACGAGTCGCCTTATACGGAGCTCCCAAAAGTTAATATTGCTTACTTTGTTCCATGACCTATTGTCGTCTAGTCTCCCGACTACTTCTTTTCGATGACTGCCTCGCGGCTTTCTGCCGAAGACATCTACAACTGCTCAGCAACATGTTGAACTGCTCGATGTCTCTCGGCCGTGTGGCCTCGGCCCTCCGGCCAAGCCCTTATAGTACGGATAGTGGGGCCCTGGGTTTATTCTTCAAGAATGCATTTCCTTTTCCCTTCTCTTTCTCTATTTGGTCTGGCTGCCTCCTGGCCGGCGTCATCCTGTGGTATGGAGAGGACACCCTTTAAATGTTGCCCATCGTGTAACGGCACGTTCTCTTGGAAGGACACCCATTGCCGTTGCAATCGGTGTCTACCTCGAGACCACAACAAGCGTTCGTTCAAGTCCTGCAAGCTCTTTCGACCCAAGACTGTTAGGCAAGATTGTCTGCAGTAACCCTGTGGGAGACTATACCAACCTTGTCCTCTTTTATTATTGATCACCACTTGCCACCTCCCCCCCTTGCACTCTCCTCTCACTCGCCCATGCACTTGTGCCTTCTCAATGTCACTTGGCCTCGTAAGGATGTTGTTGTGTTCTCCCTTGTTCCCCTCTCTTGCCTTGTCGCGTGTCGCGCTCTGAAACAGTTGTGTACAAGTGTGATAAAAATGAAATATTACTAGCAATTGATTTAGGTAACCCATCTTTTGGTATAGGTCTGTACTACACAAGTTGGTAGTGTGACTGAGCAGCCAGACTTATCTCAAGAAAGGTACATGTGAGCTGTAGAGCTGTAGCATCGAAATCCACAAATACAAGTAACACTTACTCAAGGTTTTCTAGTAAAATCATTACTTAATGGTCAGTTTTAAATAAGCATTCTTTAAAAAGGGCAATGTGCAACAATGAAAATACACTTCATAACACTTTCTCGGAATCAAGATAAAGTAGATACTCTACAGATATGCGTCACACTTCCTACACCCCGAGGTGACTTCAATTACTAGGACAGTATTGGCACTTATATATCACTTTTACATTTGGTAAAATTCTGAAGTTGTGGGAAGAAAAAAGGTTTACAGGTTCTCGGAGCATGTGAGCACTTTTCAATCTCCCAATGAAGTTTAGATGAAACCTTTCCCAGCAATACTGTGTTAAAACAATGTTTCACCTATGAGGGAAAATTAGAATCTCAGTCAATTGGTCAGAAGAGTCTGCAGGGACCAGGACAGCCAAAGTCAATTTGAACAATGTCTATGGAGCTGAGTCACTTCTTGGATAGCACAAAGTCTTGCCCAAAGTTTAGAGAGTTTGTAGAAAATCACTGTTGGGCCACAAGCTGCTAGGCTTGTTGAGGGATAGAGCTGAGATCAGCTCTGCAAAAAGTAGCTACTGTAAGTTTCAAGTGAGATAATGCAAGCTACAGACAAGAGGTAAGTACCCCTTAGTCAGCACAGTACCTTAGGTTAGAAGAAGAGGATCCAGCTGGCTTCTGTTCTGGTTGCAGTCTTGCAGATCCTGGGTTCCTGGGCCTCAGTCGTGGGGACAAGAGGGAGGATGTTTGGAGGACTCCTGCGCTGCATTTCAAAGGTCATCAGCGGCTATGGGATCTTTTCAGATCAGCAGCACTTCACGGTTTCAGCTACCAGTAAATGGCACCACCGCAGCTCTTGAACACTTGAGTACAGCACTCTGGTGAGGTGACTCGAGCTTGGGTTGTCCTGGTTTGGGAGGTTTCTCAGGATCTTCGGTCCGGTTTAGACACTATGTACTTGACCACGGATTTCTCGATCCCTGGCACTCGGTTACAGCAGCAGCAAAGAAGTTCAGCCAGCTGGGGAAGGTCTTCGAGCAAAGTTAGTCTCAGGGTTAGTTGGTCCCACTAACCCAAGGGAAGAAGTCGTCCCTTCCAGATCTTCTCTTGTCAATTAGAATAAGGAGTTTCAGCACAGCAGCAGGACTCCATTGGGCAGTTCAATGGTCCAGGAGGATGCAGCAAGCTTTGTTTGCGGTTTCTTTGTCGGGTTGTTCTTCCCAGTGGTCGACTCTGTTTTCAGTCCCAAAACCCTCGCCTTTTAAGCAGGTTTCTCCCATTCATGCACAGCCTAGCTGTCACTGAAACAGCAGGGTGGCTGTTCTGCAAGGGAGAATTCACATTTCTGTGCTAATTCCCTTCGACCCTAGAGAGCCCCAGCTCTTTTGCTGGACTGTAGGAACCCTAGTCAGAGTATGCCCTTTTTATCACTCTTTCATGTATTTTGATCTGACTTCAACGATCCGTTTCTTTTGTTTTTGTAGTCTTGACAAACTCCATAGGCATCTACATTTTGTATGGCGACACACAGCATCCTCGGTGCAGTATCAGAGAAATCCTTTAGATTTCTCTTAAGCTTTAAATACCTTTTTCTTGTGGGAACTACTGTTGCCAAGAATAGTAAAAATGAAATTGACTTAACTTTTTCTTTCTGCAGATCCAGCACACCCATTTTATGTGGAGTGCTGGGGGGTTAATTAGTAGCCCCTTTTTCTACTTACTCATGTACAAAAATGTATTTTACCCTCACTACTTTAAATGGCTGGTGTCAGTGGTTTAATTTTTCTACCATTGTGCTTTTCTACCGCAGGCTGAATCTTCAGCTGCAGCATAGCACCCATGGGGGACCATTGTCTCAAAATGGCCCCGGTCTTCTTTTTTCGCCATTTCTTGTTTGTGAGGTATTTCCTGGGGTTTTCTCTGTGCGCCAAACCAGGTTTAAGCCCTTCGTTCGTTTTTGCCTTTGGCCGGCTTCAGTACTGAAACCTGCCTCTGGCTCCAGTATGTCTGGCAGCGCTAGGAGTGAGGGAGTTGCCCAAAACTCCCTGTCTGTCTCCTTGGTTACCTGAATGCACCCAGTCATGATAGGCTGGCTGTTCTCGAAGGCAGAGGGGTTGCTGGAGTGCGTTTGGGGGCTATAGCCCCAGGTCTTTTGGTTGTAGCCCCGGATAGATCAGGGGTGTTGGGTAGAATTCTCATAAATGTGCTAATTCGCTCAACCTTAGAGACCCCCAGCAACTTTGCTGGATTTTGAGGAATTGGATTTTTTTACCTGGAGAGAGTGAGACCCTTTTTTCCCACCCGCTCATGTATTTTCATGTGATTTTGAACTGTTTCTTTTGGTTACGGAGACTGACACACTACATAGGCATCATCTTTTACATTGTCACATAGCACCTTCAGTGCAGTGGTTCAGGGAAGTCTTTCAGATTCCCCAAAGGTTTAAATACCTTCTCTTGGATAAACTGTTTCCAAGAGCAGTAAAGTGAAATTGACTTTACTTACCATTGTAACTTTCTAGACCCAGCACACACTATCTTACAATGGGGGTTCTGGACGAATTACCTAGCATCCCCTTTGTCTAGCTTCTCATGTAACGTTTTTGTTATCCTTTTCGAATGGATTGTGTCCTCCCACGGATTCCTCATCTTGTGATATTCCCTTATCGCCAGCTTTGCTGCTTCAGAATTTTTTTTCGGCAGAGGGCGCTGTGCTCGGTCGTGCCGTAGATTTGTCCCTCGACAGACTCAGTTCCCTGTCGACATCACTGCTGGTATAAATAGCTCGAGCCGCGCCTGTTGGATTTAGTTCCGTTTTTCTGATTGCTTTGCTCTCGTGAACGGCGCGCTTCGAGATTTTCTGTCACAAAATGTATCGTCTGCCTCTTCTACACCCAAGACTGGGTTTAAAAAGTGTATCGACTGCGGTTCGAAGATGTCCATCACAGATCCTCGTCTGTCTTTGGTTTCTGGGTTCAGATCACCGAACCGGCGTCTGTGGCTCTTGTCAGTCGATGACGGCAAAAGCCCTCCGTGAGAAGAAAGGTAAACTAGCGGTGGGGCGGGAGGCGTCAAAGGCCACTTCGAAGGCCTTGTCGAAAAGGCAGAAAAAAATCATCCGATTCAAAACAATCGGAACGTCACAAGAAACACTCAGATATCCCGATCTCGTAGTAGATCGAGGTGATCTTCGTCATCTTCTAAAAAAAGTTAAAAGTAGACATAGATCTCCTTGGTCCTCCTCCGATACATCGACTGAATTGGTTCGATGTCCTACAAAATCGGATTCCCCAAGAAAATGGGAACATTTTGAAAGAAAAACGATGGAGGTCTTTGAGAATGCGGCCTCGACCCCCTCAAAGAAACCCCAAA
Source organism: Ambystoma mexicanum (assembly GCF_040938575.1). NCBI lineage: Eukaryota > Metazoa > Chordata > Amphibia > Caudata > Ambystomatidae > Ambystoma > Ambystoma mexicanum. The sequence continues at coordinate 1,029,185,901 of NC_090923.1, read as the reverse complement.
AGAGCCAGACCCCGGTCGCCCCATTGGACGACACAGGGAAGTCGGGAACTACTGCGGTAAAACCCAGTAGTATGGGTGAAACCTGTAAAACTCGAGTCGACAAATCGTCGAGAGATCCTCGAGAGTCAAGTGTTTCGCCCATACCTCATAAAAAGCAGAAGTTGTTTAAATCAAGCGCAACTTCGTCAACGCCATCAGCGCTGACAGCTTTGACATCGAAGCCTAAAGAATCTTCGACGCCTTCGAAGACTTCGAGTTCGTCGAAGATTCCTTCGACACCTTCGAAGAAACCCTCCATTCCTTTGACAAAAAATCAAGAGGAAGAGAGGTGGTTTACACTCTTACCAAAGTCAGACTTTAAGTCTGTCTTCAATTTTTGAAGAAACTGGTTCAGAGGATGAGTATATCTCTCCTTTTGGAGTGCAATATGGGACTAGACTGGTTCCATAGGAACTTATAGACCCTGAATCTAAGATGAGACCCTGTGCAAGACATTCTGCTAGTGGCATTGACACGTCACCTGAATTGGAGTTTGCTAGACCTGATCCTGCAGAGCATACAGATTAAAGGCACAGGAGATTGATGAACAGAGTGGTAGAATACATGGGCTGGGGAAGAGCCTCATCCACTTTTGAACAGGATGATATGACAGACATAATAGTCTGGGGCCCCCAGAAAGATCCAGTTCTCCCTTTCCATGGGGTGCTTCAAAGGACAGTGGGAAAGAACTGGGAAACCCCTGATAACATTGCTGCGATTAACATCAATTTTGCAAAGAAGTATATAACTTCTACTTCTGATCCTCAGTACCTGAATACACACCCCACTCCAGAAAGTCTGGTTATTCAGGCTGCAAATACTTCAAGACAAACGGCATACTCTACCATACCTCCGGATAGGGAGGATAAGAAGGTTGATGCTTGGGCCCGTAAGGTTTTTACTTCGGGTAGTATGGCCTTGAAGGCAACCAATGTCACCTGTACCCTGGCCAGGTTCACACATAACCTGTGGGAATGCATTTTGGTGGTAGCTGAACATATTCCGGAAGGTGAGGAAAAGGAAGGCTTCCTGAATATAGTCAAAGACAGGAAGGAGGCAATGGGGGGAATGTCTCCAGTCTGGACTGTATACTGCTGATAGTATTAGCAGATCCATGGCATCAAGCACAGTGCTACGCAGATTTGCATGGTTGAGAAAGTCGGGGTTTGCACCAGATGTGCAGGCCAGGCTTCTCAACATGCTTTTTGATGGCTCGAGGCTGTTTGGTAGTAAGGCTGATGAGAGCCTAAAAAAAGACCTCAAAAGCGGCAGCTAAATCCCTTGGTGCCTCCATGCAACAGCCTCAGAAACCCTATTCAGGCTCATCTTCCTGGAGGGGTCGTCCTTTTCGATACTACTCTTCTTTTGCTAGAGGAAGGGGTCAGGCCTTTCAAAGGGGCAAAAGAAATGTCACTCGTGGTGAACGAGGAAAGACTACAAAGCCATCTTCAGGAACGGCATCTTTAACCTCAGCCGCTTTCAAATCACTCTGAGGCCTTATACAAAACACCAGTGGGAGGCAGACTCTCTCAGCATCTGAAAGAATGGCAGGGCATTACTTCAGATGCTTGAGCATTGGAAACAGTAGCTCAAGGTTACTGCCTTCCCTTCCTAAAAAGGCCTCACGATCATCCACTGGGAGCCAACTCTGCCAAAATTCCAGACCCGCTCCTTTTGCAGGAAATTTTAACCCTGCTGGAGAAAGGTGCAATAGAACATGTACCTGCGGCGGAGAGGAACAAGGGTTGCTACTCCCCTTATTTTCTCATCCCAAAGAAGGACGGGGGATTGAGACCCATCTTGGATTTAAGAAACTTGAACAAGTTTCTCAGGAAGGACAAGTTCAAGATGGTAACACTTTCTCAGATCCTTCAGGCTCTCCAACTTTCAAGACTGGTCAGTATCATTGGACCTTCAGGATGCTTACTTTCATGTGCCAATACATCTCAAGCACAGAAAGTACCAGAGGTTTGCGGTTGGCGGTTCTCACCATCAGTTTCGAGTTCTGCCATTCGGGCTGACCTCTGCCCCGAGGGTTTTCACCAAGTTGATGGCGGTAGTGGCGGCGAGTCTCAGAGGGGGGATTCACGTCTACCCCTACCTGGATGACTGGTTGATCAGAGCATGTTCTCCCGAACAAGCTCAAAAACATCTTTCGATCACCTGTCACTTCCTTCACAATCTGGGCTTCTCCCTCAATTTCAAGAAGTCCCACATGATACCATCCCAAAAACTCCAGCTTATCGGAGCAGTCTTGGACAGTTCCTCGGGCAAAGCCTTGCCTCCCGAGGTAAGAGCTCTCCACATTATGATATGGCATTTGTAACGCACCTATACACGAGTGTTTCAAGGCGCGACGAGGCGGGGGGGAAACAGGGGGGAGACAGACAACGATCCTACTAGGCCAGATGTCATTCAGATCGTGCAAGGGTAGAGGGGAAGGGAAAAGTGCAAGGGGAAAGGGAGAGGGGAAAGTGCAGTACAGGGTTATAAGCAAAAAACATTATATATAACAAGGGCCAGCTGGTTGCAAGTGGGGGGTAAGTGCAGACAAGTGCTAGGGAAGGGGGGGCTGTAGGGATACAGACAGTCCCGCAGTGCAGGGGTTGACCAGGAGGCAGTGCAGGGGCGAGTGGCTGGGCAGGGACCGAGAACGGTGAGTGGCCCAGTTGCAGATTCAGTGCAGTTTCAGTAATTTTAGCAGGGGAGAGAAAGCGGAGGCAAAGAGGAAGGTTTTGAGGTGCTTCCGGAACCGGAGATGGTTCTCCAGTTTCAAGGAGGCAGGAAGGCTGTTCCAGAGGGAGGCCCCTGCAGAGGAGAGAGTTCTGCCCCCAACTTGTTGTTTGGAGAAGCGGCTGACCCTGAGGGAGTTGGAGGCGGATGAGCGAATAGCTCGAGAAGGAAGATATTTAGGAAGAGAGAGTTGAAGGTATTTTGGCCCAAGGCCCCAGACGGCCTTGTGGACAATGCAGAGGGTTTTGAACTTGATCCTCGCAGTCACTGGGAGCCAGTGTAGCGATTTCAGTCCTGGAGAGATACGGTCCCTGGGCTTGAGGCCAAGGACAAGTCTTGCAGTCCTGTTCTGGATGAGTTTCAAAGGGCGGAAAGTAGAGGTGGACAGATTTAGATGGAGGCTGTTACAGTAGTCCAGCTTCGAGAGAACAGGACTCTAGAGACAGTGAGCTTCTGGGGGAAGGAGAGGAAAGGAAGGATCCCTCTTAGGTGGTGTAGCTGGTAGTGTGACTTCTTAGAGACGTCGGATATGTGAGGAGAGGAGAGTGTAGAGTCGAAGATGACCCCAAGGTTTTTTGCCTTGCGGGAAGAGGACCAAGAGAGGACGGTCAGAGAGCTGCAGGGAAGGAGGGAGTGGGTGTGCCCATGAGTAGAATCTCAGCCTTACTGGCATTAAGGCAGAGGTCGTTGGCGGCACACCATTCCTGGATAGCAGAAAGATAGTTAGAGATGAGGGCAGGAGAAGAGGAGGCCGAGGGTAGCCTGAAGATGAGCTGGGTATCATCCGCATAGCATTGAAAGTTGGGGCAGAGAGCGGCGATGCGGTGGCCGAGAAGTGCCAGATACTGGTTGAAAAGCCAGGGAGAGAGGTTAGATCCCTGGGGGACACCACAGGTAGAGAAAAAGATGTCAGAGGAAAGACCCCAGTTGGACCTGGGAGGGTCGATTGGAGAGGAAAGAGGTCAACCACGCCAGAGCCTGACCAGTGATACCCAGGTTATCACGGAGACGGTTGAGCAGGATGCTATGGTTGACAGTATCAAAGGCAGAAGAGAGAACAAGCAAAATGAGAACACATGGAATGTTCGAGTCAAGGTTCAAGAGCAGGTCCTCGCGGATGTTCAGCAGGGCAGTTTCCGTGCTTCTGGCAGCTCTGAAGCCAGACTGATGGTCATGGAGACTACCAACAGATTCAGCATGGCGATTAAGCTGGGAGATGGCCAGTTTCTCCAGGACCTTGCCCAGGAAGGGAGTGATAGAGATTGGGCGATAGTTATTTGGGCAGGAAGGTTCGGAAGAGGGTTTCTTAAGAAGGGGGTGCACAAGGGAGTGCTTGAGAGGGGATGGGAAAACTCCGGAGGCGAAGGAGTGATTGCAGAAGTCAGCAAGGGCAGGAGCCAAGGAGTCGATGTGGTCCTTGATAGTTTTGGAGGAACAGGGGTGGACCTGGTTTGACGAGACTTTCATAGATCGGACTTGTCTCGAAACCTCGTCAGCAGAGAAAAGGGGAAAGGCAGAGAAGGAGAGAGGAGGGGTGGCTGCAGAAGGGCCAGAGGAGGGCAGGGAATATAGGAGGGGAGGTGATAGGAGGAGAGTGAGGACACGATGTCCTGAGATTTAGAAATGAAGTGAGAGGCCAGTGCCATGCAGAGGAACTGGAAGGGGACAGGAGAGGTAGAGGCCGAATTGTTAGATGCCACAGAGATGCGGGCTTGGATAAGGGATTCAGCAGATGGTAACAAAATTCCAGAAAGCCCAGCATCTGCCAGCCTTCGATTTTCTGAGGTTGCTCAGCCTCATGGCATCCTGCATTTTTCTGGTGCCAGAGGCCAGACTAAGAATGAGATCCCTTCAATGGGCCCTCAGAACTCAGTGGTCCCGGTTCTCTGGGAGTATGTCAGATCTTCTGCATGTCCCAAGCGCAGTTGCTCAGGATCTACTATGGTGGGCTTGCAATGACAACATCCTCAAGGGAGAATCTTTTTGGCAACCATGGTCGGAGATAACCGTAGTAACGGACGCCTCACTCGCGGGATGGGGAGCCCACACCAACGATCTGACAATCAGCGGACGTTGGTCTCCATCGGAGTCCAAACTACAGATCAACCTATTGGAGCTGAGGGCAATCAGGCTAGCGCTGACGGCCTTTCTGCCCTCTGTACAGGGAAAGAATGTCCTGATAATGACGGCAACACAGTGGCCATGTACTACCTCAAAAAAAGAGGAGGCGTAGGATCACTACCACTGTGCAGAGAAGCAATGCAGTTCTGGTTCTGGGCAGTGCGAGAAGGAATCTGTCAGCAGTTCACCTAGCCGGAGAGCAGAACACAGCGGCAGACGCTCTGAGCAGGCAGAGCAGTCTCCCATGAGTGGGAGCTAGCTCAGGAAGTCCTTCTGGAGATCTTCCCCCTTTGGGGAACCCCTCAAGTGGATCTGTTCATGACCAAGGTAAACCGGAAGTGCGAACAGTATTGCTCAAGGGAATTTCCCCCAAGAGGAGCTCTAGGAGACGCGTTCGTGGTGGACTGGGATTTCTTCCTACTGTACGCATTTCCTCCAGTCCCTGTGATTCCTCAAGTAATCAGGAGGTTGAGAAAGTTCAGGAAAACCATGATCCTAATTTCCCCTGGATTGGGCCAGGAGGATGTGGTAACCGGACCTTCTGGACATGTCCATCTGCCCTACAATACGTCTTCCGCAAAGAGGGGATCTTCTCTCGCAAGAGGAAGGTCGGGTTCTCCATCCAGAGGTCAAGACACTCCATCTTCACGCATGGTTTCTGAGAGGTTGAGATACAAGGATTGGGATCTTCCGGATGACATAATGGAGATTTTGCTTTTGGCCAGAAGGCCAGCAACGAAATCCTTGTACTGCTGTCGTTGGAACAAGTTCAGTAACTGGTGCAAAGATAAGGATGTGGACCCTTTCCAATGTGGCACACCAATGGTGCTTTCTTTTCTGTTACATCTAGCCAATCTGGGGCTCCAGATCGGAACAATTAAAGGATATCTTGCTGCGCTGTCCATTTTTAAGCGCTCCTCGGAAGAGGTTTCTTAATTCCATTAATCATTCAGTTCCTGAAAGGACTTACCAATGTATATCCACCAGTACCATTTCATGTCTCAACTTGGGATTTAAACTTAGTTCTTAAATTCTTAACTTGTATACAATTTGAGCCTCTGCACTCCTGTCCATTGAGGCTTTTAACACTAAAAACTGTCCTCCTTGTGGCATTAACATCAGCCCGCAGGGTTAGTGAACTACAGGCTCTCATGTAAACCTCCATATACCATCTTTTACAAGGACAAGGTAGTTCTTAAGGTTAAACCATCTTTCTTACTGAAAGTAGTTTGACTTCCATTAGTCACAAAAAATTATTTTACCAACATTCTATCCTCCTCCTCATTTAGGCAAAGAAGAGGAGAGATTGCATAGACTGGACTTCAAGAGGGCCCTTGTTAGGCAGAAACCTGTGCAGTTCCTTCTGGGACCACTGCAAAAGATTTAAGACTACATGTGTTTGGCAGTAAACCCACTTGGTAGCAGTCTGTACCACACAGATTCACTTGGTAGCTGTGGCTGAGCAGTCAGACTTCCCTCAAGAAGAGTTAGGCAGTATACAGAGTATTCACAATAGGTCAAGAGACCACAATAGAACAAGTAAACACTGACCAGGGCTTGGTGTAAAAGAGATATAATTATTTATTTAAAAACCACATCTAGAAAAACACACAGGCACTAATAGTAAGCAATTCAAAAACACGGTCACTAAAAGATATACTCCCTTAAAAGAATATTAGACAAGTCTTAAGTAAAGCCCCACTTATTTTCAGACAGCGGTGAGGGCTTAACGTAGATGGCACTCTAATAGTTAGTTTTAAAAAGGGAGAGAAACGCAGAGAACAAATTGAACAGATCCCAACACTTTTACAAGAACATAACAAGAGAGGAAGGCAAAGTAAAACCGTGAATTCAGAGTCAGTAGGCTGGATCCGCTTTAAGAGGATCGAACCAAAATGTATCCAAGGTCACAGGGTTGCAGTGCACAAAGTCTTGTAATGGTTCAAAAAGGAGTTGGACCAAAGAAAGGGACCAGTTAGAGGGTCAAGGCGGCCAGCCCAGTCCAGAAGGTTAAGGAGTTATTACCTTGTAGCAATCTTTAGAAAGGGAGGCCTGGTGGACACGGTACCTTAAAGTGGTGAGGACACTCCAGCGGGGGCAATTGTTCCTGGCAGCTGATGCAAGCTGGTGCTTCGTCCGGGGGAAGAGAGGATCTCGTCGTGGAGGAAGACGGGTCCGTTGCACTGCCAGAGAAGAAACCAGCCGCAGAGTTTCTCAGGTACAAGGAGCGGTCCGTTGATTCCCGGTTCAGTGGTGAGTGGCTATCCGGCCGCCGGGGTGCTTGGCACAGGCAGTTCGACCACAAACCGGTCTGGGGTGCGAAGAAAAGAAGGTAAACTGGTTGTGCCCACCAGTCAGGGGAAGAAACCTCTCCAGCCGGGAGATCTTCTGTCGTCGGGAAGTGGTGAGTCGGTTCTGCAGGGCTCCACCGGTGGTGTCGTCGTGGTAGGTCGGCTCAGCTTCTCCCTCGTCGGATTCTCAGGTCCTGTGGCGACTTCTGAAGTTCCAGTCCCCAAAGCCCTGCTTTTATGCAGCACACCCCCATTCACTCAGCCTAGCTGTCAATCAAACATGCTAAGTGGTGAGCCGGCCGGCTCACCACTTGCGCCAATCACACAAGAGTGCGACTTGAGTTACCAAGGTAACTCAGTCCAGGGTGCCTAAACCCCCTCCCACACCCCTGTGGTACCCAGACAGAGTGGCACCACTTTTGGAGGCTTCTGTGGAGAAGCCCGCCAAAAAGTGGAACAAAGGGCTCGACTTGGGTTGGAGTCACAGAAGAGAACACAAAAGCCATTTTTGAATCGAGTCTTGGCAAAAAATACCAACCGGAAAATTAATATTAATTAAATAAACTGGCGGTATGTTTGAGGCTATGAGAAATAAATAATTAAAGTTGGTAGCCTCGAACAATGGGAAAATATTCACGGTTGAATATAAAAAGTAGTTTCCACTGCTACCAGCCAAAACTCGATCAGGGGGGACGGAGATGTGCCCCCTCGACTAACAGACCCCGGGGCAATCGAATTGCCCCGACCAGTACGTCCACAATATGATGGTTTGTACTGGTTTCTGTTAATAATTTGTGACTAGTAAAGCCAATGGTGACTTTACATGCCCTGGGAGACGGTAGTCAATCCCAGGTTATGGAGTCTATGGTGGGGTGTCACTATGACACCCCTGTGTTACTGCACGGAGGGTGCTCTGTAACACACATAGTAAAAACACATGAGACCCTATGGAGTAAAGGACCCCATAGCTCATAAAACACATAAGCAGTCAAAGGAACACCATAAATCATGTCCAAGAGTGGGAGAAAGAGTCTCACTCTTGGCAGGAGGAAAAAAACAAACTCCAGAAATCCAGCAAAGCTGCTGGGGGACTCGCTAGGTTAGAAAATTCAGCCTAAAGAGAGAATTCTCCCTAACAGACATTTCAAGAATGTCAAAATTACGTCAAGATGACCAACTCTTTGTTGGTTATACAGGTCTTGTTGGTTATACAGGTCGTAAATTAGGGTTAGCAGTGACAAAACAAACTATATCCTGCTGGATCATTCTGGCTGTATTGGAATGCTACAGATTAGCAGGAAAAGAACCACTGGATGGGCTACGAGCTCGCTCCACTGGGGGAATGGCTACTTCTGCGGCTTTGAAGAGGGGAGTCCCTGCAAAAGACATTTGCTCGGCTGCAACATGGGCATCAATGCATACCTTCATCAAACATTACTGTTTAGATGCCTCCTCCAATGAAGGTTTATTTGCCAGGGCGGTACTTCATTCCGTCCATGAAAAAAATAACTAGCAATCCCTCCTCCAAATTGATCACTGCTATGGGAGTCTATCACAAGATGAGGAATACGTGGGAGGACACAATACATTTGAAGAACAAGTTACTTACCAACTGTAACGTTCTTTCGACTGGATGTTCCTCCCAGCCTACCCCGTAGTACAGTTTACGTTTTCTTACACTTTCCTCTCATGAGCCTATCAGTCACAGGACACGCCTGGATGTTCCACGAGTATTTCCTCAAAAACAGAACTGAAGCTAACGGGCGCGGCTCAAGCTATTTATACCAGCAGTGGTGTCGACAGGGAACGGAGCCCGTCGAGGGACAATCGACACCACAACCTCGAGCACAGCGCCCTCTGCCGAAAAACTTTTCCGAAGCTGGCGATAAGGGAATATCACAAGATGAGGAATACGTGGGAGGAACATCCAGTCGAAAGAACGTTACAGTTGGTAAGTAACTTGTTGTTCGAGGGGATTGGGTCCTCCGACGTATTCCATATCTGACATGTAATCACCACAGCTGTGCTGCTTCGGAAACTTTTTTCGGCGTCTGCGTCCTGCGTCGATGTCGAGGGCCACGTCCGACGTCATCCGATGTGATAAGTAGGACGCACGAAGCCCGTAGCCTCAGTTCCGTTTTTTCCGCGAACGTGTTGCTTCGTGAATCCCGGTTAACGCCTTGACTCTTTGGAGTTCTGTTCTTCGAACCTGTTCGTTTTGTGAAAATCCTTCGTGTGAAGATGTCTTCTACTTCGTCTTCGACCCCGCGTCCGGGTTTCAAGAAGTGCGGGGAGTGTGGGTCCAAGATGTCGGTGACGGACTCGCACGACGCCTGCCTCTGGTGCCTCGGGGAGGCCCACGACATGGATGACTGTATCGACTGCCAGTCGCTCACGTCCAAAGCCTTACGCGACCGTAAGAAGAAGTTGTCGGTAGGTCGGGTGTCCAAGCCCAGGAAGTCGAAGTCTGCGGGGCTTTCGACGGATGATTCGAGGGGTGACTCTCCGCGTCATCGTCGGAAGTCTCGTGGGTCTCCTTCTAGGAGTCGGTCTCGCCACTCCTCAGCCTCTTCGAGGCATTCTCGGAAGCGCCGACACCGGTCGTCTTCCAGGTCCTCTTCGGAGGACTCTGCCCGGCACGTCGCTTACCCCACCAGCCGTGCGACGCCGGAGGAATGGGCTTCCTTCGGGAAGAAAATGCTGGCGATTCTTGGGTCGCAGGGTATTAAGCCGTCCGCGCCCCCGAGTGGGGTCGGTCGTGAGAGGTCGAGAGACGCCGCTCGCAAGAGTGGTCGGCACGAGTCACGGGAGAGGTCCCGTTCGGACAAGGAGACTCGTTCTCGACGTACCCGTTCCAGGTCCCGGTCCTCGACGCGTTCGAGACCGCATGCACCTGTGAGGTCTTCGCGGAAGACATCGACGTCTGAGGCGTCGAGGGCGTCGACAGGCTTTCTCGAGGCTCCGGCTCCGAGGAAGTCGTCGAAGCCGTCGACGCTCAGGTCGTCGAGGGACACGCTCGGGGCTCCGGTTTCGAGGGCTGTGTCGACGCCGCCGATGCTGGAGGCGCTGCATCTGACGTCGACGCCGATTTCCTCGACGCCGATTCTCTCGGCGCCGATGCCGGTTCTCTCGACGCCGGCACCGATTCGCTCGACGCCATCGACGCCTTTCGTGTCGGAGGTACCCCGTGGCACGGGAGAACCCCCTAGGAAGGCTCTTGTTAAGAGCAAGCACTCTCGGGTGCCTTCTTTTCGCCACCTGGACTATATTTCAGAGGCGGATGAGGATTCTGATGGCCTGGTTCCTAGTCGGGTTCCAGATGAAATTGTCTCGGGCCATAGTCAGTTTGACGATTTGAGACAGTCACTGCATGATGCCAGTGGACTGGACACCTCTCCGGAGGTGGAGTTTTGTAGGCCTGAGCCTGGCTCTCATGCCGATTCCTCGTACCGGCGCCTTATGGCTAGGGTTTCTGAGTACTTGGGATGGTCTGCTCCCCCAGGGGAGTTTGTGCAGGATGATCTGACGGACGTCCTTGATGTTGGTCCCCCAACTGATCCGGTACTGCCGTTCCATATGGCTTTACAGAGAAGGGTGGCAGCTGCTTGGACTGCTCCGGAGAGTCTCCCGGCGGTGGGCAGATCCTTGTCGCGAAAATACCGTCCAGCCAGTAGCGACCCCTGCTACTTAACCAGGCACCCCACTCCGGAGAGTTTGGTGGTGCAGGCGGCCCCGGCAAAGCAGGCGTCGTACCCTAACATCCCTCCTGATAGGGACGACAAACGTTTTGATGGCTGGGCGAAGAAAGTGTTTTCTTCTGGTGGTATGGCGCTTCAGGCGGCCAATTCCATTTGTGCCTTGTCTCGTTTCACACACACTCTGTGGAACTGTGTTGCATTAGCGGCTGAACATATTCCCGAAGGGGACGAACGGGATGGTTTCCTTGCTATGGTCCAGGATGGTAAGGATGCCATGTGTGAGTCCGTTCAGTCGGGTTTGGACTTAGCTGAATGCGTCCATGGCGGCGAGCACCGTAATACGCAGGTTTGCCTGGTTGCGGAAGTCGGGGTTTGCTCCTGATGTGCAGTCCCGGCTCCTCAACATGCCCTTTGACGGTAAACACCTTTTTGGCAGCAAGGCTGACGAGAGCCTTGAGAGGTTGCAGACCTCAAAAGCTGCAGCGAAGTCGTTGGGCGCTGCAGTTCGCCAACCTCCGCCTTTTCGTCCTAGGGTGACAGCAGTGGAGGGGTGGTTCCTTTCGCTATTACTCCTTCAGTAAAGCGAGAGGAGCTGGCAGTCAAAGAGGCCAACGCAGGGGTACCAGAGGTGGACGACAGGGTACCTGTGGTGCCAAGGCCGCTCGGGCAGTTGCCTCTTTGCCCTCAGGTAACGCCGCAGCCGCTCCCATTCAGTCATGAGGCCATGTCCCATGGTTCGTCGGTTGGGGGAAGGCTGGCGCAGCATCTTGTAGAGTGAGAAGCCATTACTTCAGTTGTGTGGGTTCTGGAGATCATAACCCACGGCTACTGTCTTCCCTATTGGCACAGGCCTCGCGACAATCCACCGGGGAACCTCTCTTTGCAGAGTCCGGATCCGCTCCTTGCGCAGGAAATTCAAGCCCTGCTGGAGAAACGCGCCATAGAACTGGTGCCTGTAGCGGAGAGGAACAAGGGATGGTATTCCCCTTATTTTTTGATTTCGAAGAAAGACGGGGGATTGAGACCCATCATGGACTTGCGCGGTTTGAACAAACTCCTCAGGAAGGACAAGTTCAAGATGGTTACTCTCTCTCAAGTCCTCCAGGCCCTTCAGCTTCAGGACTGGTTGGTGTCACTCGACCTCAAGGATGCTTACTTCCATGTGCCGATCCATCCCAAGCACAAGAAGTACCTGAGGTTCGCGGTTGGCGACTCGCACTTTCAGTTTCGGGTCCTGCCGTTCGGATTGACCTCCGCCCCGAGGGTTTTCACCAAGCTCATGGTGGTGGTAGCGCATCTCAGGCAAGGGGGGATTCACGTCTACCCCTACCTGGACGATTGGTTGATCAGGGGGAGCTCTCCCGAGCAAGTCCTGGATCATCTGTCCGTCACCTGCCACTCCCTTCACAGGCTGGGCATCTCCCTCAATTTAAAGAAGTCCCATTTGACGCCAACACAGCGGCTCCAGTACATCGGAGCAGTGCTCGACACTTCCCTGGGGCAGTGTTTTCCTCCCCAGGTGAGGGCTCTTCACATTCAGCAGATGGTGCACAAGTTTCAGCATGCCCAGACGCTCCCAGCGTTCGAGTTCTTAAGGTTGCTCGGCCTCATGGCATCCTGCATTCTTCTGGTGCCAGAGGCTCGCCTGCGGATGAGATCTTTGCAGTGGGCGCTCAAGACGCAATGGTCGCAGTCCTCCGGCAGGATGTCGGACCCAGTTCAGGTGCTGCCCTCGGTCGCCCGGGACCTTCTGTGGTGGGCCGGCGAAGGCAACTTGATGAAGGGGGCTCCATTTTGGCTTCCCTGGCCGGAGGTGACGATCGTGACGGATGCATCCCTCACGGGTTGGGGAGCTCATGCCAACGGGCTGACAGTCAGCGGTCGTTGGTCTCCGTCGGAGTCCAGACTCCATATCAATGTGTTGGAGCTGAGGGCCGTCAGGCTAGCCCTGAAGGCTTTTCTGCCGACTGTGCGAGGAAAGAGTGTCCTGATCCTGACGGAGAACACAGTGGCCATGCACTACCTCAACAAAAAGGGGGGGGCAGGGTCACGTCCTCTGTGCAGGGAGGCGATGCAGCTCGGGTTCTGGGCCATCCAGCAGGAAGTTTCGATCTCGGCAGTTCATCTGGCCGGAGACGAAAACGTGACGGCGGACGCTCTGAGCAGGCAGAGCACGATCTCTCACGAGTGGGAGTTGGCTCAGGAGATTCTCCTGGAGATCTTCGCCCTTTGGGGGACCCCTCAAGTGGATCTCTTTGCCTCCAGTGTCAACCGGAAGTGCGAAAGGTTTTGCTCGCGGGAATTTCCTCCAAAAGGAGCCTTAGGAGACGCGTTCGTGGTGGAGTGGTCATTCCCGCTGCTGTACGCGTTTCCTCCAGTCCCCGTCATCCTGCAAGTGCTGCGGAGGTTACGCAAGTTCGGTTCCCGGATGATCTTCATTGCTCCGGCTTGGGCTCGGAGGACGTGGTACCCGGACCTTCTCGACTTGTCCATCTGCCCTCCGTGTCGTCTTCCCTACCGAGACGATCTGCTCTCACGGGAGGGGGGGGTCAGGTTCTCCATCCAGAGGTCAGATCCCTCAACCTTCACGCTTGGCTTCTGAAAGGTTGAGGTATAGGGATTGGGACCTCCCTGAAGACGTGATGGAGGTGTTGCTTTCGGCCCGAAGGCCAGCAACAAAGTCTCTGTACCGTTGGCGTAAGTTCTGCGACTGGTGCAGAGTTCAGAATGTGGATCCTTTTGCATGTGACATCCCCATGGTTCTGTCCTTTTTACTTTCTTTGGCCCTCTGGGGCTTGCAAGTGGGTACCATTAAAGGTTACCTGGCGGCGCTGTCCATCTTTAAGCGCTCGTCTGAAGAGTGTTCTTACTTTAAAATCCCTTTAATTTCACAGTTTCTGAAAGGGCTCACTAATGTGTTCCCTCCGTCACCTTTCCTGGTGCCCGGTTGGGATTTAAACCTTGTTCTTAAGTTTCTTATGGGTGCTCCGTTTGAGCCTTTACATTCTTGCCCTTTGAGGCTGTTAACTCTGAAAACTGTTTTTAGTTGCGGTTACTTCCGCTCGCAGAGTGAGTGAGGTACAGGCACTTTCAGTTAAGCCACCCTTCACTGTATTTCACAAGGACAGGGTTGTCCTTAGAGTTCGTCCTTCTTTTCTTCCGAAGGTAGTGACGGAATTTCATTTGGCCCAGAAGGTTGTTCTTCCGGCATTCTATCCTCCTCCGCATCCTGGTAAGGAAGAGGAGAGGCTCCATAGGCTTGATCCTAGGAAAGCTTTAAGCTTTTGGGGCAAGCTGTGACGAAACAGACTTTGTCTCGCTGGATTATTTTGGCCATCTCGGGAGTGCTACCGCTTGGCGGGTAAGGACCCACCGGCTGGCTTGCGGGCCCATTCTACCAGGGGTATGGCTGCGTCTACTGCCCTGCAGAGGGGTGTTCCTATTCGCAACATCTGTGATGCAGCCACCTGGGCTTCAGTACATACATTTGTACGTCACTATTCCCTCGATTCCATCCGAGCACAGGATCTGGCCTTTGGCAAGGCGGTCCTTTGCTCTGCTATTTGATTGGCTATTCTAAATTTTGATTCTAAATTCTTTCCCTCCTCCTTGCTCTGGTACTGCTTTGGGAGTCTGTCATAGATATGGAATACGTCAGAGGACCCAATCCACTCGAAGAACAAGTTACTTTCTTACCTTGTAACGTTCTTTCGATGGGATGGTCCGACAACGTATTCCATATCGCTCCCGCCCTGCCTTCCCCGCTGCAGAGTTTCTTTTGCGATTGCAGCTTACGTTCCGCAAGGCTTTGTGTCTGACTGGCAGTTGACTAGTGTCACACGTTCTGGGGGAAAAAACTACAACTGAGGCTACGGGCGTCGTGCGTCCTACTTATAACTTCGGATGACGTCGGACGCGGCCCTCGACGACGGCGCATCGACGTCATCGGCGCAGGACGCAGACGCCGAAAAAAGTTTCCGAAGCAGCACAGCTGTGGTGATTACATGTCATAGATATGGAATACGTCGTCGGACCATCCCATCGAAAGAATGTTACCAGGTAAGAAAGTAACTTGTTCTTCTCACTGAATGGCTGGTGGCAGTGGTTTTGTTTTAACTACCGTGGTGTACATTTATCGCGGGCTGCGTTTGCCGCTGCAGTAAAGCACCCCAGGGTGCCATTTTTGTCAAAATGGCCGCGGTCGTCTTTTTTTGCCATTTCTTTATGGAAATGATCTTCTTGAGATTTACTTTGCGCGCCAAATCAGGTTTGGTCCCATTGTTCGCTCTGCCTTTGGCAGGATTCATGACGAAGCCCGCCTCTGCCTCCAGGATGTCTGGGCAGGAAGTGAGGAAGGTGCCCAAAACCCCCTGTGCTTAGTCTCCTAGGAGACCCAAATGCACTCTGTGGTGATTGGCCGGCTGTCTGGCAAGGACAGCCACCCTGCTGGGTGACTGACACCTAGGCTGGAATGAATGGGGGAGAACTGAATAAAAGGCGAGGCTTTTGGCTTGGAAGACAGTCTACCACCGGACGAAAGAACCGGAGAAGAACTTGAGGAGGTTGCCTGCTTCAAGTTTTGGACCGTTGGTTTGCCCGGTGAAGCCATGCTACTGTGCTGAAACTCCAAATTCGTATCGACAGAGAAGCCCCTGCAAGGACGACTTCTCCCTTTGAGTTGGTGTTAGGAAAGATTTCGTTATTGTAGGGAACTTTCCTTCCATGTGGCAACCCCTAAACTTTTTGCTATTGTTTTCAACCTGGTTTCTTGACTTTGCCAGAGAAGTGCAGCCTTCTGCCGTACTCCTCTGGGCTTTCGCTCCTTTCTTACGGGGAAACTGACATGCCCTTAAGACAGTCAGTACCGGGGAACGCTGTTTCCCGTAGTTTCTTTTATCGTGTCGCCATTTTAGTGCAACACGACACAAGAGGGCACTGTAAGCTAAGTTACAGCTCTCTTGGGTCTCTAGCCTTCTACAGACCCTAGACACTCTTGTAGGATGGTTTTTGGATCGGTGCAAGTCATTCAGGGACTGGGCTGGTGGCAGCGATCATTTGGTTTATTTTGAGCTCCTTTTGCCGTTCTGAGCACCTTTTTGCCGCGAACACAAAAGGGTGGCCCGGCTACCCAAAATGGCCGGACCACGAGGCTCCTTTGTCTCGTCCACTGTCCGTCTTGCTCCCTTTACCTTCCCCCGGGTCAGGCGACCCGGGGCCTTCCTTATTTGGGCATGTAGTTTCCCGCGAAACACGGTTGCTTTCGCGGGCTTCTACATGTCGTTTGAGTGCCCCCAGGATGTGGGCTGGGCTGTCTGGTCCCAATACACATCCTGGGTGCCAGAGAGTCTAGGGTGGTGTGAATGCCTGGGACCACTGTGGTCCGTGATTGGTCCACGTATGGTATGTGTGTTGATGAGCGGATCTCCCATTGGCTCCCCTCCGTTTTGGCGCGAAGGGAACCGTGGATAAGAGGGAGCTGGAAACACCACTGCCATGTCGATCTCCTGAGTTCTTACGAACCCAGGGATACAGGAGCCAAGTATCCTGCGAACACGAGGCTGGACCGAGGAATCGCTGGTGACCCCCTGAAGAACTTCTGCTCCTCATTGCTGTCGTCCGGTGAAGCCCTTTCCACCTAAGATCGAACCAGAAGGCCTGTACTGGCGCTTCGACCTATTGGAATAGCAGGACCAGCTATTCCCGGCACCTTCATCAACTCCTGCCGTAAGCCTTCGGAAGTGTCTCTGGGCCATCCAGTTGACTGACCAGCTTACTAAGGAGTCCTGCTCTGTAATCGCCGACAGGTTGGGTGGTATTCTAAGTCCGGGGCACGCTCACACGCTTCGTTTGCTTAGCAACCCTAAGCTAGAGGTGAGCAGTGCTCGTTTGGCTTGAATACACCCGGCCGTTCCGTTGCCCTGCCGTGGCGACAAAACTGTGCTTGTTTCTTCGATCGGGACGTCTTTTTACTCTGCACGACGACGAGACGTTCCCTGCTCTTCAGAACCTGCCAGAAGCTGCATCTATCGAGGAGAAGCTCGGGCCTGCTTGCTTCGGGGACCGGTGAGTAGATTAGCTAGGATCTGGTCGCCCTCCTGCAGTGCCCCTTGCTTTTCCCCGCTGTAAATACAGCACCCCTTGTCCGTACTCGCGCCCTGCTTCTGCCGCACAGTGGAGGCTGCGCTAGAGTCGCGGACCGTGTTCTCCTTCACTAGGGCACCCTACAGAGCTGTCCAACGTCCTCCGAAGAGCTTCACCTTCTGCCCATTGGCACCGGCGTGTGCAGGTACTTTTGAGCGCTAGGCTCCACTCTTCGTAGGGATTGGACTACCCTCTAGTTAGGGGCCTCAGAAGGCGGACATATCACACGCATTGGTTCGCACTGCCTGTTTTCCTTCCCCTGCAGGTGGACAACATATTTCGTGCTGCTAATGCTGTGAAACTGTGTATTCTATATATATATTGGGTGGATAGTGTATGTGTTGGTTTAATATCGTTGTATATTGCTGCTTTTACTGTGGTTATTAGTTTCAAGGCCTTATAATAAATGTGTATCTATTTTTGATATAAACAACTGTTTGGAGTAGTTTGTAAGCGCTCTTGCTTTGTGTGCTCACTGTGGGCTTTCAGTCACCCTCACCCCTCTTGAGACCTAGTCTTGACCGCCGCGATCGCTACCTTGATTGGTCTGGCTTGTCCAGAGGTTACCCTGTTCCAAGTAATTAGGTTGGCCTTCTGAACTTCTGCGCCACCAGGACAGAGTTCAGAAATCCGTCTTAACAAATTGGTGTACAGCGGTGGGATACGACTGAAGGTATCCAGTGTTGCGCACGAGCTAAGGCGTTTTCAGGTTATTCCAACCAGGACACGCAGTATAGTACTGAATATAACGTTAAAAAGGCCATAGTCCTATCAACAGTATGGAAACGAATACTTTATTAACCTTAAATGCTTCGAAATCTGAAACATTGAAGAAGATGTGTGCGGAGAGAGGGGTTTCCTCTCAAGGCACTAAATTGGAAATGATCCAGAGAATCGTGGCGTGGCAAGAAGCGCAGCTTGACGCTATAACTTCCGAGGACAGTGCAGAAGGTGGTGGGGCTGCTCTCACTGGCAGAACCGACGGTTCTGCCGCTGCACTGATCCATCACGACCACGAGGACAGGGAGGATGTAATGTCTAACGTTTCCTCTGCCAGTGTTGATGGGGAGGCTATGCTTGAATTCAAGAAGCAAGAGCTGCGGTTTAGGCAGCAGGAGCTTGAATTCAGCATAGCCAAACTGAAAATCGACCAGGCAGAAAAACAAAAAGACAGGGATCACCAGTTGGAACTGGCCAAGCTTCAGTTCGCAAATGGGTCCAAGGGTCCTGGACATGGTTCTGGGGCTTCCTCTCATCCACGGTTTCCAAAAGATCTGCTCAGTGTGTATGAGGAACGAAATGACATTATGGACTGGTTAAATGCGTTTGAGTATGCATGCGAGGTTCAAGAGGTTGATAATGCGGATAAGATTGCATGGTTACTCAGCAGACTGCCCCATTCTGGTTGCAGTGCCATTATGGAAATGTCGAAGGCTGAGCGCGCTGATTTTGCAATGTTGAAGCAGACTCTCATTTTAAAGTTTGGGAAGACTCCGACCCAATATTTGAAAAGGTTTAGAGAGTATAAGAAAAAGGAAGGTGGTACTTGGGTGTCGTATGTAGCTGAGTCCCTGAAAAACTTAACTGGCTGGGTTGAAGGTTATAAGGTTTCTACCTTCGAAGGCATGATCAATCTGGTCATGCTGGAACACATTTTTGCTTCTTCTTCCCCGGAGCTTAAGCAGCATTTGGCCGATTCGAAGGAGATAGATCCTAAGAAGCTGGCCATTGCAGCAGACTTATGGGTGTCACATCGAGTGTCCCATAAGGACAAAACTCATCCTGGTAAGCAGGAGGAAGGGAAAAAGTCCAAAGATATGGAGGGTGGGGAATCTGCTAAATCTTCTTCCCATAAGGGCCACAAAAAGAAAAATAAGGGTAAGCCATACGAGAACTCACAGGGTAGTGGAGGTTCGCCTCCGAAACAGAACTCTGGTTATAATAAGCCTCCCTACGTAAACAGACCCAATGGGGCTTGTTTTTCTTGTGGAGCAACTGACCATGTGAAGGGGGATCCCCGTTGTAAGGTTAGACCTTTGGGGGTCCACTCCGCTAATCTGGCCTTCTCCTCCTACGAGGAAGAAGAGATTACAGGAGCATCCTTCTCCTCAGACTCATTTCCCAGCGGAATAGAGGCTGAGGTAGTTTTAGTGTCCCTGGGTTCCTGGGAGCCTAAAGTCGCAGAGGCGTATGCTAGGATTCCGGATAATACCAAGCACTACTTTAAAGACAGTGTGCTGATCAATGGAGTGGATACTCCAGCTCTTAGGGATAGTGGGTGCAGTCGAACTGTAGTGGATTCTACCTTGGTAGACTCAGAGGAAGTTGCCAGAGCTCCTCTGATGCCCACTAAGTTGGCTGACGGCCCCCTCCGTATGTTTCCCGTGATCCCTGTTAATCTAACTTTAAATGGTACAGCAGTTAGGATTCCAGTGAGCATTCAGAGAAACGTCCCGGGAAAGGTCTTGTTGGGCAATGATCTCAGAGCTCTAGGGCTCGTAGGAGACACTGCCGAAAGACCCTACACACGGTCTCAAGCACGGGCAGCATTGGCCAAGTCCAATACGCCGCCCCAGCCGAAGGGGAAACCCAAGGCGAAAGGAGTCAACAAGTCCCGACGGGGGAAAGAGAATATTCCCCCGAGCTCGCCTACCACTGCGGTGGAGGGAGTTGGTCAATCGCCCGAGCCTGACGAGGAGGTGGCGATGCCTGAAGTGTTCGACCCCAACGACCATCCTGAACTAAAAGACTTGTTAGTTGAAGGAGGTCCTGATAGGGACGACTTCAGTAAGGGCCAACGTGAGTGCCCATCTCTGGAAGGCCTAAGGAGACAGGCCTGCTCCCAGCTTGAGGGTGAACCTCCTGGGAAGCATCGGATTTATTGGGAAGGTGGACTCCTGTACAGTGAGCCCACAGAGTCTACAGAAGGAGACCATAGGAGGTTGGTGGTTCCCCTTTCTGTTAGACCCTTCCTCCTGCAGTTGGCGCATGAAGTTCCCCTTGCTGGTCACCTTGGAATGAAGAGGACCAAGCAAAGGTTATCTATGCACTTCTACTGGCCCAAGATGGGGGTGCAAGTAGAAAGTCACTGCAGGAGTTGTGCCTCCTGCCAGTTGTCTGGTAAGGTTGGCGCGACAATCCAAGCTCCGTTGGTACCGCTCCCAGTTGTGGGGGTACCATTTGAAAGGGTAGGGATCGACATCGTTGGTCCCCTTGACCCGCAAACATCCTCAGGCAATAGGTTTATCCTGGTGCTGGTCGACCATGCAACCAGGTATCCTGAGGCCATCCCATTAAAGACTGTAACTGCCAAGTCAGTTGCAAAAGCTTTACTCGGCATATTTACTAGGGTTGGCTTCCCTAAAGAAGTTGTGTCAGATCGTGGCAGCAACTTTATGTCGAAGTATATGCAGGCTATGTGGAAAGAATGTGGGGTCACCTACAAGTTCTCTTCTGCATACCACCCCCAGACCAATGGTCTGGTGGAGCGTTTCAACAGAACGCTAAAGAGCATGATTGGGGCTCTGGAGGAGCCCCAGAGAAGAAAATGGGATCTTCTTTTACCATGCTTGCTGTTTGCCTACAGAGAGGTACCACAGGAGGGTGTTGGCTTCAGCCCCTTCGAACTTCTGTTCGGTCATCCCGTACGGGGACCCTTAGCCATCGTCAAAGAGGGATGGGAGATGCCCACTCCCCCTGTTACTACCAATGTAGTTGACTATGTGCTAGGGCTCAGAAAACGGATGGTACTCCTGATGGGCTTGGCTAGTGAAAAGTTGAAGGCAGGACAAGCGCTGGTGAAACATTGGTACGACCAGAAAGCTTCCTTAATTCACTTTACCCCTGGTCAGCAAGTCCTGATCATGAACCCTATAAGGCCTCGCGCTTTACAGGACAAATGGTCAGGCCCTTACACAGTGGTGGAGCCCCTGGGTGAGGTGAACTATTTAGTGGACCTTGGAAGGCCTGGACAGGCTCCAAAAGTGTTCCACGTAAATAGGCTGAAGGCTTTCGTCCCAAGAGTCGAAATCGCAGCACTGCTACTGGCGTCAGACGTTGAGGAAGAGGAGTCAGAACCTCTTCCCGACCTGTTCCAAAGCGGTCCTTCAGATAGCTCCGTTGAGGGTGTCCGAGTGGCCCCTCACCTGACTTCTGATCAGCAGGCTGAGGTGAAAAGTTTGCTTAGGCAGTTTTCCCCCCTGTTTTCACAGTCGCCTGGTTTGACACCTTGGTGCAAACATAACATTGACACAGGAGACAGTGTACCTACCAAAAGTAGGGGATACAGGATGTCGGATAAAGTACGGTCTTATATTAAGACCGAGGTCAACAAGATGTTAGACCTTGGGGTGATTGAACCCTCTAGTAGTCCTTGGTCCAGTCCTGTGGTTCTGGTTCCAAAAGCAGGCACTTCTGAATTGAGGTTCTGCGTGGATTACAGGGCTCTGAATGCTGTCACCAAGACAGACGCTCACCCCTTGCCTCGAACTGACGAGCTGGTGGATACCTTGGGTGCCTCCAAGTACCTCAGCACGTTTGACCTGACTGCGGGCTATTGGCAAATAGCTTTAGCAGAACATGCCAAGGAGAAGACAGCATTTTCAACTCCCGACGGGCTTTACCAATTCCGGGTAATGCCGTTCGGATTGAAGAATGCACCTGCCACTTTCCAGAGGCTTGTGAATCATGTGTTGTATGGGTTGGACGAATTCTGTCTTGCATATCTGGACGATATAGCAGTTTTCAGTGCCACCTGGGAAGACCATGTGAAACACCTCGGGATTGTGCTCCAGGCTCTTCAGAAAGCCCACTTGACCATAAAGGCGAGTAAATGCCAGATTGGACAAGGCTCAGTGGTTTACCTTGGGCATGAAGTAGGTGGAGGAAGGATACAGCCTCTCCCCAGTAAAGTACAAGCCGTACAAGACTGGCCTACCCCCACTACACAAACCCAAGTGAGAGCCTTCTTAGGACTCACGGGTTATTACCGCAATTTTATGGCAGACTATGGCACCATAGCTGCTCCTCTGACTGCCCTCACAACTCCGAAGAAACCCAAGAAGGTAACTTGGACTGACGAGTGTGAGAAGGCCTACAATGGCTTGAAAGACTCCTTGTGCCAGGCCCCTGAGCTCAGGGCCCCTGATTATCAAAGACCTTTTATCGTGCAGACGGATGCCTCTGACACTGGGATAGGAGCTGTACTATCACAAGTAGATGAGAAGGGTAAGGAACACCCTATCGGTTTTATTAGTCGCCAGCTTAAGGACAGAGAGCTCAGATGGTCCACGGTAGAGAAAGAATGTTTCTCTGTTGTGTGGGCCCTAAGGAAGCTGCGGCCCTACCTCTATGGGACCCACTTCACTGTGCAGACTGACCATAAGCCGTTAAAGTGGCTAATGAACATGAAGGGGGAGAATCCAAAGTTGCTTAGGTGGTCCATAAGTCTACAAGGCTTCGACTTCACTATTGAGCATAGGCCAGGTGTCCAACATAGCAATGCTGATGGGTTGTCCAGAATGTTTTACCGACCTGAACAAGAGACTCATCCAGGGGTGGATTAGTTCCCCCTGTCCATAGTCTGGGAGGGGCGAGTGTTAGGAAAGATTTCGTTATTGTAGGGAACTTTCCTTCCATGTGGCAACCCCTAAACTTTTTGCTATTGTTTTCAACCTGGTTTCTTGACTTTGCCAGAGAAGTGCAGCCTTCTGCCGTACTCCTCTGGGCTTTCGCTCCTTTCTTACGGGGAAACTGACATGCCCTTAAGACAGTCAGTACCGGGGAACGCTGTTTCCCGTAGTTTCTTTTATCGTGTCGCCATTTTAGTGCAACACGACACAAGAGGGCACTGTAAGCTAAGTTACAGCTCTCTTGGGTCTCTAGCCTTCTACAGACCCTAGACACTCTTGTAGGATGGTTTTTGGATCGGTGCAAGTCATTCAGGGACTGGGCTGGTGGCAGCGATCATTTGGTTTATTTTGAGCTCCTTTTGCCGTTCTGAGCACCTTTTTGCCGCGAACACAAAAGGGTGGCCCGGCTACCCAAAATGGCCGGACCACGAGGCTCCTTTGTCTCGTCCACTGTCCGTCTTGCTCCCTTTACCTTCCCCCGGGTCAGGCGACCCGGGGCCTTCCTTATTTGGGCATGTAGTTTCCCGCGAAACACGGTTGCTTTCGCGGGCTTCTACATGTCGTTTGAGTGCCCCCAGGATGTGGGCTGGGCTGTCTGGTCCCAATACACATCCTGGGTGCCAGAGAGTCTAGGGTGGTGTGAATGCCTGGGACCACTGTGGTCCGTGATTGGTCCACGTATGGTATGTGTGTTGATGAGCGGATCTCCCATTGGCTCCCCTCCGTTTTGGCGCGAAGGGAACCGTGGATAAGAGGGAGCTGGAAACACCACTGCCATGTCGATCTCCTGAGTTCTTACGAACCCAGGGATACAGGAGCCAAGTATCCTGCGAACACGAGGCTGGACCGAGGAATCGCTGGTGACCCCCTGAAGAACTTCTGCTCCTCATTGCTGTCGTCCGGTGAAGCCCTTTCCACCTAAGATCGAACCAGAAGGCCTGTACTGGCGCTTCGACCTATTGGAATAGCAGGACCAGCTATTCCCGGCACCTTCATCAACTCCTGCCGTAAGCCTTCGGAAGTGTCTCTGGGCCATCCAGTTGACTGACCAGCTTACTAAGGAGTCCTGCTCTGTAATCGCCGACAGGTTGGGTGGTATTCTAAGTCCGGGGCACGCTCACACGCTTCGTTTGCTTAGCAACCCTAAGCTAGAGGTGAGCAGTGCTCGTTTGGCTTGAATACACCCGGCCGTTCCGTTGCCCTGCCGTGGCGACAAAACTGTGCTTGTTTCTTCGATCGGGACGTCTTTTTACTCTGCACGACGACGAGACGTTCCCTGCTCTTCAGAACCTGCCAGAAGCTGCATCTATCGAGGAGAAGCTCGGGCCTGCTTGCTTCGGGGACCGGTGAGTAGATTAGCTAGGATCTGGTCGCCCTCCTGCAGTGCCCCTTGCTTTTCCCCGCTGTAAATACAGCACCCCTTGTCCGTACTCGCGCCCTGCTTCTGCCGCACAGTGGAGGCTGCGCTAGAGTCGCGGACCGTGTTCTCCTTCACTAGGGCACCCTACAGAGCTGTCCAACGTCCTCCGAAGAGCTTCACCTTCTGCCCATTGGCACCGGCGTGTGCAGGTACTTTTGAGCGCTAGGCTCCACTCTTCGTAGGGATTGGACTACCCTCTAGTTAGGGGCCTCAGAAGGCGGACATATCACACGCATTGGTTCGCACTGCCTGTTTTCCTTCCCCTGCAGGTGGACAACATATTTCGTGCTGCTAATGCTGTGAAACTGTGTATTCTATATATATATTGGGTGGATAGTGTATGTGTTGGTTTAATATCGTTGTATATTGCTGCTTTTACTGTGGTTATTAGTTTCAAGGCCTTATAATAAATGTGTATCTATTTTTGATATAAACAACTGTTTGGAGTAGTTTGTAAGCGCTCTTGCTTTGTGTGCTCACTGTGGGCTTTCAGTCACCCTCACCCCTCTTGAGACCTAGTCTTGACCGCCGCGATCGCTACCTTGATTGGTCTGGCTTGTCCAGAGGTTACCCTGTTCCAAGTAATTAGGTTGGCCTTCTGAACTTCTGCGCCACCAGGACAGAGTTCAGAAATCCGTCTTAACAGTTGGTGGGACCAATCCACTCCAAAGTAAGCCACCTGGACATCCATCTCGTAGCTGGTTGAATTTCCACAGAGTTGCTGCTGGAAACCGTATAGCCGGGGAGAGGAACACCAGATTGTGTGCGTTGCTTTTAAGCTGGCCTAGAGTTCCAGGAAGATCCTCCAGACTCCCAGGAAGCAGGACTGACTGAGCCTGAGCCCTCTCAACCGAGTACGGGACCCCAGAAGCAAGGAAAGGCCATCTCGACAGCCAGGAACCGCGGTGTTCCTATTTGCGGTAGAAGCGAGGAGCTAAAACACTGACCAACAGCCACTGAATTGAAAATTGCCGGTTGCTAGCGGTGACCGGCCCATTGCAGTGCAGGAGTCCCCAGACATCCTCCCTCTTGTCCCCACGACTGAGGTCCAGGAACAGTGAGATCTGCAGAGCTGCACAGGAACAGAAGTCGTTGCTGCACTTTTTCTTCACTACAAAGGTACTGTAGAGTCTAAGAGAACTTACCTATTGTTGTAGAGGTGCTTGCATCTTCTACCTTTCACAAGTCTAACTGCTTTTGGCCCATTTGATTCTTCTTTCTTCAAAGACTTCTAAAACATTGTGCAAAGACTTTTTTTTCTACTTACCTGCAAAGAAGTGCTTCAGCTCATATAGAGTTTTTCCTATTGACTTTGGCTTGGCCTTTTTCACTGAATGACTCTTATTGGGGGATCTGAAAGTATTTGCCTGCTTATGAATATTTCTGGTCTCTTGTATGTTCTAATTACATTTTCCTTTTACTTATTCCTACATGATTCTAAAAGCAACAGTTATATATTGATGTCCCCAGCACCCTAGTAATTGAAGTCACCTGAGGGTATAGGTTGTGTCTGTGGGCCATCCCAAAAGGACATCTACTGATTTAGAAACATTAAGAATGTGTATTTTATGAAGTATATTTGAGTTTTGTTATATTGCTCCTTTCTGAAGAAGGCTTAGTCTAACTGACTGATACATAAATTAATAAGTGTTTATTCAAGAAGCCTTCTGTGTAAGTGTTTATTTGAAATACTTGTCACTGTAAATCTCTGTGAAACTCCCTTACAGCTCACATTGACCCCTCTTGCGATAAGCCTGGCTGCTCAACACGCTACCAAAACTGTGTAGTTCAAGCTTATACCAAAGGTTGGGTGTCCTATTACCTGTAGTCAGAGTTGTTGTAATGTTCCCCAATGGTACTGCATACATACTTTGCCTAACAAGGGGTTACAACCAAAAAGGCTAGCTAGCCGACAGTCCCAAATTAGCATAGCCCCGGATCTTCTCCAGACCTAGCAACACCCACGCTTGCAGGACAGCCACACTGCTGTGTGAGTGACAGCTAGGCTGTGCATGAATGGGAGAAACCTGCATAAAAGGCAAAGCTTTGTGGACTGAAGACAGTCGACCACTGGACAAACCATCCGAAGGAATCATGAAGAGAAGCTTGCTGCATCCTCCTGGGCCGTTGAACTGCCCGGTGAAGCCCTGCTGCTGTGCAACTTCTTCCCTTGGGTTAGTGGGACCAACTAACCCCGAGACTAACTTTGCTGGAAAACCTTCCCCAACTGGCTGTACTTATTTGCTGCTGCTGGAACCGAGTGCCAGTGGTTGAGAAATCCGTAGTAGAGTGCAGTGTCTGTAAGCTGGCCAAAAGCTCCATGAGACTCCCGAGGACCCTCCCGAAGCAGGATGACCCAAGCTCGAGTCACCTCACCAGAGTGCTGAACTCAAGGAGGTAAGGAAGCATAACTGGTGTCCAAGATCTGCGGTGGTGTTTACCGCGCGATGAAACCGCGAAGCCTGTAGCTACCTCCGAACTGCTGTGCAGGAGTCCTCCAGACATCCTCCCTCTTTTCCCCACGACTGACGCCCATGAACACAGGATCTGCAACCAAGACAGAAGCCAGCTGGATCCTCTTTTTCCAACCTAAGGTACTGTTCTGCCTAAGGGGTACTTAGCTCTTTGTCTGTAGCTTGCTTTTCTCAGTTCAGATTTGTAAGAGCTGCTTCTCTCGAGTTCATTTCAGCTCTAACTTTCAGTGTTACAGCTCGTGGCGCATCAGTGATTTTCTACAGCAAACTCTCTAACTTTTTGCAAGACTTTATTTCCTATGGAAGTGCCTCACACCATAGACTTTGCTCCAATTGACTACGGCTGTCCTGGCTCCCTGCAAACTCTTCTAGTC
Organism: Ambystoma mexicanum; assembly: GCF_040938575.1. Lineage (NCBI taxonomy): Eukaryota > Metazoa > Chordata > Amphibia > Caudata > Ambystomatidae > Ambystoma > Ambystoma mexicanum. The sequence goes on along the minus strand of NC_090923.1, from coordinate 1,029,158,980 downwards.
CATTGACTGAGTATAACTGTCCCTCATAGGTGATACATTGGTTTTTACCTAATATTGCTGGGAAAGGTTTTATGTAGCCTTCATTGGGAGATTTAAAAGTGCTCCCATGCTCTGCGACCCTGTTAACCTTTTTCCTTCCCTAAACCTTTCCTTTTTACCAGCCTCAGAAGTTTACCAAGTGCAAAAGTGATATATAAATGCGATTACCGTTCTAGTTGGTGAAATCACCTCAGGGTGTTGGAAGTGTATATGAAGCATCTCTAAAGAGTATCTACTTACTTGACCCTGATTCTGAGAAAGTGTTTTGAAGTGTATTTTTATTGTTGCACATTGCCCTTTTTAAAGAATGCTTATATAAAACTGACTGTTAAATAATTATTTTACTAGAAAACCTTGAGTGTAAGTGTTATTTGGATACTTGCAATTGTGGATTTTGATGCTACAGCTCACAAGTACCCCTCTTGAGGTGTCTATCTGCTCAGTCACACTACCTACTTGTTTAGTACAGACCTATACCAATAGGTGGGTTACCTAATACCAAGAGGACAAGGGTGATGTAGTCTCCCACAGGTTAACTACTCCAATTCTTGCCTAACACAGCCAGCCAATTCGGACTGGGTGCATTCAGGTTTCCCTGGAGACAAACGACTGGGGAGTTTCAGGCACCTCCCTCACTTCCTGCCCTTCCAGACACACTGGAGCCAGAGGCGGCTTTCAGTTCTGAAGCCCGGCAAAGGCAAAAAAGAACAAAGGGCTGAAACCTGGTTTGGCGCAGTTAAACCAAAGAAAGACCTCACAAACGGAAAATGACGAAAAGACGACTTAGCCATTTTGGCACAATGGTCACCCATGGGTGGGCGCTATACTGCAGCTGAGGATTCAGCCTGCGGTAGAAAAGCACATTGGTAGGAAAATTAAACCACTGCTACCAGCCATTTAAAGTAGTGAGGGTAACATAAAAAATGTTACATGACTAAGTAGGAAAAGGGGCTACTAAGTAACCCCCCAGCACTCCACACGAGGGGGTGTGCTGGACCTACAAAGAGAAAAGATAAGTCAATTTCACTTTACTATTCTTGGGAACAGTAGTTCACACAAAAGGTTTTTAAGCCTCTCTGTGACACTGCACTGAAGGTGCTGTCACCATACAAAAAGTAGATGCCTATGGAGTTTCAGACTCCAAAAACAAAGGAAACGCATATTACAAATCAGATCAAAATACATGAGTGAGAAAAAGGGCTCACTCACCTCATTGTAAAAATTAAAAAGTCCTAAGTTCATCAAGAGATGGGGTGGTGGTGGGGGGGACAAGGTTTCTCTATGGTTGACCTGAATTGGCACACATGAGAATTCTCCCTTACATACCTCACAGCAGAAAATACACAACCAGAGTGAACTCGACACGCGAGAATTTTTGGGTACACTGCACATCACGGATACTGTTGGACAAGCCCATGTCGACGTCCCCTTTCGATCTTCAAATGAAAGATGCAATACTTTGCGATTACCACTAGATGTCGGACTATATACACAGCATGTGAATCTAAGCAGAAACAATCATCAGAAATGCTATTACAGTCAGTAATGCATGTCATACAATCCCCATTGGATTCACTAAATAGACATCAGCAAATAACGTATCAATCAAAGCAGCTAAGTAATGTGGATGCCCACAAAATTATAGGAATCCCTCAAAAGAAAAATATCCTAACTTGAGAAGTCCAAACCCTAAGATGAATGGTGGCCTTGTGGCCAAAAGTCAGATTTCAACAGTGTTTCTCACTAGTAGGAGTTCTCTTTAGAAAGGATGCAAAGGGTGGTGATTTAGTTTAAAACTATTTAAGTTGTAAAACAATTTGGTTGGGTAAGTGTTCTTCTTTCTTCCAGGCCCAAGGTTAACCCAGAGGATGGATACCTGACCTAGCTTTGATGACCAAAAATTAGTGGAAGGGAGATAGTAGACAAAAGGACTTGTTCCCAATGTTATACTTTGGGGGGCGGGGGGGAGGGCACAATGATTATTTGATTCTTACTTGGCACCAATGTAGATCTGAAGGATGGCTGCAGAGATCCTCTTCTCCAGGTGGGCTCTGACAATGATTCACATGCTCATGAATATTCCCTGTCATCAGGCCGGGAATCCTCGGTAAAAGAAAAAGGTTTCACTTTCACTCACTGTCTTTCTCCTACAAACCAATCACTGAGCTCTGGATCATACTGCCCCCAGCCAATGACTGCCCTCTCCCTGAGCCCCTCCTCTGGCAACCATCTTCAGATTTTTACTGCACATCCACGTGTTGGGACTCCTCGTGTTGCGCTCTTACTGCCTTTTCTGTGTTTTCGTGCTTTTTTTGCTAGGAAATTCCTATTTTTGTTCCATCGAGCCCGTATGATCTATGGTTTCTTCATCCGACTAACAGTGATCTATTTGTAGGCATCTTTCAAAGCCCCTCAAGGGCAGAATCGTCCAGTTTTTTTCTTCATAGATTCCAGAAGGCCATCAGGCCTACACGGCATCCCAGACCATGTTGGAGGAGGACGGGAGTTCCCTCTTCAAGCTCTGCACCAGCTGCTGTTTGAGGAATGTGTTCATGGACACAAGCATTTCTAGTGCCTTTTTATTGTCTTCACCCGACCCACAAGGAGGATTGCGAGATCTGTCGTGGCTTTACCAAGCGCACCATCAAGGATCTGCACAGCAGATTGGTGACGTGGCTCAACGCCAAGGCCTATACCCTGTGTGGTTTACAATAGCATGCCTCACCCAGATCCAGCCATTTAGAGCGGGCTTCTAAGTCCTTTGAGGGCGCCCCATCCGTGGGGGCACAAGACAAGGCCTAGAACTGCGAGTCAGTTTCCGTCGGGATCGCTGCGCAAGCATGTCCCGCGACGAGCAGGGTGTGCTAATCTTCTGTATCGGCCTCCGTCTCCAGCCATCGCTTCAGTTCTTCGTCAAAGAGGAAGTCCGCTTCCCCTGGGAAGCTGCAGGAGAAACCGGAGAAGGCCAAGCCACAGTGCAAGGTGTCCGACCTACCCGTGAAGGCCCAGGTGATCCAGGCTAAATTGTCCTCAACTATCGAGTTGGTGGCAGCTGCCCTTTAGAAGGCGAAAGTAGCTGACCCGTTCCAGGGTACCCCGACGGCGGCCAGTGTGGCTCTTCTTCCCCTTCCCAGGCGGGAGGCTTCGGCCAAACCGGTGGAAAGGACCCTGGAAAAGAGGATGCCGTCCCAAAGCCAGAGAGTGTCCCCTCAGGACACGAAGGGGGGGGGGGTGTGGGGGGGGGGTGGGGGGAGTGCTCCTGGGCACGGATATTTCTTCTTCCGACGAAGAGGACATGGTTTCTGTCTGCACGGTCCCACAGGACGTTGGGGGCGACAGCAACGTCGAGGAGGAGGAAGTCCCTGATGGGGGCGATGACTTAGGTGCTGGGCCCAGCAAGCCTGCTCCCCCCGACACCTCCAAGAGATTTGTCACAAGACATTCTTTCGATTCTCCACACGCTTGTGTCGGATACAGAAGAGTATTCCGACGGCACCACCGTCCCCATTGACACCGGACCCACACTGCCGAAAAAAAGGAAGCGGCACCATACGCCGCCTCACCAGCCGTCACACGTGCCCCCAGCCCCCATGGGTACAGGGATGGACACGGCGATGATGGACACAGCGATATCACTCCGCCCCCAAGGGCTTCTCACCTGGACAAAGTGGGTTAATTCCACTCCATGGTCACCCGTGTATTGGAACTCTTCCAGCATACGCTGGAGGGCTTTCTTTATCAATCCTGGGAGGCAAAAAGGAAGACCACTCTGTTGATGCCCCTCCTGGACGACGTCTGGGATGAGGGTCTGGTGCTGCTGAAAAACCCCTCCTCAGACCCAGGGCAAAGAGTCCGGCTGGAGAAGAAATCCCAGGTGCCAGAGTCTGCACCCAAATGTCTGCGGTCACAGCCATTACCAGACCATGTGTTCTCGGCCACTCCGTGGAATAAGTCATCTAACCAGTCCCCACAGCCTCCGTTCCCCTGGACAGCGAGGGGAAGAAGTTGGTCGCCGTGGGTAGAAAGGTCATCTCAGCAGCTACAATGGTCTAGATGGCTAACGCTTTAGCAATCCTGGCCCGGTACGACCGGGAGTTATGGTACAAGATGGCCCCGCCACCGGAATTCCTACCCGAAGATAAACTGGTCAAGGCGCTGGAGATCCTTCAGGGGGGCGAGGTGGCGTCGGACTACACCATCACTGTTACCCTGGACATTGCGGATACAGGTTTCCTCCAAACCGGGAACAGGGTCTGCCTCTGTGGCTGGTTGAATGCACCCAACTTTAGGCAGGAAGTCTAGGTGATGGTCCTGGACATGCCGTTCACAATCTCTTTGGAAAGGTCGTTCATGAATTACTACAGGCCATGAAGACCGATACTGAGAAGGCCCGGGCACGCTGCAACAGCACTTTTTGTTCCTCAGGAGGGAAGTCTGGTTGATCATCGAAAGGTTTCAGCAGAGGATTGTCCTCGTACCACTAACCCTCTAGTTCCATGAACCAAGAGGCTTACAGAGGTTGTTCCAAGGCCTATGGAGGTGGTGGGTGCCGTTGTCAAAGCTCCCAAGATCGCGCACAGGCCTCCAAGCAGGGTTCAAACATCCCCTGCGCCCTGGTGGGAGGCCGGCTGGCGAACTTGGTCAGCATGTGTGAAAACCTCTCCACCGAACGATGGGTGCTGGACACTCTCACCCACGGACATACTTTGGAGTTTCAGAGAAAGTGTCTGCGGATCCCTCTGGTGGCCCGGCAGGAACAACCCATCCCTCAGCTGCGATTGACTCTTTGGCACCTAGTGATAATGGCCTAAACTGGGAATTGCCCCGGTAGGTTTTCAATTCCCTGAGATATCAGTTACTGAGACAATTAATATTATGAGAGCTATGAATCCGACTAGTTGCCCTGGAGACCTTATCCCCTCAAAGATAATTGAGTCACCAGGTTATCTTTGCACCATTCCTAAGTAGATTCATAAATGCCTTCTTCAGTCATTGTATTGTTCCACAAGCCATCAAAGCTGTGGCTGTGACACCCTTATTGAAGAAGACAGGTCTTGATCCCAAGGATGCCACAAACTTTAGACCCATTACCAACACCTTGTTTTTCTTGAAATTGATTGACAAGGTGGCTACAACCCATCCTCAGCTCCACATGGAAAACCTGGGTCGGTTGCATGGAAGGCAATCGGGCTTCCGACGTTTTCATGGTACAGAGTGCTTTGGTGGATCTCCAAACTTCTAGTGGAGAAACGTAGATCAGGGCTGCTGATATGATTTGTCAGCCGCTTTTGATCTGCTAGATCATGGGATTCTGCTAAAGCGGTTACGAGACACTGGTGGGCTTGCGATAAGGTGGTAAAATGGGTCAAGTCTTTCTTGGTAGACAGAAGATCGAGGGTGTATTGGGGAGACTCTGCTTCTGAGGTAGAGACCATCATGTGTGGTGTTCACCAGGCGGCGTGTCTATCCCCTCTACTTTTTAACATCTATATAGTGCCCTTATGTAGAGAATTGGAAAGACTGGACTTTTTCTTTATGAATTAATGCCGATGTCCCTGGTGTTGTCAGCAGATTACCAGGAGGACCAAGACAAGCTCAGTGAGATTTATCAAGTCATAAAAACTGGATGACCACAAATTGGCTGTGTTTAAATGCCGGTAAAACGGAATTAATGATATCTGGATCTAAGAAATCGATGAACAATCTAAATCCCCCCTGAACCCCCACCTTGCCAGTTTTCAGGTGGAGGGCAGCCAGATAGCAGTAGTTAAAGTAAATACTGCAGGCACACCTTTAGAAGCCACCTTGAACACAGGCGCCCAAGTAGACGCTGTAAAAAATAATCATTATTTGAGAGTGCTAATGCAAGTGGCCCCATTAATTTCTAAAGATAATCGAGCAAAATTGTTTAGGGCGCCAGTAAGGAAGACCTCTCCAGACTGCAAAAAAATCCAAAATGCGCTATCTGCATAACCTCTGGCATGAAACAAAATTAACCTACTACCTCTGCCAGGCAGGAACTGCACTGGCTGCCTATATCAGCTAGAATCTCGTTTAAACTCCTGACCTTTTGCCATAAGTGCATTTATTGATCAGCACCTAGCTATCGGAACGAAAAAGTCTCCATACATAAGCCTACCAGAGATCTTCGATCTACCTCATCCCATTTCTTGAAAGTAGCCAGGGTCAAAGAGAACACTGGGAAATGGACGCTCCTTCCCTGTCTTGGCCGCATATAATACTTGGGGAGGAAACATATCACTTGGCTTTCAGGAAATCTCTGAAAACTATGATGTTTATGTAAACTCCCGCCATAGCTGCCTTTGTTCTTTTATTTCTTGTTTGTAAGTGAGCGCCTGGACGCCGTAGGGCTTTTGGCGCTATACTAATGTTATACCATAACATTCCTGTGTCAGGAAGCTTTGCCGACGAGATTGTCCTCGACGAGGAGTTCTGTCGAGCGATAAGGGAGTGGGGCGTGCACTCCAACATTGCCGGGGGCATGGATTTCCAAAACCCTCCTTACCAGGAGACGGTCACCACGGACGCTTCCCTGGAGAGCTGGGGAGCTGATACCGGACGTCTCCAGCCAGAGACCTGTGGCTACCGCAGGAGAAGGACCTCCACATCAATGTCCTGGAGCTGCGGGCAGTGTTCTGGGCCCTCAAGTAGTTCCTCCCGTCCCTCGAGGGCAAGGTGGTGAGGGTCTTCACAGACAATACCAGCACAGTGTTCTACATCCGGAAGCTGGGGGGCACCAGGTTTCCAGAGATTACGCAGGATTTGTGGAACTGGGCCATCACCCAGAGGGTGTTCCTCATTCCTTTCACCTGGCGGGAGTCGAGAATACCATTGCTGACTCCCTCAGCAGGGAACTACGCTCTTGCCACAAGTGGGAGCTTCAGCAGGATCAAGAGGACAGTCTCTTCCTTAAGTGGGGCAGGCCCCGGATCCACCTGTTTGCGATGGCGATGAACTCCAAATGCCAGAGGTTCGCCAGCAGGTTCCACCACCCGAAGAACATGTGGGGGATGCGTTTTCATTCCTGTGGAAAGGCCTGTTCCTGTACGTGGTTTCTCTGTTGCCCCTCCTGCTGCGAGTCTTCAGTCAGTGTCGGTGCAGGATGATCCTCGACGCCCTGGTGTGGTCGAGGCAGATTTGGTACCCGGACCTTCTCAGCCTGTTGATGTTGTCACCAGTCAAGCTGCCAGTGGTCGCGGATCTGCTTAACAGAGAAGGAGGCGCAATTCTACATCACGACCCAGGGTCGCTGAAACTGAAGGCTTAGCTTCTGCAGCATTAGAGTTTGGTGGGTGCAAGCCTCCGACGGACTGCAGGGAGGTCTTTGCCAGTGCCAGATTGTGGTCAACTCTTAAGTGCTATGGGCACAAGTGGAAGCGCTTCGCAAGCTGGTGCCGGACACAGAAGATCCAACCTCCTGAGAGTTAGAGCCCTGCAGGTCCTTCCAAACGTATTGCCTTTGGCCAGTGCAGGGCTGGCTCACGCCTCCATCGTGCATCTGGCGGCTATCTCCCGCTACACCAGGTCTCCGGGACAGTGTTCTCTTTAATCACACCATCTGGTCAAAGAGTTCCTTAAAGGACTGTTCCGATCGTTCCCGCTGGTGAAAGCACCCGCCCCGGCGTGGGAACTCAAAGTAGTTCTGACAACGCTCCCTTTGAGCCTATATGTACCTTTCGTGGAAGACTGCTTTCCTTGTGGCTATCGCCTCTCCCAGGAGAGTGGGTGAGATCCAGGCCCTATCATGCAAGCGGCCTTATCTGACTTTCCACGATACGAGGGTGGTGCTGTTGATGCACCCCTCCTTCATGGCGAAGGTTCAGTTGGAATTCCATCTCAACAAACTTTTGGTGTTGCCTGGTGTTAGGGAGAATTCTCATAAATGTACTAATTCCCTTCACCTTATAGACCCCCAGCAACTTTGCTGGATTTTGAGGACTTGATTTTTTTTTCTGGAGAGTGAGTTCCCCCTCTTCCCCACACTCTCTCGTATTTTGATGTGTTTTACTCTAGTGTTCTTTGATTATGGAGTTTTAGACCACTCCATAAGCATCATCTTTTCATGTGTCCCACAGCACCCCCATTGCAGTGACACAGAAGCCTTTTTAGGCTGTCCCAAGGTTTAAATACCTTCTCTGGGATAAACTGTTTCCCATAGAATGTAAGGGTAAATTGAGTAAAGTCTTTTTAAATTCCTAGACCCAGCACACCCTATCTTACAATGGAGGGGTTACCTAGTATCCCCTATGTGTAGAAACTCATGTAGCAATCAGATGCTATCCTCTCCTAACGAAATGGCTGGTGGCAGTGGTTTTACAACAAACTACCATGATTTTTCCCCTACCGCAAACACCGGTAGCGTTAAATTGCGGGAGCCATGTTTTTCTAGATGGTGTCTCAGCCTTCTTTGTCTAAATGGGTCCCGGTCTTCTTTTTTTGCCATTTCTTTTTTGAAAGGTTCTTCTAGAGTTTGTCTCTGTGCGCCAAACCAGGTTTGGTTCCTTTGTTCCTACGCCTTTGGCAGGCTTCAGGACTGAAGACCGCCTCTGGTGCCTGAGTGTCTGGGGTGGGCAGGAAGGTAGGGAGGTGCCCAAAACTCCCTGTGCTTAGTCTCCTAGGAGACCCAAATGCATTCTGGCGTGATTGACTGGCTGGCTGACTGTCCGTCAAGGACAGCCACCCTGCTGGGTGAGTGGCAGCTAGGCTGGAATGAATGGGAGAGAACTGTTTAAAAGGCGAGTCTCTTGGCTTGGAAGGCAGAGTCGACCATTGGAACGAAAGAACCGAAGATGAGCTGGAAGAGGACAGCTGCTGCAACTCCTGGACTGTTGGTTTGCCCGGTGAAGCGCTGCTGCAGGTCTGAATCGCCAAGTTCATCTCAACAGAGAAACCCTTCAAGGACGACTTCTTCCTTTGAGTTGGTGTGACTAATTAACTCGTAAGCCACTGGACACCATTCTCAGAGCTGGTTGTATTTTCCTCAGAGTGCCAGGGAGAAGGACACCAATTTGTGTGCTTGAAGACAGCTACCGGAATCAAATAATTGCCAGCTTGCCAGCTTTGTGACCAGTCCCCGTGCAGTGCAGGAGTCCCCCGACATCCCCCCTCTTGTCCCCATGACTGAGGCTCAGGAACAGGGAGATCTGCAGGAACTGCCAGGAACAGAAGTCTTCAGCTGCATCTTTTTCTTCAATCTAAGGTACTGTGAAAACCTGACCGGGAGAACTTAACTCACTGTGAAAGTGCGTGAAACTTTGGCACCTTGCAGGCCTACTCAACTTGTGACCAGACATATGAATCTTTCTTCTATGAACTACTTCTGAGAACCGTGGCAAATCCTTTTTGACTTAAATACCAGAACCGTTTTTACTTATACAAGACTCTAGCCCATTGACTTTGGCCTACCTATTTCACTGGAACAACTCCTCTGGTGAAATCCAACTAATTTCACTGTTTAAGAGTAACTCTACTTTTGAATGGATTGTGTCCTCTCACGTATTCCTTATCTTTGATAAATTCACTTCCAGCTTGCTGTCCTCGGAAAAAAAAATTCCCAGTAGAGGGCGCTGCGCGTCAACGTCCCTTGAGTCGGTATCACTCGAAGGCCTCTGTATCGGCGCCAACGTCATCGCAGGTATACATAGTCTTGCGCAGTGTCCATTGCTCAGTTCCGTTTTTCCGCGCTGCGTAAGCTTCTTAGACGCAACGCTCGGTTCCTCAGTGAATCTTTCCCAAACTTCGATTTATTGAAAAATTCTTTTAATCTACGATGGCATCTTCGTCCACTTCGGTAGCTGCGATCCGGTTTCTAAAAATGCTGGGATTGTGGAAAAAAGATGTTGTTAACCAATCCTCTCAGGATCTGTCTGTGGTGCCTGGGCTCAGAGCACCATTGTTCGGAGTGTAATGAATGTATGTCAATGACGGCGAAAACCTTGAGGGAACGTAGGGGAAAGCTGGATAAAGGTAAGACCCTTAAATCCTCTACCCCTTCGAAATTGTCCTCAGTCGAGACATTTCTCTCCTCGCCATTCCAGCTCGAGATCTTAGTGGTTCTCACCACTCATCCAGATCAAGACATACTAAGAAGAGGCATCATGGATCACCTTCCAACTCACCAGAAAGGGTCACCTGCCCCACTAAACACAGCTCCCCAGCTAAGTGGGAGGAATTTTGCAATAAAATGCTAAGGGTCTTCGAGAACACAGCCTTGTCCCCCTCGAAGATGCCTGGAGGTGATATCCCGGGTGAAAGACCCGAAAAAGTGAAACGCTGTGAGTAGTCTACCTCGGCAAATAAAAATCCTTGAGCGTCATGAACCCTCGAGTAGAGACCAGGGCCCTTCGAACAAGACTGTGTGATCGACCCCGATGAAGGATAGACCATCGAAGCCTCATTCCCCGACCGCACCATCAGAACTCGAGGCGTAGAAGGATCCTTCAAAGGCAACGAAAGGGGCTTCAGCCACATCGACGATAGAGTAGAATTGTGATTCTCTCAACGACATCAAGGCCATACTCTAGTGTATCGACACCGTTTGTAAGTTTGTCGAGACCTATGACGTTTACATCGGCAACTACAACCCTATCTCAAGCAATGTCGACCAATTTGGCTCCCTCATCACTTGAAACGGGTTTTACTGATTAACCACGCTCTGACTACTTCAGAGCTTTGTCCTCTATGAGGAAGGCGAAGACTTTGATAATGAAAGGCCGTTTGGCTTCCAAACTACAAGAGTTCCTATTTCAGAGGAGCTAATATCAGAGGAAGTCAGATTAAAAGATCTTCAGGAGGCCAGTGGCATAGATACCCCTCCAGAGCTGACTTTCGGCAGACCAGATTCTGGGGAGCATACAGAGATGTCTTATAGATTTCTTATGGCGAGAATTAAGGACTTTATGGGGTGGTCGGCACCTGCATCCTCTTTCCAACAAGAGAACTTAACAGACATCTTAGACAAATGACCTCAAGAAGACCCTATAGTTCCTTTTCATGCAGCATTACAGAGAAAGCTAACTGCAAATTGGGAAACACCAGAGGTTACCCCTGCAGTAAACAAAAATCTCTCTGTAAAGTACAGAACGTCGGCCTCAGATCCTCTGTACTTAAGCATCGGACCCCAGAGAGCTTGGTAGTACAGGCTGCTACTTAGTCGAGCAGTAAATCGCAGTACCCCACAATACCACAAAAGAGGGACGACAAGAAATTTGACGCCATGGCCAAAAGGGTCTTCTCGGCATACAGCATGGAACTTAAGTCAGTTAACGACACTTGCACGCTAGCGAGATTCAGCCACACCCTTTGGGAGTGCGCTTCATCAGCGGCTGACCGACTCCCAGAAGGGGAGGAACGAGACACATTCTTGAATATTCTCAAGGATGGGAAGGATGCGATGTACGAGTCGCTCCAAACAGGTCTCTACTCTGCTGACAGCAATCAGCAGAGCCATGGCGGCCAGTACCACAATCCGCAGATTTGCGTGGTTGAAGTCTAGTTTTGACTCCTGATGTACAAGCCAGACTTCTAAACATGCCCTTTGTTGGCACCTCTCTATTTGGCAATTACGCTCATGACAGTTTGGAGAAATTGCAAACCTCCAAAGCGGCAGCCAAATCCCTTGGGGTTGCAATTTGTAAACTCCAAACCGCCCCTCAGGTACGTCCTGGAGGGGAAAGCCCTTTTGCTTTTACGCCGTATTCGGAAAAGGCAGAGGGCAGCCAGCTCAAATGGGCCAGAGACGATTTACCCGTGGTGGACGGGTCAAAGGTACCAAGTCCGCATCAGCAGGTGCTGCCTTACCCTCAGCATCTGCGTCAGCCACTCCAAAACCCTTCTGAGGTCTCTCCTCACAAAACACCAGTTGGAGGCAGGTTAACTCCATATCTGACAGAATGGCAGGCTATCACGTCAGATGCTTAGGCATTGGAAACGATTGCCCAGGGTTACTGCCTGTCTTTCCTACTTACTCCTCAGTCATCCACCGGGTGGCAACTCTGTGAAGTTTCCAGACCTGCTCCTTATGCAGGAGATTTTAGACCTGCTAGAGAAAGGTGCCATAGAACCGATACCTGTAGTGGAAAGAAACCAGGGTTGGTACTACCCTTATTTCCTAATACCGTTAGGGAACATTGGGGAGCACGTGCAACAGTCCCTGGGAGTGGCAAGGTGGGGCCACAAGGCGCGGCCAAAGGGGAGTGGCTGGGACCAGGCTATTTAAGCCAGCCCCACCCGCATGCAGGCGCTTCGCGTTGGTCTGCTTTCTGCAGCATGACGCGTACCGCTTCCAGAAGCGCTCTTACCTGTTTCCAGCTCATCATCGCAGCGCTTATCTTGCCAGGTTCCAGTACATCATCTTGCGTGCGCATTTTAACTGCTTCAAGCAATACCATTGCCGGATGCGCATCTTACCTGTCTCCTGCAATCCCGTTGCCTGCAGCGCATCGCATCTTACCCGATTCCCATTGTCGTCGGGGCGCATCCTCACCTGTTCCGGGCGTCTAGCTACGCAGGAACTCTTCTCCTCGCCCAGCATCCTCACGGATCCTTCCATCCAGTAATCGCTGGCAGGTCTTCGGATAGCCGCTTCCCGTCTGATGCCGCCAGGCCATCCCTGCAAGAGAAAAGAACACGCAAGGTTAGAGATTGCATAAATATCTTATGCTTGGTCGCGCAACACAAGACTTGCGTTCGACCATGAAAACCAACTTGCCTTCTAATTGGGAACCTCGCAATCCCCTTTGGCACCATTTGGACTCGCTCCCAAAACGCGACTCTGCGTGGCCATCTTCACACATTGGGGAGAGAAGACATTACAAGGGTTACGGACAATAATCACGGGAAAAAGACATTGCAAAAGGATACAGGCAATAATCCTTGTTAAGAACATTTACCTTCAAAGTGGTGCGGGCACAGCCGGTCTGAGCCGCCACACACACGGACCAGTAAAGCAACTGGGTCCATCAAAGGCGCCCCTTCTGATAAGCAGGACGGAGAGCTCATCCTCACAAGAAAACAGGTGAGACTATATGGGTAAACGCATGCTCCCCTCATTCTGGAAGGAAGGGTTCGAGGGAATTCACACTCCAACCACAGCATGCGCACTGCCTCTCGTATTCTCTCAGGGGCAGTGCCAGCAACCAGAGCAGCCCACACTACAGCAGCTGGGGAAGGAGTCTGATCCAGGGGAGCCAAGTCGAGGGAGGGCTCAAACCGTGCCCCAACGTCCCTGCAGAGACCAGGTGAGCGTAACAATGGGCTTCTCCCTCAACTTAAAGAAGTCGCAGATAATACCATCACAAAGACTCTAGTTCATTGGAGCAGTCCTGGACACATCACTGGGAAAAGCCTTGCCACCACAGGTGAGGGCTCAAGATTTCAAAATGGCCAGGGTCTACCAGCGTTTGAATTTGTGGTTGCTCGGCCTCATGGCATCCTGCATTTTTCTAGTGCCAGAGGCTCGCCTGAGAATGAGATCTCTCCAGTGGGCGCTAAGGGCCCAGTGGCCACAATTCTCAGGAAGGATGTCATATCTCCCACACATCCCGAACAGAGTAGCACGAGACCTTCAGTGGTGGGCCTGTCGGGAGAACATCTTGAAAGGTGAACAGTTTTGGAAACCATGGCCGGAGATGACAGTAGTCACGGATGCCTCACTCACAGGGTGGGGAGCCCACACCAACGACTTGACCATCAGCGGTCGTTTGTCCCCATCGGAGTCCAGACTACACATCAACCTATTAGAGCTGAGAGCAATTAGACTAGCACTGAAAGCTTTTCTGCCATCAGTACAGGGAAAAAATGTTCTGATAATGACAGACAACACAATGGCCATGCACTACCTCCACAAAAGAGGCGGCATAGGGTCACTGCCACTGTGCAGAGAGGCAATGCAGCTCTGGTTCTGGGCAATACAAGAAGGGTCTTCCCTATCGCAGTTCACCTAGCCAGAGAGCAGGACACAGCAGCGGACGCTCTGAGCAGCAGGCAGACCACAGTCTCCCATGAATGGGAACTAGCTCAGGAAGTCCTTCAAGAGAGCTTTACCCTTTGGGGAACCCCTCAGGAAGATCTGTTCGCAACGAGTGTCAACAAAAAATGCAAACAAAACTGCTCAAGGGAAATTCCCCCAAGAGGATCTTTGGGAGATGCGTTTGTGGTGGACTGGGAGTTTCCACTTCTGTATGAGTTTCCTCCATTCCCCGTCCTTCCTCACATAATAAGGAGGCTCAGGAGATTCCGGAAACCCACGATTCTAATTGCCCCGGATTGAGCCAGGAGAACGTGGTACCTGGATCTTCTAGACATGTCCATCTGTCCTCAGATTCGTCTTCCACAAAGAGAGGATCTTCTCTCGCAAGAGGAAGGTCAGGTTCTCCATCCGGATATCTGGACTCTCAACCTTCACGCTTGGTTTCTAAAAGGTTGAGATACAAAGATTGGACCTCCTGGATGACGTAATGGAGGTGTTGCTTTCGGCCAGAAGGCCAGCAAGTAAATCTTTATACCGCTGCCTTTGGAACAAATTCTGCAGCTGGTATAGAGAAGGATATTGACCCTTTTTCATGTAGTACACCGATGGTGTTATCTTTCCTGCTGTATTTGGCAAATTCAGGACTTAAAGTTGGCACAATCAAGGATTACCTTGCTGCGTTATCTATCTTTAAATGCACGACTGAAGAACCCTCATATTTCAAGTTGACTCTAGTTGTTCAGGTTCTAAAAGGGTTGACTAATGTTTCCCCCCGCCCCCCAACTCCTTTTCAGGTTCCCTTGTGGGTTTTAAATCTAGTCTTAACATTTCTAATGGGCACTCCATTTGAACCTTTTTGTTCCTGTCCATTAAGTTTTCTCACTCTAAAAACAGTCTTCCTAGTGGCTTTAACTTCTGCCAGAAGAGTGAGCGAACTACAAGATTTATCTTGCAAACCTCCACATACCATCTTTCACAAATATAAAGTAGTTCTTCAAATGTAGCCAAATATCCTCCCAAAGGTTTTCTCGGAATTTCATATCACACAAAAAATAACCTTGTCTTCATTTTACCCTCCTCCTTACCCAGGGAAAGAGATTGCACAGGCTGGATCCAAGGCATGCCTTGAGTTTTTACATTAACGGACTTGCAAGGATTAGGCAAACAGATCATTTGTTTGTGGGGTACGCAGGACATTAACTAAGTTTAACTATCACGAAAACAGACCATCTCAAGATGGATAATACTATCAGAGTGCTATAAATTGGCGGGAAAAGATCCTCCTCAGCACCGCAGGGCTCATTCAACCAGGGGTATAGCAGCCTCATCGGCTCTCCAAAGAAGAGTTCCTATTAAAGACAACTGTGCGGCTGCCACATGGTTGTCCGCACATACTTTCACCAAGTTCTACAGTCTAGATTCCTCCACTAGTCGGAAGACAAAATTTGGGAAAGTTGTGTTGCACTCTGTGCATTCTTAGTCACTACATTTTACTCACGCCTCCTGTACACATTACTGCTTTGGGAGTCTAGCAAGGATAAGGTTGAAGATCAAGTTACTTACCAACTGTAACGTTCTTTCGACTGGATGTTCCTCCCACGTATTCCTAATCGCCCCTCCCATCCTACCCCACAGTAAAACTTCCCTTGTAGTTGCAGCCTACGCTCTTTCAAGGGTACTAACCATCTCAGACAGATGAAACGCAGCACCTCAAAACGGAACTGAGCAACGGACGCTACACGAGTCTTTATATACCTAGGGTGACATCAGCGCTGATAGAGAGGCCTTTGAGGGACACAGACTCGAGGGACGTCGACGCACAGCGCCCTCTACTGGGAAAGACTTTTCCGAGGCCAGCAAGCTGAAAGTGGATTTATCAAAGATGAGGAATATGTGGAAGGAACATCCAGTCGAAAGAAAGTTAGTTAACTTGTTCATTCGTTTTATTAACTGTTAGGCAAAGTTTGCATGCCTGTGAGACCACTACACACAACTAGGACTACAGGTGTAAGCAAAACCAGCCTTTGGTATAAGTCTGTACCACACAGTTTTTGGTAGCGAGCTGAGCAGCCAGGCTTATCTCAAGAGGGAATGTGAGCTTGTAAGGGTGTTACACAGAGGTTTACAATGAGAAGAATTCAGATACACTTATAATCAAGGTTTCTTGGTAAAACAATTATTAATTTATTACACAATCATTTATAAAGCATTCACTAAACGAGGCAACCAATATCACACAAAAATTATACAATACTGAGTGCTAAGCAGTTGAGCTCCCTTGAAGTAGGAGCAAAATAGCATTAAAGTAGGAGAAAAAAGACAATAATAAAAAGAATATTACAGTTACTTCAAAACAGTGCAAATAGTTTGGGTTCACTAGAACAGTTGATTCAATGCAATAGGTAGGCCAAAGTCAATGGACTCGTGTCTTGTATGAGTAAAAATAGTTCTGGTATTTAAAACGGAAAGGTCTTTGCCACGGTTCTTGGAAGTAGTTCACGGAAGAAAAGTTTGCATGTCGGGTCACAAGCTGACTAGGCCTGCAAGTTGCTAGAGTTCCACAAACGTTTGCGGTGAGAGGTAAGTTCTCTCGGTTGGGTTTTCCAAGTACCTTATATTGAAGAAAAAGACGCAGTTGAAGACTCTGTTCCTGGCAGTTCCTGCAGATCTCGCCGTTCCTGAGCCTCAGTCGTGGGGACAAGAGGGGGGGGGGGGGGATGTCGGGGAACTCCTGCACTTCACGGGGACTGGTCACAAAGCTTGCAAATTGGCAAATCTTTGATTACGGTTGCTGTTCTTCAAGCACACAAGCTGGTGTCCTTCTCCCTGGCTAATCCTAACTAGCTCCGAGAATGGTATCCAGGTGGCTTACGAGTTCATTGGTCCCACCAACTCAAAGGGAGAAGTCGTCCTTGCAGGGCTTCTCTGTCGAGGTGAACTTGGCGATTCGGACTTGCAGCAGGGCTCCACCGGGCAAACCAACAGTCCAGTAGTTGCAGCAGCCGTCCTCTTGCAGCTCGTCTTCGGTTCTTTTGTTCCAGTGGTTGACTCTGCCTTTCAGTCCAAGAGACTTGCCTTTTATCCAGTTTCCTCCCATTAATTCCAGCCTAGCTGCCGCTCACCCAGCGGGGTGGCTGTCCTTGCCGGACAGTCAGCCAGCCAATCACGCCAGAGTCCACTTGGGTCTCCTAGGAGACCAAGCACAGGGAGTTCCGGGCACCTGCCTCACTTCCTGCCCACCCTAGACACTCGAGTGCCAGAGGCGGTTTTCAGTCCTGAAGCCCGCTAAAGGCACACAAAGGGACCAAACCTGGTTTGGTGTGAAGAGACCAACTCTAGAAGGACCTTTCCAAAAAGATGGCGAAAAAAGACGAGCAGGACCTGTTTAAACAAAGGAAGCTCAGGCGCCATCTTGAAAAACATGGCGCCTGCGATTTTTTAGCTACCGGTTTTCGTGGTCGGGAAAAATCATGGTAGTTTGTTGTAAAACCACTGCCACCAGCCATTTCGATAGGAAAGGGTAGCATTTGACTGCTACATGAGTATCTAGACACAGGGGATACTAAGTAACCCCTCCAGCACTCGATAGGGGTGCTGGGTCTAGGAATTTAAAGACTAGTAAAGTCAATTTCACTTTACTTACTCTGGGAAACAGTAGTTTATCCTAGAGAAGGTAAAGCCTGAAAAGGTTTCCCTGTGCTACTGCACTGAGGGTGCGGTGTGACACAAATGAAAAAATGATGCCTATGGAGTTGGTTAGACTCCATAACCAAAGAAAACACAAGAGTAAAACACATTTCAAAACACATGAGTGGAAAAAAGGGTCACACTCCAGGTAAAAAATCAAGTCCTCAAAAATCCAGCGAAGTTGCTGGGGGTCTCTAAGGTGAGGGAATTAGCACATTATGAGAATTCTCCCTAACAGTTGGCGACAGTCACATAAATACATTTGGAAGCCTCTGCTTCGATCTACCCTTACTAATCCCGACGGGACGATAACTGGGAAGCAAATGCAGTAAGTCTGTGAGTCGAGCTGCTGGGCCTCTGCTTGCTTGTCTGCCCATGCGCTTTAGATGGCAGCACGTGTGTCAGCCCCACGGCTGAGCACATGAATTGAAAGAATGTTTCAGCTCAGACCGATAGTTTAGTTTAGGCTTCAATAGTAATAACTTTAAGAGAGCCTCACTCTTGAAAATCATATCGCAGTTAGTGTGACATGATTGATTTAATGAAACTCTAATGATTAGTATTGTATTGCAAATTGCGTTGCCACTTGTTTTATGCCTTGTACATATATACAATTACTGGAGTAGGGCAAAATACATATCAAACCCCTGAAAAGGAAGGTACAGATTAGTATTAGCACTACTAGTCCACAGAGATTCAATCCTAACTTCAGAAGTCCATGCCTAAAATATGTGGGGACTTGTGCCCAAAAGTTCATCAAAGTACCACATAGTGTTTGAGGCTGGAAACAATGACTGTGGGGTCTCTGGGGTCAAGTGATCAGTTCCAAGCATCTGGGTCGAGTTAAATTAGATAACAAACATGTTCCCAACTTTCAGAGTGCTTGTGTGAACAAGCAATGGCAAAGCCAAAGTAAGACAAAAGTTTCTAAAATATTGCGAACATTTGAAAGGGAGTTTAGGGGTCACTTAAGTTAGAGGCCAGCTGTCAACCAGCAATGCAAGTGTAGCCAAGGTGGCTCCCACAGTACAATAATCAATTCAGACTGACCTGTGTTAAAATAGTATGCGTCATAGACTCATTGAATGTGCCCCTCGTAGCCTGTCACTAACTTAGAACTGTTGCACCTTAACTACGACTGTGTTGTATTCTGCTACGACTGTGTTGTATTCTGCCAATCTAAAATGCTTAAGAAATTGTTCCTATCAGCCTATCCCACATCTTGATAGTGCACCAAAGAGATTTCTGTGTTGGTTCTGCCTGTCTCACTCACTTATGATTATTGCACCATAGCTACTACTGTGTTGAACACATTTTAGACTGGCAGAATACAATTGTTCCTGTTTTGCATTTCTCGACATCTAGATAGTGTGCCCAAGAGATTAGTGTTGTATTCAGCCCTCTTAGCCTGTCTCACATCTCAATAGTGCGCTCAAAAGATAGCTGTGTTATAGTCTACCAGTCTGCCCCTCAACCTGTTCCACATCTAGATAGTAAGCCCATGAGATTACAGTGTGGTATTCTGCCCTCTTAGCCTGCCTCGTATCTAGATAGGGCGCGCAAAAAGTTTACTTTGTTGTACTCCGCCCTCTTAAGACTGTGTAGCATCTAAATAGTGAGTCCAAAGTATCCAGCACCCTTAGCCTGCCTTGCATCTAGATAGTTAGACCAAGAGATTACTGTGTCGTGTAACTTCTTCACCATCACCCTCCGACCCACCAACCCCCCTCATACCCCTACTGCACCGAAACCCATAAAAAGTAGAAAACAAGCCTGGTCGCCCTTCGCGATGATCTACTCCTCACCACTTCCATCTCAACCCGACCTCCCCTACCCCAACACTTCCCTCCCACCCCCCACGCTCACCCTGCTTCCACCCACTCTCGACTTCTCACCCTGCACACCAGACCCCCCTGATTCCTTCCAGACTCACTCCAATATCGAACCCCATAAACCCCCCCTTCACTCGCTGACAATCTGTCCACTCGCCCGCCCCTCCTTGACTCTACCCACACCCCTCACATATCCTCCTCTGCCCGCCTACTCTTCCCAGCTTCCACCAATTTAACCCTGTCACTCAGAACCTGCTGTCACCCTACCCCCTCACTATCCCCCCCTCTGTGTCCCAAAGTCAAATGCATCCTTTTTAATGCCCGCTCTGTAGTGAAAAACAGACGCAGCATCTTCGACCTCCTGTCCTCGGACAAACCAGAACTAGTATTGATCACTGAAACCTGGTTCTCCGACAACTTTGCCCCAGTTGCACACAGTGTCCCCCCTCGCCCCCCGGCTACTCGCTCAACAGACCTTCCAGACGAGGCGACATGGCAGTCCTCATCAAATCTCATTTCTCCATCTCACTCATTAAATCTACATGCATTCCATCATTTGAATCCCTTCAAGTTAAACTCTTGCTACCCCTGACTTTCTCCCACAGCTTCCTACTCATCTACAGACCACTTGGATACGACAGACATTTCTCAAACAACCTCTGTGACTCTATAGCCACCACTCAAGTAAACCACCCTTCTCTAAATCTCCTAGGAGACCTCATCATCCGGTTAGACATTCCCTCCAACCCCATGACCCGTCCACTGGTTGACAATCTTGATGCGCTCAACCTTTACCTTCATATGAACAGTCTAACCCACTCTAGAGGGCACACCCTAGATACCATCTTCAGCTCCCATGACCTGATTCATCTATCCACCCCCACACCACTCATCTGGTCCGACCACTTCATCCCTTTCTCCATCCTCTGCCCTGTCCCCTCAACCCCCCAACACTCCTCCTGGCTCTTCCCCCCGCCCCCTGACCTCAAATACTAGAACAAAGTAAAGATCCTTCCTGACCGTGCCAAAGCCGTGCTTCTTAGATAGATCGCCTACAATGACCCCTCCAGACATATCCTTAACCATCTACTCTTCCTCTCACCCCCTTGCGCCCTGCTTCCTCACGCAATGGACCATTCCCAAATGGTTCACGCCCGAACTGAGGAATGCCAAAAAGCAAAATAAATCTCAAACACAAATGGCGAGAATCACCAGCAGATCCACTTTCGCCTTGCACCATCGCAACTACAAAGCTAAAATCCGGAAAGCCAAAAAAGCCTATTAAACAATCAGATTCTCATCTGTAGAAACCACAGCAAAAACTCCATAGACATAGAATCATATCTGAATTCATCAAACCTGCTTGCACCTCTACCCAATCTGCCTCATCGCAATTGCTCTGCGACTCCCTCTCCCTACACTCCTACACCACCGCTCTTGACAGGACGACCTCCTTTAACAACAAACTTTACCGCCCCCCTACTCCCCAACAACCGACCAATCCATCTACCCCCCCCCCCGACCCACACCCCAACCCCCAATTCACCCACCTTCGATTCATTTGGATCCATCACCAGAGATGAATTTCTTGACCTATCTGTTAGCAAACCATCTGGTTCACCCCTTGACCCCTTCCTCCCCTCGGTCATAAAAGAAGTATTCTCATCCACCTGCACAGGAGAACACTCGGGAACCATACTAAATGACTCCTTCGATATGAAATGACGATACCCAAATCGTCCTTAACATTCACAACTCGGACTCCAACCCCCAGCCTGACCTTGAAGCCTTGACTGATGGATGACAATATACCACCTCCTTTTAAACCCCACTAAAACCAAAATCATGGTGTGCGGCAACACTGCGCTTCTACCTTGTCCACTCCCTTGGCAAAACT
Organism: Ambystoma mexicanum; assembly: GCF_040938575.1. Taxonomy (NCBI): domain Eukaryota; kingdom Metazoa; phylum Chordata; class Amphibia; order Caudata; family Ambystomatidae; genus Ambystoma; species Ambystoma mexicanum. The sequence continues at coordinate 1,029,137,535 of NC_090923.1, read as the reverse complement.
AACCTTTGTTAGTTAGAAGTCTGTTCCACACAGTTTTTGGTAGCGAGCTGAGCAGCCAAGCTTATCTCAAGAGGGAATGTGAGCTTGTAATGAGGTTACACAGAGGTCTACAGTTACAAGTATTCAAATAGACACTTATACTCAAGATTTCTTGTTAAAAAAACGTATTAATTTATTACAGTCAGTGAGAAAACAATCACTAAAAGGAGGCAATCCATATCACACAATAATATACTACAGTACTTCACACTATCAGGTTCTGAGTCATTTAAACATACAAACATTTAAATGGCATTAAGAGCATTTGAAGTAGGAGCAAAAAGGCATATGTTAATAAAACAAATAGTAGAATTATTCTTAAACAGTGCAAATAATTTGAGTTCACCAGAGGAGTTGTTCCAATGCAGTAGGTAGGCCAAAGTCAATGGGCTAGAGTCTTGTATAAGTAAAAACAAGTTTCACGCACTTTCACAGTGAGAGGTAAGTTCTCTCGGTCAGGTTTTCACAGTACCTTAGATTGAAGAAAAAGATACAGCTAGCTGAAGACGTCTGTTCCTGGCAGTTCCTGCAGATCTTGCTGTTCCTGAGCCTCAGTCGTGTGTTTGCAAGAGGGACGACGTCGGGGGACACCTGCACGGGGACTGGTCACAAAGCTGGCAAACTGGCAAAATCCTTTGATTCCGGTAGCTGTCTTCAAGCACACAAACTGGTGTCCTTCTCCCTGGCTATTCAGTTTACTGCAGCACTCTGAGGAAAATACAACCAGCTCCGAGAATTGTGTCCAGGTGGCTTACGAGTTGATTGGTCCCACCAACTCAAAGGAAGAAGTCGTCCTTGAAGGGGCTTCTCTGTCGAGATGAACTTGGCGATTCGGACCTGCAGCAGGGCTTCACCGGCCAAACCAACGGCCCTAGAGTTGCAGCAGCCGTCAACTTCCAGCTATTCTTCGGTTCTTTCGTTCGTCGACTCTGCCTTCCAAGCCAAGAGACTCGCCTTTTAAACAGTTTTCTCACATTCATTCCAACCTAGCTGCCACTCACACAGAAGTGTGGCTGTCCTTGCTGGACAGTCAGCCAGCCAATCGCGCCAGAGTGCATTTGGGTCTGTTAGGTGACTAAGCACAGGGAGTTTCGGGTACCTCCCTTACTTCTTGCCCACCCCACACACTCAGGCGCCAGAGGCGGTCTTCACTCCTGAAGCCCACCAAAGCCAAAGGAACAAAGGGACCAAACCTAGTTTGCTGTGCAGAGACAAACTCGAAGGACCTTTCTAAAAAAGAAATGGCATAAAAAGACCACTAGGACCTATTTAAGCAAAGACACCATCTTGAAAAACATGGCTCCCGCGATTTACCGCTACCAGTGTTGGCGGTCGGGAAAAATCATGGTAGTTCGTTGTAAGACCACTGCCACCAGCCATTCTGAGAGCAACGGATAGCATTTGACTGCTACGTGAGTATCTAGACACAGGGGATAATAAGTAACCCCTCCAGCACTCTATTGTAAGATGGGGTGTGCTGGGTCTAGGAATTTAAAGAGTAGCAAAGTCAATTTCACTTTACTTTCTCTGGGAAACAGTAGTTTATCACAGAGAATGTATTTAAACCTTGGGAAAGCCTGAAAAGGTTTCCCTGTACCACTGCACTGAGGGTGCTGTGTGACACAAATGAAAAGATGCCTGTGGCGTTGGTTAGACTCCATAACCACAGAAAACACGAGTGAAACGCATTCCGAAACACATGAGAGAGTGGGGAAAAGGGTCACACACTCGCCAGGTAAAAAATCAAGGCCTCAATCCTGCAAAGTTTTTGGGGGTCTCTAAGGTGAAGGGAATTGGCACATTTATGAGAATTCTTCCCAACAAGTATTTGCCTCTCGCAGTGAAAAGTGCTTGAAACCTTCCCAACTTACAGGCTTAATCAGCTTGTGACCCAACATATGATTCTTCTTGCTACAAACTATTCCTAAGAACTTTTGCAGAGACTTTTCCGTTTATCTACCAGAGCTGCTTTATTCTATCAAAGACTTTAGCCCATTGAGTTTGACCTAGCCTATTGAATTGAATTAACTCTTCTGGTGAACCCTACATATTTGCACTGTCTAGGAATAACTAACATTTTATGTTCTAATATTTGCCTTTTACTCCTCTTGAAAAGTATTTCTGAAATAGTGTTGAAGTGTATTTGTGTGGTATATAATTGCCTCCTTCTTATGAATGTTTTATAACTGACAGATAAATTAGTATTTATCAAAGAAACCTTGAGTGAGTTTTTTTGAACACTTGTGATTGTAGACCTCTGTGTAACATCATTACAGCTCACATTCCATCTTGATATGAGCCTTGCTGCTCAGCTCTGCTACCCAAACTGTGTAGTACAGACTTGTTAGTTTTGCTTACACCTGTAGTCCTAGTTGTGTGTAGTGGTCCCAAAGGGTACTGCATAAACACCTTGCCTAGCACCGGCCTTTGCTTTTCTAAGGTTGCTCAGCCTCATAGCATCCTGCATTTTTCTGGTGCCAAAGGCCAGATTGAGAATGAGATCCCTTCAATGGGCCCTCAGGACTGAAATGGTCCCAATTTTCGGGGAATATATCGGATCATTTGCAGGTTCTGACCAGAGTGGCTCAAGATCTGCTATGGTGGGACTTGCAAGGACAATATTCTCAAGGGAGAACCTTTTTGGCAACCATGGCCGGAGATAATGGTAGTGACGGACGCCTCACTCACGGAGTGGGGAGCCCACACCAACGATCTGTCAATCAGCGGTCACTGGTCTCCATCGGAGTCCAAACTATACATCAACCTTTTGGAGCTGAGGGTGATCAGACTAGCTCTGAAGGCCTTGTTGCACCTTGTACGGGGAAAGAATGTCCTGATAAGGACTGACAACACAGTGGCCATGTACTACCTCAACAAAAGAGAGGGTGTAGGGTCACTACCACTGTGCAGAGAGGCAATGCAGCTCTGGTTCTGGGCAATACAAGAAGGGATCTCTGTCAGCAGTTGACCTAGCTGGGGAGAAGAACACGGCGGCGGACGCTCAGAGTAGGCAGAGTGGCCCATGAGTGGGAGATAGCTCAGGAAGTCCTTCAAGAGATCTTCACCCTTTGGGGAACCCCTCAAGTGGATCTGTCTGCGACCAGTGTTACCCGTAAGTGTGATCAGTACTGCTCAAGGGAATTTCCTCCAAGAGGAGCTGTAGGAGACACGTTTGTGATGGACTGGGAATTTCCACTTCTGTACGTGTTTCCTCCAGTCCCCATGATTCCTCATGTAATCAGGAGTTTGAGAAAGTTCAGGAAACCCATGATCCTAATTTCCCCAGATTGGGCCAGGAGAACATGGTACCCAGACCTTCTGGACATGTCTATCTGCCCTCCAATACGTCTTTCACAAAGAAAGGATCTCCTCTAGCAAGAGGAAGGTCGGGTTCTCCACCCAGAGGTCAAGACACTCAGCCTTCACGCATTGTTTCTGAGAGGCTGAGAAATAAAGATTGAGACCTCCCGCACAACGTAATGGAGAGTTTGCTTTCGGCCAGAAGGCCAGCAACAAAGATGTGCTACCGTTGTTGTTGGAACAAGCTCAATAACTGGTGCAAGGACAAGAATGTGGATCTATTCCTATGTAATACTCCTATGGTGCTTTCTTTGCTTTTACACTTGGCCAATTTGGAGCTCCAAGTTGGCACGATAAAGGGATACTTGGCAGCGTTATCTATTTTAAAGCGCTCCTCATAAGAAGTGTCCTACTTCAAAATGCCTTTGTTTATTCAATTCCTGAAGGGTCTCACAAATGTGTACCCTCCAACTCCATTTCAAGTACCTGTTTGGGATTTCAACTTAGTTTTAAAGTTCCTTACATGTATTCCATTTGAGCCCTTGCACTCTTGCCCACTAAGACTCCTTACTTTAAAAACAATCATTCTAGAGGCACTTACATCAGCCCGCAGGGTGAGTGAGTTACAGGCTCTCTCTTGTAAGCCTCCTCATAACATTTTCCATAAGGACAAGCTTACGCTTAAAGTAAAACTCTCATTTTTGCCAAAGATGGTCTCTGACTTTCACCTGTCAGAGAAATCATTTTACCTTCTTTCTTTCTTCCTCTTCATGCGAGTAAGGAGAAAGAAAGATTACACAGACTGGACCCCAAAAGGGCTCAGTTTTTAGATTTCCAGATTGACAAAATTTCGACAAAGTGAACAACTGTTTGTCGGATATACAGGGCATAAATTGGGTTTAGAGGTAAGAAACAAACACTGTCCAGATGGATCATTTTTGCAATCACTGAATGTTACAAGTTGGCTGGAAAAGATCCTCCGGATGGGCTAAGAGTTCATTCAACTAGGGGCATGGCAACTTAAACGGCTCTTCAGAGGGGGGGTCCCTGTGCAGGACAGTTGTGCAGTGGCCACCTGGTCGTCTATACACATGTTTGTAAAGCACTATTCTCTAGATTCAACATAACAAGGTGGTCCGTTTGCCAAAGCCGTCCCTCATACAATTCATGATTAATATTTTCTGGTACTCCCACCTCCAAATTCATACTGCTTTGGGAGCCTATCTAAGAATGAGGAATACGTGGGACGACACAATCCATTCGAAGAACAAGTAACTTAGCAACTGAACGTTCTTTCGATTGGATGTTCCTCCCACGTATTCCTCATCAACCCCCCCCAGCCTACCCCACCGTACAGTTTACATCAATTGCACTCTAAATTCCTTGAGAGCTGGAGGTCTAAGGACGCCTGTTCAACTACTCAGCTGGTACATTGAGAAAAGCAGAACTGAAGCCAACTGGCGAGGCTCGAGCCCTTTTACTACAGATGATGACGCTTGATGGCAGCCCTCGAGGGACATAGATGCAGTAATCTCGAGCACAGAGCCCTCTGGGGTGCCATTTCTTTTTCCGAAGCAGCAAAGCTGAAGACCCGAATATCTAAGATGCTGAATACGTGGGAGAAACACCCAATCGAAAGAGAGTTACAGTTGGTAAGTAACTTCCACAAGACCTTGATTGGGTTTGGGCTAAATTTAGGGACTCCCTGTTCACCATAACTGTGGTGGCCTCATAAACACCAAATGTTCACCCGCCCCCCTTCCCCACAACCCGGATGAATTTAAAAATCAATCTTCAATGCCATCTGTGGTTGACATGCTGGAGGGTGAAGTGAGTATAATTCTTATCTTTGTTTTCTTTCAGAGGCAGAAGAAAAAGAGCCAGTAGAAGCTGTTGTTGCCAAGGTCTCCGATTCAGAAGATGATGGCTCAGTGTTGACCAAGAAGGAGGTACTCGAGGCTTGTTTGTCAGTGTTCTGGTGTTTCGTCGTTCGTAGATTCACATACTTTCCTGTGTTGTGATTGGTGGGCTGACTTAGACCAGCCTTATAGGTTGATCTCATTTGTTCTGGAGCTTGTGGAACAATGCTGGTAAGGATGGGGATGCTACTTGGGATCTTGCTCTGCCATACTTATTTACAATTTGGGAGTCCTTAACTGAGTCTCCTCCACATCCCGTGGCCTCCCCCATACTCATGTGAGTAGCTGTCCTTTGCTGGATGTCTTCCGAGCCAGCAGTGAGGTCCCTTGGAAGCATCCTCCTTGATGATGTTCTAGTGGTACCGAGTTGAACTATCCTGGCCTGAAAGTGGTATAGCTGGCTGCTGCTTGTTCGCTCCATCTGTTGGCCATTGTAGGTGACCCTGACGTGCTTCTGAGTGGCCATTGTCCTGTGGGGAGATTGTTAGGACAGTTTTTCTGAAGTCCAACTAAGGGCTTAGTAAAACCATTCAACTGAGGCAGTACAAGACCCCACTCTTAGTATAAGGCTGTACCACCTGAGTTCATGGTAGCATAGAGCAGCTATGCTTATTTTAGGACGGAGAGAGGGCCGTAGAATCAGTACAAATGAAATTGTAATACCAATGGTCCATAGAAACACTATGTAAAAATTAATGATTTATTTAAATACAAGTAGGCCCAGATACAGCCAGGAGTAAGTGAGCACTATTACACATTATATGTAATCACAATTATAAAACACTTGAAGGTGCACAGACAAAAGCATAAACCTTATTTGGAACTCCTAACAGTAATTCTATGGAAGTCAAACCTTTTCATACACATTCAGTATAGAGCACACCTAGTCTTGGGGAGTTAAAACCAATGGTTAATTTCACAATGACATTCAGTAATGCCAGGGCAGTAGACCCTACCAGTTGTATAATGACTCTCCGTAACAAATCACATAATTAGTCAACTGGACAGTTTACGGTTTGTGAATAGTGGAACACTTATTCCAGGTACAGTAAAAACCTATAACTACTTTTGTGATAACACAGTTATACTAAGTGAGTAAAACCTAAGGATATAATATTCAATTACAGGTGCTTTTGAGATCAGTGAAACAGAGATTGAGATAAGCAGTAACTTATTTTTGGATGGCACACAGCTAACTCAATGTAAGGAAAACCATATACTTTTCAATCTCCCAATGAAGTCTAGGTTAGACATTTCCCAGCAATACAAGTTACTTATGCATGACTAAGGGACAGTTACAACCAAACTCAATGGGTTTCGATAGCACAGGTAAAGTAAACCCTAATGTTACACTTTACTGAATGACTCAGTTATTCTAGTTAGGTAACAACCAAATACAGGCTAACAACAAATCAGGGGAAACGAGACCCAGTTGGGGGACATTCATACAATTATCCTCAACGGCATAATCAGGTGAAACCAACACATTACCTTTGGGAAGAGGCACACCCTAATCACAGGTGAGTAATATACCTTCACGTCTACTTTCTATTAGAATGGCAAAACGGTTTCTAAGGAGAGAGAGATGTTAACCATACTTTTAAGGATAGTGCATCACACATCCAAGGTAAGTAAGGACTATTGTAACTGTTCACTCTTAGAGTTAAAGTTACCAACCAACTCTTTTGCAAGTAAGTAACTTTTAAACACATTTTCTTTTCAAGGAAAAAGGCCCAATCCTTTAAGTCTTTCCTTATTCTTGGAGCATGAGTGTTCAGAAGGAACTTTGCAGCAGGGATCAATGGAGAAGGCTCTAGGCAAGGTTTACTTTTTCCTACCATTGTTTAAAGCAGGCTGCAATTGCAGCTGCAGTAATAGCACCCATGCGTGCCCATTTTGTCAAACTGGCCCGGTCTTCTGTTTCTCACCATTTTTTGGTGGAAAGGTCCTTCTTGAGATTTACTCTGCACGCCAAACCAGGTTTGGTCCCTTTGTTCATTTTGTCTTTGGCGGGGTTCACTGGTGAACCCTGCCTCTGGCTCCAGCATGTCTAGCAGGGTAGGAAGCAAGGGAGGTTCCCGAAACTCAGTGCTTAGTCTCCTTGGTTACAGGAATGCACCCACAGCGATTGGCTGGCTGTCCTTCGACGACAGCCACGCTGCTGTGTGAGTGACAGCTAGGCTGTGAATGAACAGGAACGACGTGCATAAAATGCAAGCTTTTGTAAGATGGGCAGAGTTGACCACTGGGCGAAGGAATCCAAAAAAGAACTTGGAAGAGAAGCTTGCTGCAACTCCTGGACTGTTGGTTTGCCCGGTGAAGCCCTGCTGCATTGCCGAAGCGCCAAATTCGCCTCGACTAGAGAAGCACTGTGTTAGGCAAGATTGTATGCAGTACCCTTTGGGTGCATTACAACAACCCTGACCTCCTGGCAATAGGAACCCAACCTTTGGTTTAAGCTTGTACTACACAGGTTGGTAGCATGTTGAGCAGCCAGGCTTATCTCAAGAGGGGTCAATGTGAGCTGAAAGGGAGTTACACAGAGATTCACAGTGACAAGTATTCAAATAAACTCTTACACACAAGGTTTCTTGAATAAACAATTATTAATTTATCAGTTATAATAAGCCTTCTTCAGAAGGGAGCAATATAGCAGTAACACAGAAATACACTCCAAAACTACACACCCCAAAGTTCTAAATCGGTAAAGACCCTTTGGGATGGCCCACTGTCACAACCTACACCCTCAGGTGACTTAAATAGCTAAGGTGCTGCGGACATTAATATCTTACTGTTGCATTTAGAACATTTTTCGGAATTGGTCAAAGGAAAAGGGTATTAGAACAAACAAAAGATCACAAATATTCTTAAGCAGGCAAATACTTTCGGATCCACTAAGCAGAGTCATTCAATGTAATAGGTTAAGCCAATGGACAAAGTCTATGAGCTGAAGCACTTCTGGTAGGTAAGTAAGAAGTCGTCTTTGCACAATGTTTGGGAAGTCTTTGACGAAAAGAAGAATCCATGTAGTGCCACAAGCTGTTTAGGCTTGTGAGTAGTAGAAGATGCAAGCAACTCTGCAATAAGAGCCAAGTTCTCTCAGACTTTACAGTACCTTTGTATTGAAGAAAAAGTGCAGCCGATGACTTATGTTCCTGTGCAGCTCTTCAGATCTCACTGTTCCTGGGCCTCAGTCGTGGGGACAAGAGGGAGGACTTCAGGGGACTCCTGCACTGCAATGGGACGGTCACCCCTCGCAACCAGCAATATTTCCAACAAGTGACACTTCGGTGTTTTAGCTCCTCGGGACTGCCTCAAATAGCAACACTGCAGTTTCTGGCTGTCAAGGTGGACTTTCCTTGCTTCTGGGGTCCTGCACTCTGTTGGGGCTCAGGCTCGGTCAGTCCTGCTTCCTGGGAGTCCGGAGGATCTTCCCGGAGCTCCTTGCCAACTTAAAAGCAATGCACACAATCTTGTGTTCCTCTCCCTGGCGTTTTGGTTTCCAGCAGCAACTCTGTGGAAATGCAACCAGCTCAGAGCAAATGTCGAGGTGGCTTACTTTGGAGTTGATTGGTCCCACTAACACAAAGATAGAAGTCGTCCTTGCAGGGGCTTCTGTCGATACGAATTTGGAGTTTCAACACCGCAGCAGGGCTTCATCAGGCAAACCAACGGTCCAGGAGTTGCAGCAGGTGTCCTTCGACTTCTTCTTTGGTTCCTCCTTTTATTCAGTTCTCTCCCATTAATTCCAGCCTAGCTGTCGGTCACCCCGCAGGGTGGCTGTCCTTGCTGGACATTCAGCAGGCCAATCACCACAGAGCGAATTTGGGTCTCCTAGGAGACTAAGCACAGGGAGTTTCGGGCATCTCCCTCACTTCCTGCATACCCCAGACACTCTGGAGCCAGAGGCGGGTTTCACTGCTGAAGCCTGTCAAAGGCGAATGAACAAAGAGACCAAACCTGGTTTGGCACGCAGAGAAAATCTCAAAGGACCTTTCCACAACAAAATGGCAAGAAAAGAAGAGCGGGAACCATTTTAACAAAGGAGGCTCAGCACCATTTTGAAAAACATGGCTCCCGTTATTTAACGTTACCGGAGCTGCGAACAGTTCACGGTCGTGGTGAATCATGGTAGTTCATTGCAAAACCACTGCCACCAGCCATTCAGAGAGGAAAGGGTAACATATGAATGCTGCATGAGTAACTAGACACTGGGGATACTAAGTAACCCCTTCAGCACTCTATTGAAAGATGGGATGTGCGTGGTGTAAAATTTTACAGGTTACAGGACAAAGTGAAGTCAATTTCACTCCACTGTACTGGGAAACATTAGTTGATCCCAGAAAAGGTATTTAAACCTTGGTAAATCTGAAAGACTTCTCTGTGACACTGCACTAAATGTGCTGTGTGACTCAATTGTAAAAGATGATGCCTGTGGAGTTGGTTAGACTCCATAACCAAAAAGAAATTGTGTATTAAATCACAGCAAAATACATGTGAGAGTGGGGAAAAAGGGTCTCACTCTCTCCAGGTTAAAACATTAAAGTCCTCAAAATCCAGCAAGGTTGCTGGGGGTCTCTAAGGTAGAGGGAATTAGCACATTTTTTAGAATTCTCCCTAACACTGAAGCACCCAAGGGTGCCATTTTTGTCAAAATGGCCCCAGTCCTTTTTTTCGCCATTTCTTAGTGGAAAGGTCCTTCTTGAGATTTACTCTACGCTCCAAACCCAGTTTGGTTCCATTGTTCGCTTTGCCTTTGGCGGGATTCACCCGTGAAACCCGCCTCTGGCTCCAGAAAACTTCCTGTGCTTAGTCTCCTAGCAGACCCGAATGCACTCTGTGGTGATTGGCCGACTGACTGTCTGGCAAGGACAGCCACCCTGCTTGGTGAGTGACAGCTAAGCTGGAATGAATGAATGAAAAAGTACTGAATAAAACATCAGGCTTTTGGCTTGGAAGGCAGAGGTCGACCACTGGACGAAGGAATCGAAGAAGAATTTGAAGAGGACGCCTGCTGAAACTCCTGGGCCGTTGGTTTGCCCGGTCGACTTCTCCCTTTGAGTTGGTGGGACCAATCGACTCCAAAGTAAGCCTGTCTGGACATCCTCTCGGAGCTGGCTGTATTTCTGCTGCTGCTGGAACCAAAGTGCCAGGGAGAGGAACACCAGATTGTGTGTGTTGCTTTTAAGTCAGACCCGAGCCCTAGGAAGATCCTCCGGACGTCCCCGAAGCAGGACTGACCAAGCCTGAGCCACCTCAACAGAGTGCTGGACCCCAGTTGTGGGGAAAGTCCAGAGTGGTATATGAGAACCGCAGTGTTACTATTTGCTGTTAGACGCAAGGAGCTGAAACACAGAAGGACCGCTGAATTGAAGTCTGCCCATTGCTCCTCCTGACCTTAATTTTCTGAGTAAAAATGTTTGTAAAGGTTTGACTAAACCATATACAAATTTTTAAAAAAACAGGTTTATGTGGCTGGATGCTACCGCTGGGGACTGTTTGATAGAATTCTCAGAAATGTTCTAATTTCTCTCTACTTTAGAGACTCCCAGCACTTTTGAGGACTCAAGAACTTTTTAATTTTTAACCTGTAGAGAGTGAGACCTTTTTCCCACACTCTCGTATTTTCTGTGATTTAACACTGTTTCTTTTTGGTTTTGGAGTCTGGCAAACTCCATAGGCATCTTTGCATTGTGACACAAAGCACCTCCAGTGCATTGGCACAGTGAAGTCTTAGATTTCCCAAAGGTTTAAATACCTTCTCTTGGATAAACTACTGTTTTCAAGAGCAGTAAAGTGAAATTGACTTTACTTACAATTTGTAACTTTCTAGACCCAGCGCACACCTTCTTACCATAGAGTGCTGGAGGGGTTAATTAGTATCCCTTTTGTCTAGTTTCTCACGTAACATTTTTATGTTACCCTTTCTACAATTAATGGCAGTGGTTTACTTTTTTACTACCATTGTGTTTTTACCGCAGGCTGCGTTTGTAGCTGCAATGATGCACCCATGGATGCCCATTTTGTCAAAATGACACAGCTCTTCTTTTTTTGGCCATTTCTTGCTGGAAAGGTCCTTGAGATTTACTCTGCACGACAAACCACGTTTGGTCCCTTTTGTTAGTGTTGTCTTTTTTGGGGTTCACGAGTGAAGCCCGCCTCTGGCTTCAGTATGTATGTATGTCTGGCAGGGGCAGGAAGTGAGGGAGGTGCCCGAAACCCCATGTGCTTAATCTCCTTGGTTGGAGGTATTCACCCAAAGGTGATTGGCCGGCTGGCTATCCAGCAAGGTCAGCCACCCTGCTGTCTGATTGACAGCTAGGCTGGAATGAATGGGAGAAACCTGCATAAAAAGACGAGGCTTCTTGGCTTGGAAGGCAGTCGACCACTGGATGAAGGAATCCAAAAAAGAACTTGTGAGAGATGCCTGCTGCAACTCCTGGGCCGTTGGTTTGCCAGGTGAAGCTCTGCTGCAGTGCTGAAGCTCCGAATTCACCTAGACTAGAGAAGCCCTGCAAGGACGACTTCTCCCCTTGAGTTGGTGGGACCAATCAACTCCAAAGTAACTCGTCTGGACATCCTCTTGGAGCTGGCTGTACTTCCACTGCTGCTGGAACCGAAGTGCCAGGGAGAGGAACACCAAACGGAGTGCGTCACTTTGAAGTCGGACCCAAGCTTGTGGAAGATCCTCCGGACTCCCAGTAAGCAGGATGGAGCAAGCCTGGGCCACCTCAACAGAGTACTGTACCCCAAATGTGAGGAAAGTCTGGAGTGGTATCTGAGAGTCAGCAGTGGTGCTATTTGCTGAGACACGAGGAGTTGAAACTGTAGTGTCACTGACTAGAAGTGTCCTTTTCTGCCGCTGACCGTCCCATTGCAGTGTAGGAGTCCTCGGACGTCCCCCCCTCTTATCCCCACGACCGAGGCCCAGGAACAGGATCTACAGAGCTGCACAGGAACAGAAGACTGCTGGAACCATTTCCTCTAACCAAAAGGTACTATAACGTTTGAGAGGACTTAACTCGTCGTCGTAGCCTTACTTGATCTCTGTTGAGACTTGTATTGGTTGCTTCTGTAGCGTTGCTTGCATCTTCTACCTCTCAAGCCTCCCAGCTTGTGACCATACATTGATTTTTTTTTTCTACAAAGACTTCTAAAACGTTGTGCAAGACTTTCACCTACCTGCAAGAAATGCTTCAGCTCGCCTAGACTTTTGCCCAACTGACATTGACTGACTTGGCTCCCTGAATGACTCTTCACTCCTCTGCTTTTGTTTTACCTTCCCTCCAGGAAAGGGTTAATTTACTTTGCATTGGAGGGTTAAAAAGCACTTACCTGCTTCAGGATATTTGTGTGATCTCTTGTTTTATTCTGAAATCTCTTTACTTTAACACTCATCTCAGTATTGCTCCAAATGTACCAGTGATCTATTCATGTCCACAGTGTCCTGAGGGTGTAGGAAGTATCAGTGTATTTGTGTGTTACTATTATATTGCCCCTTTCTGAAGAAGGCTTATTCAAACTGTTAAATTAATAATTGTTTAATCAAGAAACCTTGAGTATAAGTGTTTATTTGGATACTTGTCACCTTGAATCGCTGTAACGACCCCTCTTGAGATCAGCCTGGCTGCTCAGCCACACTATCAACCTGTGTAGTACAGATTTGTACCAAAGGTTGGGTTCCTATTACCAGAAGGTGAAGGTTGTTGTAGTGCACCCATAGGGTACTGCTCCAAATCCTGCCTAGCGGAGACCAAACGCCATGCGCCATCTGATTAGGATGGTGAGGCCCCCACCCCATCGGAGATGCGTCCGCAGTGAGAGTGGTTTCTGCTGCGGGGATGGTAAAGGTTTTCACCTGCAAGAGGTTTTCCCTTGACCACCACTGCAGAACGAGAGCTGCCGAGACAACCACTAGATCGTCCCACTGTCTGCTAGCCAGGAACCGAAGTCTTCAGCTGCATCCTTTTCTTCTTTAGTAAGGTACTGTAAAGCTAGCCTAAGAGAACTTGCCTCTTACTGTGGAAGTGCTTGAAACTTCTGCAACTCACAAGTCTAATCAGCTTGTGGCCCTACATTTGGTTCTTTTTATCAAAGACTCCTAAGAACTTGTGCAAAGACTTTTCCATTTACTTACCCAAGTGCTGCGTCCTGTACAAAGCTTTTTGCCTATTGACTCTGGCTTAGCCTATTGAATTTAATGACTCTTCTAAATGCTATCTGAAAGTAATTGCCCTGCTTATGAATATTTGTAATTACCTGTGTTCTAATAACTTTTTTTCCTTTTACAAACTATTGAGTATTCTGAATGGCAACAGTAAGGTATTAATGTCCCCAGCACCCTTGTTACCGAAGTCACCTGTGGGTGTATGTTGTGTCTGTGGTGCATCCCAAAAGGGCCTTGTCTGATCTAGAAACTGTGTACTGTATTGAAGTATATTGTGTTACTATTCTACCTCTCCCTTCTGAAGAAGACTTTATAACTGACTGCTAAATGATTAATTGTTCATGCAAGAAACCTTGAGTGTCGAGTTTATTTGAATGCCTGTAACTGTGTGCACTACAGCTCACATTCCCCCTCTTGAGATCAGCCTGGCTGCTCAACATGCTACCAAAACTGTGTAGTACAAGCTTATAACAAAGGTTGAGTTGCTATACCTGTAGTCCTAGTTGTTTGTAGTGTTCCCAGACGGTACTGTATACAGACTTTGCCTAACAGTTGGTAGTTCCAAGGCACGGACCTGCTGCCCTACTTGAAGATTGGAATAACTTGGGCTGTACTCCAAGAGGGGGATGCAGATCCCAGTGGTCAAAATGTCTTTTAAATTCATAGTAGAGGAGATTAGTCCACAAATTTTTGTCTGACTTGAAAGTGTCCGTGAGACCATTAGGTCCTGCTGCATGCAACCTTTTACACTTCAGAATCAGTTCCCTGATTACATCGATCTCCAAAATAAGCTCCCAGGTATCCCTGGAATCATACACAGATTAATCATATAAATCCTCCCCACTGAGGGTCGGTTTAGGCCCAAACCTTTCACCATAGAATGCTAACCATTCTTTTTCTGAGATCAGATTCAGTTGTGAAATGGCATAAGTGGAATCTTGGCCATACACTATTGTCCAGAAGGCGCCCAGATTAGCATCTGCTGCATAGTTTCTGCGTCTCGCTGTAGAATTCGATATTTAATAGCTTTACAGAGAATTTTATATTTTTGTCTAATCAGTCTAACCATGTTGGTCTGAAGGGCCTCATTAGTTTCTAATTGTTTTAGTTCTTCTAATGACGTTTCTCATAAGGGTTTTAGCCAGGGCCAGTTCTTGATTATAGCAATGGGTATGCTGATGTTTCGATATAATTATATTAGGGCGTGAAGCAATGTCCCTAATCGCGTGGGTGATCAGGGGCATGGTCCCAAAGACATGAAAGTTATTTAACTTCCATTCCAAGGTGGATTTTTTTCAATTGGGCCCTCACATTTTGATTTAGGGCATCAATGTTTTTGGGAGTCCATCTACCAGCATTACCCACGTTATTAACTGAAACCTGTAGGTGAGAAACGTGTCTCCTAGTGACAGTTAACAGATTAAAGTGGGCAGTTAGTATAGCATGGTCTCTCCAATCGTTATAGGCGACCATGAACGCAGTGCATCTTTTCCCTAGGAAATCATCAGGAAATATATAATCCAACAAGGAGGAGCTGAGACCATGCTGCCAGTTGTGTCAAGCCGATTCCCCCGATTGTTTTTGTCAGAACCCACCAGAGACAAGAGACCCAAATTGCCCAAACCCACATACCAATCTATAACTAGTTGTTTTTTATGAGATATACCTGCCAGATTCAACTCCATTTTGCAGTTCCCATTGGGGGGGGGGTTGAGGGGGGTATTCAAATTGGCAATCTGCATTCGGATCTCCTTTAACTAGGATTAAACCTTTCACATTTTCAAAGGCCCATGCAGTTCTTGCTCGGCAAACCAATTCTACAAATACATCCAGTGCTGACATTCCACTGTGCCAATAGGTGTTTATAAGTAACCTCGGGGCACCATCACCAGTTACTAAATCCACTCCCAACGCTCCAGAGGGCAAGCCCAGTAGAACAGTTCCTCCAAAACCCAAACCATTTGCTACAGCCGTCAAGAGACCCCCCCACCCCTCCCCGATAGCCTGCGGCCCGTTCCCCAGGTGGCCCCCTGATCATAGATCCAATAACCATCCAAGCAAGGGGTGAGGGTCATCCAGGTCTCCTGGAGACACACATTGGCTTCTCTCAATTCTTGCAGACCAGCAGGATTACGGAATAAATGTTGATTTCCTCTAGTGTTCCAAGATTTAAAAATTAGATTGATCTTAGAAGAGGCCTCTGTGGGTTGAGAAGCCTGCTTATGGCACAAGTGTTTGCCACAAGGTTGAGATAATTGTGGCCCAATCGATATCAGTACCCTGGTTCTTTGCCAAATTACTTATTGGTGCCCGCCCCTCTTTGCCCATTAAGAGACCAGGAGAGGCATTCACCTTTTGTGGAGCATATAAGGGTTCAGAAGTCGAGACTCCAGGGTGATCTCGATTCGATGTCAAAGCCCCGGTTCATTAATTGGCCAGTCTGAGAGAGAATAAGTTCCTTAACTAAGGGAGACTCCAAATGTAGGATTCTTCTGTCTCAAAATTCTCTTTTCGGAAAGGCCACCCTGGCAATATCCTTAAAGGTAATCGGGGCAAGTGCTGGAATTTCTGCAAAAATTGTTAAAATGTTGGTTCTATTCAGACCAATCGGTTCTGCCAAACTTAACAAACTCTTAATGGACATTAGGGCAGAGGGTTTACATAGTTCTTGGGAGAGGCATTGTACACTGTTGCCCTCTAGAAAGGTTTTTTTCAGAAGGACATTGGGCCCCAGTTTGGGCAGTGTTCTTGCATTTAAGACTATACACACTTGCAGGTGTATGGAGCCGATCAACCAGATCTTATTCCTGTAGATGAAGAAGGGTAGAAGGTTGACTGAGGAATATTCTCTTTGCAAAATTTCCCCCACCCTACTCCACTTTCAGAGTGGGGATTCACCCCTACAGGAGGAGGGTGTTTAGTGAAGGAGGATGAGCAACCTTGAGGAGGTCCCCATATTGAAGGAGGGATTGACAAGCCACAGCTTGTCAGGTGTGGCACCAATTGGTCATTTCTCTGTCCTAACTTACCCATAACTGGGGGCAGGAGTCGCTCCATTAGTAGATTTGGCTCCACAATGTTAGTTTTTCTTGGGCCACATCCCCATTCAGCCAGCAGAGACTCAGTTAAAGCGAGCCCAATTAAACGCTGATTGAGCTGGGGGTCAGAAGTAGAATCATTATTTATACCCACATCACTCTTCTTGGCCCCCATCGGAGGGCCATTAGCCCCAGAAGCATTGTTTGACAGAATGGAATCAGTTTGCATTATTGAATCAACCTGCAAAGTTTTTTTTTTTTGGGGGAGCACAGGGGTATTTGGCCCGATTTCAGGGATGGCCACCAAATTAGGTCTATACAAGAAGTTACGAGGGATTTTGGTACTTCTACCGCGTAAACGTTTTATTAGACACTTGCACTTAGGTAATATTTACTTTTAGAGGGTACCTTTTTGGGAGCAGGGCCCGCATTTACACAGCTCTCCACAATCAAGCAGCACTCCACCCCAACAATATCCAATTTCACAGCAGCCGGCTCGGCCTTCAGACCATTGTTGCAGAGGAGGAAAGAGGAGGGGACATTTGAATCACATGCAACAGCCCCCCCTTTTTGGTTGGTATTCATGGCACCTCCTGCCAACGGACCAGTCGGTTTTACACTGTCAGAAATTTCGATTATCTCCTGTGTGGGGTCAGTACCGACAGAATTAACCTGGAGAGGTCTAACTTCCCACTGCCCCACCCACACTTAAAATTCTGAGGTTCAGCTCTGAGCTAATACAGTTCAGTTTGGAGTTATCTCAGCCAATAATTCAGTTCCAATACAATCAGTCTTATCATTGACTTCTGCCAGTAATCTTTGTGAATTTTTCAATTCGTCCCATATGTTGTCGTACAGATCCACAAGCGAGCGAAGGACCACATTCAGGGCTGACACAGTAGGATGGGTTAATCTAATCCTTTCGTCAAGCTCCTTCAGTGTGTGGTGCAACCTTTGGAAGGCCCCTTCATCCTATGACACCACAGGGCTCTTATTCGCCTACATGCATCATTATGTTTGTTACTATCCTCCTCATTGGCATCTGTAATGTTGGTTAGGGCAGTTGGAGAATCTTGAATTGAGGCACCACACTTTCCAAGTTTTCAGTGTGGAATTCCATAGCATTAGCACATTCAATTATGCTGATATCCGTAATTTCGGTCTGCCTTCCAAAGAAGCCCCGAGACGACCTAGCAGAATGGTCCAGCATGGCATTCCCCCTAAAAACCTTTGGGAGTTTAATTTCAGTACTGGTTGAGGCCGATTTAAAGATATAAGGGTCCATATACCTTTGCCCCGCGATCGGCTTGATAGCTCTCTGACCCTTTGGGGTATTTAAAGGGACATTTTCTTGAGGAGTTGCCAATTTTTTAGAGATGAGTAAGCCTTCAGATGTGTGGATGGTCGCCTTATGAATAAGAACCGGGTTAAACTGATCATCATGCTTGAGGATTAATTGAGAGACCAGTGTGCCACTGACAGGGTGGTTGTCCTCTTCACCCTCGTCAAGTAACCCCATGGGGCCAGGAGGGGTAAGAGATAGTAAAGAGATTGAGGAACAAATCGCAGGCTGAACAAGTATAGAGGATCTCGATTTGATCTGGTCAGGTAATGTTGTCTTTATGCGTAGGGGAGCCGCTATTGAGCAGCTAGGTAGTATGGTAGACCCCATTTGACTCTAAAGACCGGCAAGCATGCTTGCCAGAACAGATCTTGTATATTCAGTAGATATTCAGATCAAAGGGAACAAGACCCTGCAGTCTCTGAATACGAACAGGTAGATGGAACAAACCCTGCCCGGCAGATTCTCAAATCAGAGAGGCCCCTCAACAGTAAAGTCCCTCAAGCTATGTAAAGTATGTTGTTGCCACCCGCGAACTTCAATATGAAAGGGTATCACTTCATATTATCCCCACCAAAAATATCGCTGTATATATGGTCTTCGAATGGCTTGTACTCCCACGTATTCCTCACCTTAGATATCTTGTCTCCCCGCTTTGCTGCTTCGGAAAAAAATGTTCCCCAGATGGCGCTGTGTTCGAGGCTGCAGAGTCGTAGTCCCTCAAGGGCTGCCGTCGAGCATCGACCTTATCCACTGTATAAAGGGCTCGAGCCGCGCACGTTACCTCAGTTCCGTTTTTCCGAGCACTGCTTCGTGTCACAGAACGGCGCATCAGGTTTTTTTCTCGACTATGTCCTTGTCATCTACTCCAACCACACCTAAGACTGGTTTAAAAAAATATCTGCAGTGTGGTAGGAAAATGTCAATTACCGACCCCCATCGAAATTGCCTTTGGTGTCTCAGCCCCAACCATCGGGTTGACAAATGTGGTTCCTGTTAGGCCATGTCCAATAAGGCTCTTAGGGAACGGAAAGGTAAGCTGGCGGTGTCCTCGTCTTCGTCCAAGAAGTAAAAAAAGTGACTTTACAGGTCTTCCTCCTCGTCTGAGAGAAGGGTGACTTATCCTTCAAGCACGATTCCCCTGAAAAATGGGAGTCCTTTAGGGCTTTGATGCTTAAAATCTTTGCGAAAGCGGCCCAGACCCCCCTAAAAAGATGCATGGAGATCATGCCCCTGCCCACTCCAAAAGTGACAGAGGGAGATCAAAGACCAGGCACGCGAGATCCGACAGTCGAGGGTGTCATCAGGGGAAAGTTCTGACACCTCATGTAAAGGCAAAACCATCTGTGCATAAACCAGGGGTAGCGGAATCGATGTCTAAGTCAAAATCCGACCCGACACTGTCCACGACGATAACATTGAAGCCGCCAATGAAAATAGTGTTGATACCATCGACGGTGTCGAAGCCTACTTCGACGGACTCAAGCCTCCTTCGAAGACGTTGAAACCAGCGTCCATACCCTCGACGCCTTTATCGAAGCATTCTTTAATACCGATGCCAAAGTCGACGCCTTTGTCCAAGACTAAGTCGGTGCCATCCCCTCTACCAGAAAAGGCTTTCCAGCCTCAACCCAGGCTGGAATTTTTCAAATCTGACATCTATTTTTGAAGAGCAGTCCTCTGGAGAGGATGTAACTTCAGGTGGGGTTAGATTTGGAGCCAGGGAGGTTCCTTAAGAGTTGGTAGACCCGAATACCAAGATGACAGATCTTTGATTGTCTTCAAAATGTCAGTGGCCTAGACACTTCCCCTGAAGTGGAATTTGGGAAACCAGACCCTACAGATCATGCAGATCCCGGGTAACGGAACCTCATGGGAAGGGTCATTGATTTCATGAGTTGGAAAGCCGCTTCCCCAAGTTTCGACCATAATGATATGACTGATATCCTGACTGAGGGACCTCAAAGATCCTGTCCCCCCCCTTCCCATAAGGCACTGCAAAGAAGGGTGATGGCAAATTGGTATACCCCTGATTCGGTTTCGGCAGTAAATAAAAATTTGTGGCAAAATAAAGACCATCTTCATTGATCCCAAATATCTATCTAAACATCCCTCTCCTGAAAGTTAAGTGGTACAAGCTGCAACCTCCACTAAACAATCGGCATACCCTTTAATACCACCAGATGGGGATGATAAAAAGGTTGATGCTTGGGCCCGGAAAGTCTTTTCTTCGGGCAGCATAGCCCTTAAATCGACTAATGTAACTTGCACTTTGGCAAGATTTACATACACCCTGTGGGACTGTATGACATCAGCGGCTGATCACATCCCGGATAGTGAGGATCGGGATGGTTTCCTGGTGATAGTGAAAGATGGGAAAGAGGCTACGGAGGAATGCCTCCAGTCAGGACTGGAGACTGCTGATAGTGTAAGCAGGTCCATGGTATCTAGCACGGTCCTGCAGATTTGCATGGCTGAGAAAATCTGGCTTTGCACCTGATTTGCAGTCCAGATTACTCAATATGCCCTTTGACGGCTTGAGGTTGTTTGGCAGCAAGGTGGACGAGAGCTTGGAGAAGCTGCAGACCTCGAGCGGCAGCAAAATCACTTGGCATCTCTGTAAGACAGCCTCAACAACACTCGTACGCAGGGTCATCTTCGTGAAGGAGTCGTCCCTTTCGTTTCTACTCCTCTTTTGGAAGAGGGAGGGGGCAGGCCAGTCAAAGAGGCCAAAAGAGAAAACCCTTTTGTGGTGGAAAGGGGAGAGGTGCTAGATCAGCCCTAGCAGCGGCTAATGCCTCCTCAGCCACTGCTGCAGCTGTTGCAAAGCCACTTTGAGGTCTTCACCCACAAGACCCCGGTGGGAGGCAGAATCACTCGGTATCTGAATGAATGGCAGGGCATTACGTCAGATGCCTGGACGCTAGGGATAGTGACCCATAGTTGCTGCCTTCCTTTTCATCAAAGACCTCAAGGTCGTCCACCGGGAGCCAACTCTGCAGAAATTCCAGACCTGCTCCTTGTGCAGGAGATTCCAACCCTGCTAGAGAAGGGTGCAATAGAACATGTACCTGTAGCGGAATGGAACAAGGGTTGGTACTCCCCTTATTTTCTCATCCCCAAAAAGGACAGGGTATTGAGACCCATCTTGGACTTAAGAAATTTGAACAAATTCCTCAGGAAGGGCAAGTTCAAGATGGTGACCCTTTCTCAGATCCTTCAGGCTCTTCAGCTTCAGGACTGGCTGGTTTCATTTGTCCTTCAGGATGCGTACTTTCATGTGCCAATCCATCTCAAGCACAGAAAGTACCTGAGGTTCGCGGTTGGCGGTTCTCACTATCGGTTTCGGGTTCTGCCATTTGGGCTGACCTCCGCCCCAAGGGTTTTCACCAAGCTGATGGCGGTAGTGGCAGCAAGTCTCAGTGGAGGGGGGATTCACGTCTACCGTTTCCTGGACGATTGGCTAATCGGGGCAAGTTCACCCGAATGAGCCCAGGAACATCTGGCCATGACCTGCCACTTCTTACACAGACTGGGCTTCTCCCTCAATTACAAGAAGTCACAAATGATTCCAAGCCAAAGAATCCAATTCATCGGAGCTGTCCTGGATACTTCCTCAGGGAAAGCCTCGCCTCCCTAGGAGAGAGCTCACCACATTCGGCAGATGGTAACAAAGTTTCAAAATGCCCAACATCTGCTGGCATTCGATTTTCTAAGGTTGCTAGGCCTCATGGCATCCCGCTTTTCCCTGTTGCCAGAGACCATATTGAGCATGAGATCCCTTCAATGGGCCCTCAGGACTCAATGGTCCCAATTTTCAGGGGAGATGTCAGATTTTCTGCGAGTCCCGGCCGAAGTGGCTCAAGTTCTTCTATGTTGGGCTTGCAAGGAAAATATCCTCAAGGGAGAACCTTTTTGGCAACCATGGCCAGAGATAACAGTAGTGACGGGCGCCTCACTCACGGGGTGGTGAGCCCACACCAACGATCTGACAATCAGTGTTCGTTGGTCTCCATCGGAGTCCAAACTGCACATCAACCTTTTGGAGCTGAGGGCAATCGGACTAGCACTGAAGGCCTTTCTGCCTTCTGTACAGGGAAAGAATGTCCCGATAATGACGGACAACACAGTGGCCATGTACTACCTCAACAGGAGAGGGGGTGTAGGATCACTACCACTATGCAGAGAGGCAATGCAGCTCTGGTTGTGGGCAATGCAAGAAGGAATCTCTATCGGCAGTTCACCTAGCCGGAGAGCAGAACACGGCAGTGGACGCTCTGAGGAGGCAGAGCACAGTCTCTCACGAGTGGGAACTAGCTCAGGAAGTCCTTCAAGAGATCTTCGCCCTTTGGGGAACCCCTCCAGTGGATCTGTTCATGACCAGTGTCAACAGGAAATGCGAACTGTACGGCTCAAGGGAATTTCCCCCAAGAGGAGCTCTAGGGGACGCGTTTGTGGTGGACTGGGTATTGCCGCTCCTATAAGAGTTTCTTCCAGTCCCTGTGAGTCCTAATGTAATCAGAAGGTTGAGATAGTTCAGGAAAGCCATGATCCTAATTGCCCCAGATTGGGCCAGGAGGACGTGGTACCCTGACCTTCTGGACATGTCCTTCTGCCCTCCAATACATCTTCCACAAAGAGAGGATCTTCTTTTGCAAGAAGGTGGTCGGGTTCTCCATCCAGAGGTCATGACACTCAGCCTTCACGCATGGTTTCTGAGAGGCTGGAATATAACGATTGGGACCTCCCGGAGGACGTAATGGAAATTTTGCTTTCGGACAGACGGCCAGCAACAAAATCATTGTATCGGTGTTGTTGGAACAAGTTCAGTAACTGGTGCAGGGATAAGAATGTGGATCCATTTTTATGTAATACTACTACAGTACTTTCTTTGCTCTCACACTTAGCCAATTTGGGGCTCCAAGTCGTTACTATAAAAGTATATTTGGCAGCGCTATCTATCTTTAAGCACTCCTCGGAAGAGGTGTCATATTTTAAAATGCCCTTGGTCATTCAATTCTTGAAAGGGCTGACAAATGTGTACCCTCCGACACCTTTTCAGGTGCCCATCTGGGATTTGAATTTAGTCTGAACATTTCTTGTGCGCCCCTTTCGAACCTTTGCATTCTTGCCCATTACGACTTCTCACGCCTAAAAACAATTTTGTTAGTGGCTATAACGTCAGCCCGCAGGGTGAGCGAGTTGCAGGCCCTCAAGCCTCCTCACACCATTTTCCATAGGGGCAAAGTTATTCTAAAAGTCAAACCATCCTTCTTGCCTAAAATAGTCTCTCTTTACCATCTGTCACAGAAAATCACTTTACCTTCTTTTTACCCTCCTCCACATGCTAGTAAGGAAGAGGAAAGATTGCACAGGTTGGACCCCAAAAAAGGCTCTGTTTCTATATTTCTAGACTGGCAAATTTCCGACAATGTGACAAACTATTTGTTGGGTATACTGGACACAAATTGGGCCTTGCAGTGTCTAAGCAAACTCTATCCAGATGGATAATTCTAGCAATCTCGGAGTGCTATATTGGCTGGGAAAGAGCTTCCAGAGGGGTTAAGGGCTCATTCAGCCAGGGGCATGGCAACTTCCACGGCTCTGCAGAGGGGTGGCCCGGTGCAGGATATTTGTGCGGCAGCCACCTGGTCATCAATGCACACTTTTGTGAAGCATTACTGCTTGGACTCTACATCATATCAGTCCATGATTGAAATTTGTGGGTACTCCCTCCTCCAAATTCTTACTGCTTTGGGAGCCTATCTAAGAAGAATGAATACGTGGGAGGACACAATCCATTCGAAGAACAAGTTACTTACCAACTGTACGTCCTTTCGATTGGATGTTCCTCCCATGTATTCCTCATAGAACCTCCCAACCGACCCCTCTGTACAGTTTACGCCAGTTGCACTAGAACTTCCTTAAAAGCCTGAGGACTTAAAAGCCTGATCAACTGATGCGACCGTGAATACTGTAAAAATAGAACTGGGGTAATAATAATTTCGCATTTATATAGTGCTACGAAACCTCAGGTATCTGACCGCTGCTTATACCCACGGGGTGTGGTGCTCATTATCGACCTCGGAAGGATGAAAGGCTGAGTTTGGCCCTGCCGGAATTCGAACCTGCGTTGGCAGGCTCTGCACGATGTCAAAGCGAGCGCTCTACTCGCTGTGCCACTTGACCGGCTCGTAACGGGCGCGGCTCAAGCCCTTTATACAATGGATGACGTCGACACACTCTGGTGAGCAAGAACACAGCGCCCTCTGGTGAAATTTTTTTTCCGAAGCAGCAAAGCTGGGAGACAAGATATCTAAGATGAGGAATACATGGGAGGAACATCCAATCGAAAGAACGTTACAGTTGTTAAGTAACTTGTTAGTCTGGAACGGCCATAGGCAATATTTTTGGAGGGGATAACTTTTGGGTTTTTTGGGAGCTCATTTAAAAATGCAGGGGTTGCGGGGATATTATAGAGCGATATTTTGGCGGAGATGTTAACGCATGGAACCTATGAAAGTTATTCAATGTCCGGTGTAAGAAACACAGCGTGGTTCATAGAGGAATCCAACCTCCGCGATCAGCCGCCATTTTTCATGTGCACACAATGTTTACATAAGAATAAAAAGCAGTGTCTGTTCGTTGCTTGAGGGAACAGGTGTCTGCTGGGGGGGAGGGGGTGAGTAGGGTAGGGCTTACGTATAGTACACCAAGCCGCTTGAAGGTCTTTCTCTCGAATTGTGGGAGCAGCCTACGCCTCACCCCCGCGGAACACTCTAAAACAATTTCTGCTATTCTTTCGCGAAGGGCGGGCTATTTAAAGACCCGCATGTTTGTAGATCCAGGAGGTTAAAGGAGACGTGTTCTCTAAGGATTCCAGGCAGCAGTAGCAGACTTTCCCGCAGGCACCGTGAAACACTTTCCGCTACACTTTCGCCTGTTGGAATTGCTAGCATTGTTCAAGGCCCTGAAGGCTTTTCAGAGACACCTACAGGGGAAGACAGTCCTGGTCCTCACGGGCAGCACCACAGCCATGTATTACCTGAACATGCAAGGGGGCACGCACTCTCCAGGGCTATCCAAACTGTCTCCGAACATATCGAAATGGGCTCTCGGACACAAGATGTTCCTCCTGTCACAATACGTTCCAGGAGAACTCAATCTTCTGGCAGATGTACTCAGCAGAGACTTTCCACTACCCGTAGAGTAAGAGTGGCAATTGCACAAAGACATTGTTCTCAACGTTTTTGCAGATTGGGGCCTCCCAGAGATCGACTTGTTCATAACTCTGGAGAATGCACAATGCCCCGATTACGCCTCCAGGTACCCCCAGAACCGCTCCTAGGGGAACGGTTTCTGGATAATGAAATGGTCAGGGAAATTTGTTCGCTCCCGAGGTCATAGAGTTTGGACGCCTCCAACTTCCTCAAAGATGCAGGGACATACTTAAGAAGCACGAAAGTCTAACACCAGACATTGTTACTGGTAAGATAGCTCAGTGGGTTGAGCGCTCGCTGATGCAATACTGGCAAGGCCAACTCAGCCTTTCATGCTTCCAAGGTCGATAAATGAGTACCAATTTCGGTTGGGTGATATTGTATGTAAATATGTGCTCTGTAAAGCGCTTTGGATTAAGGCGCTATATAAATAACACTTCATCATTTACAAATGGCAAAGCTTCATCTGGTGCAATTCCAAGAGCATCAATCCCATTGACTGCTCACCAACATATATTGTCTTGTACCCGACTCGCCTACTAGACTTGGGTCTAGTTTTCAATTCTCTAAAAGTCCACTTAGCTGCACTATCCACTTACACCACCTGTCAGAAAAAGGTTTTGTGGTGGAAAATTCCAGTGATCAAGGCTTTTATGGAAGGGGTTAAAAGACTTGATCCCCCCCGGCCCCTATTTCCAACCCAGCTCCCAGATTGGACCTGAATGTTGTACTTAGTAGACTAATAGGTCTTCCCTTTGAACCTATGCATAAGGCTAGCCTTAAAGCACTCACTTATAATACTGCCTTCCTGGTGGCAGTCGCTTCAATAAGGGGAGTTAGTTAACTGCAGGTCCTTCTAGTTCAAGACCCATTTGTCACGATAATCAAAGATGAGGTGCTCCTGCGCACTCACCCACGATTTGTGCCTACATTTATTTCTACGTTCCATGTGAACCAATCAATAGAACTACCCACCTTTTTCCAGAACCCCATGCAGAAAGAAGCCTCTGCACACTTGAGGAGAGAGGTGATATATTATCTGGAAAAGACTAAATCACTAAGAAAAACAAACAGTTTTTCGTTTCAGTGGCGGCTGATAGAGAAGGGGTCCCTGTCTCTAAATCAGCCATCTCAAAGTGGATCGTAAACTGCATCACACTGTGCTACACTCTTGCCAAGAGAGCTGCCCTTCAACCTTAGAGCACACGCTACTCGGGGCACTGGGGCTTCCATAGCATTAATTACAAATGTTCCTCTTGTGTCCATTTATAAAGTACCAACCTGGAGTTCTGTGCACAACTTTACGCAGCACTACTGTCTAGATACTCGCTCTAGGTCTGACTCCCAGCTGGGACAAGCAGTGCTAAGACATCTTTTCTACTGTTCCTTCATACAGCCCACCTCCATCTCTGGGTACTGCTCGCTAGTCTGTGCACAGCATGCGACTCTAAGCAGATTAACAAGCATCAGAAGACATGCATTACTTACCGTAATAGCATTTCTGATGATTGTATCTGCTTAGATTCACATGCGCCCACCCTTCCTCCCTTCTTGGAGTAGAAGGAACATAGACATCTTACACCTCTCTCTCTGTACTCTCTCAACAGTCATAAGGCTCCCTCACGGCAGGAAAAACACAATCGGAGGGACCTCGACGCGTGAGGGATTTTGGATACACTACACATCACATTACGGATAGTGATACAGGCACGCCCATGTCAATGTCGCCTGTTGGTCCTCGAAAGAAAGATGCAATAATCTGCGATTACCACTAGATGTCTGACTATATGCACAGCATGTGCATCTAAGCATATAAAATCATTAGAAATGCTGTTACGGTAAGTAATGCATGTCCTCTGTTTGAATGGTGTTCTCCCTCCACCCCCTTCTAAAAAGTAATGAGTGGTGGTACTTTTTTATTGCTAAACCGAATGAGTGTAAAAGCTTACCAATAGGGTTTAACTACCGTCAAATAACAGATTGTCATTCTTAAGGTGTATTATTGGGTTTTGCTTTCCCTGGTCAGCTTTGGGGCATTTCTAAAACGGTCTTGTTGTTACCTGTCTTTGAGTTGCTTATAGCCTCTCTAAAAAGTATGAGTTCTCACTTACCTTTGAATTGCTGAATGCCATTCGGAACCGTATAATAGTTTCCTTACTCACCTCGAAATGCATTGTCTTTTGGTAGGTAAGAATTGGTGTAGTAACCCTGTGGGAGACTACACAACACTTGTCCTCTTGCTGTTAGGTAACCCACCTTTTGGTAGAGGCCTGTACTAAACAAGTTGGTAGTGTGACTGAGTAGCCAGGCTTAACTCAAGAGGAGTAAATGTGAGCTGTAGCAATGAAATTCGCAAATAAAAGTAGCTAAGTAAGACACTCAAGGTTTTTGTTATGAATATTTAACAGTAGTTTTTAAATGAGCATTCTTTCAAAAGGACAATGTCGGTTACAGTGAAATGTACTTAAAAATACATTTCCAGAATCAACACAAAGCTAGTAGATACTCGTTGAAGATGCTTCTTACACACTTCCTACACCCTGAGGTGACTTCACTAACTAGGACAGTAATGGAAATTATATATCACTAGTACACTTTGTAGATTTTGAGGTTTTTAGAAAGGAAAGGTTAAGGGACGGAAAAAGTTTAAACAGGTTCTCGGAGCATGTGAGCACTTAAATATTCAAACCAAAGTCTAGACGAGAACCTCTTCCCATCAATAATAGTTTAAAACGGTTTTGTACGATCGGCCCAAAAAAAGGTCAGACCGCGCAAAACGACCGAAAAATGCTACCACCAAAGGTTTGAACACCAAAAGTTTGAACCTTTTGGTGCAGCTTTGCAGCTAAGTAAAAAAAAAAAAGACTGCAGGAGTGTCCCCTGCAACACCCCGCTCACTATACTGTGTGGCATAGTGAGCGGGGTGTTGCAGGGGACACCCCTGTAGCACACCCACAAAAAAAATGGAAAGAAAACAGGGGCTGCAGGGATGTCCCCTGCAACCCCCGCTCACTATACTTCATAGTATAGTGAGCGGGGGTTGCGGGGGAAACACCTGCAGACCCAGTAGTATGTAAGTGTGTTCGCATGAGAAAGGTGCAAACCTTTGGTAGTTCGCACCTTTCTCATGCGAACATTCCGGCCGTGGCAAAATCAGCTCCGGTCGGATCACTTCGAATAGTTTAAAACCAAGTTATCACCTCTGAGGGACAGTAGATATCAAAGTCAAATGAACTAGAAGAGTCTGCAGGGAGCCAGGACAGTCAGTCAATTGGAGCACAATCTATGGAGCTGAAGCACTTCTTAGATGGCAAAGTCTTGCACAAAGTTAGGGAGTTTGTTGAAGAAAAGTCCCTGTAGGGTACAAGTTGTTACACTTGTGAAGGGTAGAGCTGAAATCAACTGTAGCAAGGTAGGTACTGCAAGTCGCAGCTGAGAAGAGCAAAGCTAAAGACACTGAGGCAAGTACCCCAATTCAGAACAGTACCTTTGGTTAGAAGAGTGGTCCAGCTGACTTCTGTCTGGTTACAGCGATGCAGGTCCTGGGCCTCCGTCATGGGAACAAGAGGGAGGATGTCTGGAGGGCTCCTGCTGCAGCAATTCGGTCGGCAACAGCTGCGTGCTCTTTTCAGATCAGCGGCACTTTGCGATTTCTGCGCTCTGTAAACAGCACCACCGTGGAGTGGATCTTGGACATCGGTTGGGCTTCCTTCATGCCTCGAGTCCTGCACTCTGGTGAGGGGACTGGAGCTCTGGTCGTCCTGCTTCTGGAGGATCCTGGGGAGATTCCTGGAGCTTCTGGCCGGATTACAGACGTTGCACTAGACTATGGATTTCTCCACCCCTGGCACTCTGTTCCTGCAGCAGCAAAGAAGTACAGCCAGTTGGGGGAAGGTGGTCCAGTGGAGTTGGTCTCAGGGTTAGTTGGTCCTACTTACCCAAGGGAAGAAGACTTCCCTTCCGGAGCTTCTTGTCGATCAGAAAAAGGGGTTTCAGCACAGCAGAAGGGCTTCACCGGGCCATTCAAAGGTCCAGGAGGATGCAGCAAGCTTTGTTCACCGTTTCTTCGCCAGGTTGTTCTTCCCAGTGGTCAACGCTGTCTCCCGTATCAAAACCCACACCTTTTCATCCGGTTTCTCCCATTCATGCGCAGCCTAGCTGTCACTCAAACAGCAGTGTGGCTGTCTGTAAGGGAGAATTATCAGAAATGTGCTAATTCCCTCCACCTTAGAGACCCCCAGCAACTTTGCTGGATTTTGAGGAATGGATTTTTGTTAACCTGGAGAGAGTAAGACACTTTTTCCCTTTCTCTCATGCATTTTAATGTGATTTTGGACTGTTTCTTTTGGTTGTGGAGTCTGACAACCTCCATAGGCATCATCTTTTACATTGTGGCACGTCACACAGCACCTTCAGTGCAGTGGCACCGGGATGTCTTTCAGATTTACCAAAGGTTTCAATACCTTCTCTTGGATAAACTACTGTTTCCAAGAGCAGTAAAGTGAAATTGACTTTACTTACATTTGTAACTTTCTAGACCCAGCACACTATCTTACAATAGGGTGCTGGAGGGGTTACCTAGTATCCCCTTTGTCTAGCTTCTCATGTAACATTTTTTGTTACCCTTTTCCCACTGAATGGCTGGTGGCAGTGGTTTCGTTTTAACTACCGTGGTGTGCAATTACCGCGGGCTGCGTTTGCAGCTGCAGTAAAGCACACAAGGGTGCCATTTTTGTTAAAATGGCCCCCGGTCTTTTTTTCGCCATTTCTTTGTGGAAAGGTCCTTCTTGAGATTTACTCTGCGCGCCAAACCAGGTTTGGTCCACTTGTTGAGTGAAGCCTGCCACTGGCTTCAGGGTGCCTGGGGTAGGCAGGAAGTGAGGGAGGTGCCCAGAACTCCCTGTGCTTAGTCTCCTAGGAGACCCAAATGCACTCTGTGATGATTGGCCAGCTGACTGTCCGGCAATGACAGCCACCCTGCTGGGTGACCGACAGCTGGGCTGGAATGAATGGGAGAGAATGGAATAAAAGGTGAGGCTTTTTGCTTGGAAGGCAGTCGACCACTGGATGAAGGCAACTCGTGGACCGTTGGTTTGCCCGGTGAAGCCCTGCTACTGTGCTGAAACTCCAAATTCGTATCGACAGAGAAGCCCCTGCAAGGACGACTTCTACCTTTTTGAGTTGCTGGGACCAATCAACTCCAAAGTAAGCCACCTGGACATCCATCTCAGAGCTGGTTGAATTTCCACAGAATTGCTGCTGGAAACCGTATAGCCAGGGAGAGGAACACCAGATTGTGTGCCTTGCTTTTAATGTTATGTTATGTTATGTTATTTTGCATTTATATAGCGCCTTATATACCATTGGTATGGTCTGAAGGCGCTGGTGGGTTGAACGCCCTTGGGAACCGAAGTTCGGGTCAGTAGAGAGTCCAAAAAGTGCATGTGCGCACCAGGTATGTGTGCAGCTGGTGTGGAATTCAAGTGGTAGCTGCTTCTTAGCGGTAGATGTGGTGGTTGAGAGATCAGGAGTATGAGTTCGCTCTGGCCGGCTTTATCCAGAACAAGTGTGGCTGCGTTAGGCCTGAGAAGAACGCCTGGCTGGGGGGTGTGAAACCAGCAATGTTTACTTAGAGTGATGTGGAGTGAGCGGGAGATGTAGATATGAGAACAGTTATACCGAATGATGTCATAGTATCTCTGTGTTCTAGTTGAGTGGTGGTGTAAGGGAGAGAGTAAGCGTGGGGTGTGGTTTGATGTATGTTTTAAGATGGCCAAAAGCTCCAGGAAGATGCTCTGGACTCTGAGGAAGCAGGGCTGACCGAGCCTGAGCCCCCTCAACAGAGTGCGGGACCCAGAAGCAAGGAAAGTCCATCTTGACAGCCAGGAACCACGGTGTTGCTCTTTGGGGTAGATGCGAGGAGCTGAAACACTGAAAAGCCACTGATCTGAAGCTTGCGAGTAGTGATCGTCCCATTGCAAAGCAGGAGTCCCCAGAAGTCCTCCCTCTTGTCCCCACGACTGAGGCCCAGGGACCGAGATCTGCAGAGCTGCACAGGAACAGAAGTCACCTGCTGCATGTTTTCTTCAATAAAAAGGTACTGTAAAGTCTGAGAGAACTTACCTCTCACTGTAGAGTTGCTTGCATCTTCTACTACTCAGGTCTAATCAGCTAGTGGCCCTGCACTTGATTCTTCTTTTCTTCAAAGACTTCTAAAACACTGTGCAAAGACTTTCTACTTATCTACAAAGAAGTGCTTCAGCTCATATAGACTTTTGCCTATTGACTTGGGCTTAGCCTTTTTTATTGAATGACTCTTATTGGGGGGGGGGAGATCTGAAAGTATTAGCCTGCTAAAGAATATTTGTGGTCTCTTGTATGTTCTGAGTAATCTTTTCCTTTGAATCATTACTATATGATTCTAAATGCAACAGTGATATATTAATGTCCCCAGCACCCTAGCAATTGAAGTCACCTGTGGGTGTAGGGAGTGTCTGTGGGCCAAGCCAAAAGAGTATCTACTGATTTGGAGAGAGAGGGTATAGTTCATGAAGTGTATTTGAGTGTTACTGTTATATTGCTCCCTTCTGAAGAAGGCTTATTCTAACTGACTGATAAATACATTAATCATTTTTTATTCAAGAAACCTTGAGTCTATAAGTTTATTTGAATACTTGTAATTGTAAATCTCTGTAACTCCACTACAGCTCACATTGACCCCTCTTGAGATAAGCCTGGCTGCTCAACATGTGTTAGGAAGAATTTTCATAAAGGTGCAATTCCTCTACCTTAGAGACTCCCAGCTCTTTTGCTGACATTTTGGACTTTGAACTTTCGATTCTGTTGTTTTTCTGTGTTCATGTTCTTTGATTGAGTTTTAGATAACTCCATTGCCAAGGCTTAAATACCTTCTCTGGGATGAACTACTGTTCCCCAGAGAATGTAAAGTTAAATGGACTGTACTAGTCTTTTTAAATTCATAGACCCAGCACACACTATCTTCCTATAGAGTGCTGGAGTGGTTACTTAGTATCCCCTGTGTCTAAACCCTCTTGTAGCCATCAAAAGCTACCCTTTCCCATTGAAATGGCTGGTGGCAGTCGTTTTATAACTAACTACCATGATTTCTCCCGACAACGAACACCGGTAGCTAAAATATGGCACCTTTTTTCAGGGGAGCTAAACTGTCCCTACAACTCAGTTTGTTACTGTAGTGTATTGGTGTTTAATATTGAGTTGATTTCTACTAGTGAATGTTTTCTAAATGATTGTGTAAATAAATGTTTTGGTATTTCTTTTACCAAGAAACCTTGAGTGTAATTGTCTACTTGAACCACTGTGATTGTGATACTTCTGTGTAACTTCCTTTACTGCTCACATTCCAGCTTGCAATAAGCCTGGCTGCTCAACACGCTACCAAAACTGTGTAGTACAAGTTTATACCAAAGGTTGGGCTTTACTATACCTGTAGTGTTCCCAGACGGTAAGGCATACAAACGTTGCCTAACACTGTCCTAAAAAGACAGCCACCCAATCAGGACAGGTCACATTCAGGCATTCCTAAAGGCAAAGGACAGGCTGCTTTCGGGCACCTCCCTCACTTCCTGCCCTTCCAGACACACTGGAGCCAGAGGCGGGTTTCAGTACTGAAGCCTGCCAAAGGCAAAACTAACAGAGGTTAAATCTGGTTGGGCGTGCAGAGTAAAACCCAAGAAAGACCTTACAAACAGAAAATGCTGAAAAATACCGGGCCATTTTGACAAAATGGTGACCCATGAGTGCTTAACTGCTTCTGAGGATTCAGCCTGCGGTAAAAAAGCACACTGGTAGGAAAATGAAACCACTGCCACCAGCCATTTAAAGTAGTGGGGTAACCTACCATTTTTTACATGAGTAGGTAGGATAAGGGGGTACTAAGTAACCTCCAGGCACTCCACATAAGATGGTGTGTGCGAGACCTACAAAGAGAAAAGTCAAGTAAAGTTAATTTCTTACTTTTCTCTGGAACTGGAGTTCACCCAAGAGAAGGTATTTAAACCTTATGAGAAATGTAAAGGATTTCTCTGACACTGTACTGAAGGTGCTGTGTCGCTATGCAAAACGTAGATGCCTATGGAGTTGGTGAGGCTCCAAAAAAAAGGAAACACATAATCCAAATCAGGTCAAAACACGTAAGAGTGAAAAAAAGGGCTCACACTCCAAGGCTAAAGCCCCTGGTGGTCTCTAAGTTGGGAGGAATTAAGCACTAAAATGAAAATTCTCCTCCAAATCTTTCTCAAACTATAATGGTGGTTTCTTTCCCTGAATTACATTAGCGAATTCTAAAATAGTTATTGAATGTTCATACTTAACATTGAGTAGCCTAAGGCCCCTCCAGAAAGCCAGAAACTATAAGTTGCTTTACTAACTCTAAATTGAGTTCCTGTTAGGGAGAATTCTCTCTTTAGGCTGAATTTCCTAACCTAGTGAGCCCCCCAGCAGCTTTGCTGGATTTCTGGAGTTTGTTTTTTTCTCCTGCCAAGAGTGAGACTCTCTTCCTCCCACTCTTGGACATGATTTATGGTGTTCCTTTGACTGTTGGTGTTTTATGGGCTATGGGGTCCTTTACTCCATAGGGTCTCATGTGTTTTTACTATGGGTGTTACACAGCACCCACCGTGCAGTAACACAGGGGTGTCATAGTGACACCCCACCATAGACTCCATACCCTGGGACTGACTGTCTCCCAGGGCATGTAAAGTCACCATTGGCTTTACTAGTCCCAAATTATGAACAGAAACCAGTACAAACCATCATATTGTGGACGTACTGGTCGGGGCAATTCAATTGCCCCGGGGTCTGTTAGTCGAGGGGGCATGTCTCCGTCCCCCCTGATCAAGTTTTGGCTGGTGGCAGTGGATACTACTTTATATATTCGACCGCGAATATATCCCTATGGGATTTTCCCATTGTTCGAGGCTACCAACTTTATTTAATTCTCATAGCCTCGAACATACCGCCGGGTTATTTATTTAATATTCGCCGGTTGGTGTTTTTTGCCAGGACTCGATTCTAAAATGGCGTTTGTGTTCTCTTCTGTGACTCCGACCCAAGTCGAGCCCTTTGTTCCACTTTTTGGCGGGCTTCTCCACAGAAGCCTCCAAAAGTGGTGCCACTCTGTCTGGGTACCACAGGGGGTGTGGGAGGGGGTTTAGGCACCCTGGACTGAGTTA